>NC_044501.1:41393738-41451238 GCF_902362185.1 Chanos chanos | reverse complement strand
TATTCTAAATGACAGAGAATCAGTGAATCAACTAATTCATCATTTCTGATAAAAACCTGATGCTTGCATTTGATGTTTTAATCCATGTTAAGCTAATGTGACCTCAAAATGGACAATTTCAAGATTCTCCCAAAATCTCACACCATGTACACTGCAGCAAGACCTCATTTTTCATACAATATCTCAACATTCCCCTCAGAAGCAGCTTTAAAAAGAACTGATTCTCCAATTCTTTCATTTTACCTTCATTTTACAGTCATTTCATAGTCATCCTGTCCTCATGATTCAATAATGTGTGTACAGAACAATCTCACTGAAGATAATGATTGGCTTTAGTGGAGAAAACATTATTATTGTGTAATGTGCAAAGTGACGTTATTGGAGATAAGGTCTCTTTTGTGTAACCCTCTGCTGGACTCAGACTGAAGCTCAGCTGGGTTTTAAATCCACTCAGTCCAGCTGTAGATGTATCATGACTGTGGGGTGTCTTTCCTTTTTTGGCCATAGGGGTCCTCAGTCTTTTGTTTTTTCCCTGTCACATGTTCAGTTTCCCTAATGTTCATTATTGATGTATGTGTATCACCTGTGTCTTGTCTTGTCTTGTCTGTCTGTTTAAACCATGGTCTTTTGTTCAACTGTTGCTTAGTCTTTGAGGCATTTTCCCCTGTGTTCTTGAGTCCTGGTTCACGTAAGATTTCTGAGTTCTTGTTGGACTGTGTAGCGTTTTGCTTTTCGGAGAAAAGTTTTTGTTTGTTTTTTGGATGGTGCCCGTTTTCACTTTTTGACTTGTTTTGCTTGTGTTTTTCAAAAGGCCTTTTTGCCTAAGTTTTTTCCTAATTGATCTCTTGAGCTGCTTTCTTTTTTTCTGCACTTTAGAGTTTTTGTGCTCCATTAAAAACCCTTTTTGAGATCCACCTTCTCTCCCGTGTCTGACTCTGCAACTGGGTTCACTCTAACCCTGGGTGGAGCGTTTAGTGGTGGTTCGTGTTCTGCCCTGGCAACCCGGGTTCGGAGCCCACCCGGTCTAGCCTTGTGACAAGAGACTCCTGTTATCAGATGTATGACACACTAGATACACCACACAGACATTATGTGATGACAGCCACATTGTATTTGACTGTATCTGTATGTTCTCAGCTGACCTCAGTGAAAAAGTGAGAGATGTCGTGTTTATTGTCTTTATATAGAGCCACTTGTTTCTTTACTCAGACTGAAGACACTGGGTGTTTCGTATAAGAGTTTGAGTCTTTTATTTGCATCAAGGTTAAATGGATATGCAGTAAGGGCAATACAGTATATACATGCCATAATCATCTAAAGAATCATCTATGAGACTGTGGTAGAAGAACTGGAAGAAAACAGATGAAAACTGAACTTCTCTTGTAGAGTAAATAAGGTAGGGCTGGATCTCTTAGCCCTGCCAAGGAGAAAACCACTGTTACAATCAGAACTGCAACTGACCTTTAAGTCACATACCAGACTGACTCAGTCACTACTGTTAACATTTCTGGAGGAGCCTGCCTCATTTGGAGATTCCTTGAAGGTGTGCAGTGAATGCGCTACAACACATTCAACCACTAGAGGGAAGCATAGAAACATAGCTTATATTTCAAGAGTATTTTAAGGAGTCCTCCTGCATGAGGAAGTCTTAAGTTGTTACTGATGGTGATGGAAACAGTGCAGTTTTGAACAATATCCCTATCTTCTGGACAAAATGTGAAGTTATACTGGCCACCACTTCCCACACTGATTCCAAATGCAGATGGAGGGGATAATGGTTATACACTGGTAAGAAAATGTTGGAATATTCCTATTATTCTGATATTCTGATTAAATGTAAAATAAATAAATAAATAAATAAAGTTATACATATATATATATATATATATATATATATATATATATATATATATATATATATATATATATATATATATATATATATATATATATATATATTACAAAGAAAAATTACAGTCCCTTATTCTACTATACACAGAATACACAAATATACTAAAAAAGATGATGAAATGAACGTATGTTTCCTTACAATGTTAAATCTGTCATCACTGTTTTTACAGTTAATTTGGTTTTACAGATTATAAGTTTGAGAATCAAAAGCTGTTGAAAAGATCATACATGGCCAGAGTACAGATTAGATCAATGATGAAATGAGGAAGAGGAGACAAAGCTGAAAAACACCAGAGTATTTTATCATCTGAACAGATCATCACTGAAGTCACACTCATAACTGTAGAGTGGTTACATTTAGTAAAATAATAGCACATTCATTAGAATAAAAAGGAATTCACCTCTTCATGGAATAGCTGCAATTTGCAAAGAAAAAAAAAAAAAAAGTACTTAAAACTTTACAAATTTCATGTAATAATATCACAGATTATTTTTACTAGAGCTATAATGAAAAGGTTCATTAAATTCTTTAAAAATAACACAGTTAATGCTTGGCCTGTCACCCAACTCATCGCTCATCATGGTTACAGTGATGTTTTAATATCAGTTGATTGAATCCTCATTCAGATTTTCTGGCATTTTAACACATGGAGTCATTTGTCGCTATGGTTTGTCATGTCATTTGTCACCTGTAAAAGATAAAAGCTCATTAAATAATACAATAGCACATATCAAATATATAACAAGTGTCAAGATTCCATGTCTGAAATTACATAAAACAATAATTAAAAATATATCTAGACTTCATTTGATCTTTAGGATGATATGGCATTACTTCAGAAAACACTATCTGTGCTTATTGGGTAGTCTCAGTAGTGTGGGAATCCTACTCAGAGCGCTCTCTCTCTCTCTCTCTCTCTCTCTCTCTCTCTCTCTCTCTCTCTCTCTCTCCCCCTCCCTCTCTACCCCCTCAAAAAAAGTAAAAATAAATAAATAAATGAATGAATAAATTCAAAGTAGCTACAGTAAAATGAATTAGTATTAGCATTTAGAACTTACAGGATTCATATGTAAATCATCATTATCATACACACCGTGTTTGAGCTGGGAATACACAACCTCTGTCATGATGCTGATATTGCCTAATATACGGAAACACATTCTCTTTAATTGCAGTTTCATATTTCTGCACATAAGTATCTAATGGTTCAGCTTAAAAATTATTTATTTTTACATTTTATCTAATAAAACTAGGAATAATATTCACTGAAAGAGCTGTAATCAGAGTTTCATAACAGATTTAATAAAGTGAACAAACGCCATAATTGAACACAAAACTGATTTCATTTACTTCAGAAACATTAGTCTCACCTTTATTCTTCTTCTTGTTTTTCTTCTGTTTGATCACAATTGGAGCATAGGTCACATCACTGGCTCCAGCTACACAGTCTGCTATTAAGTAGAACAGATACAGTCTGAATGAGAGAGTTTGTTCATCTCATATTCCCCATTATCTGGTCTAATAATGTTCCTATGTTTTAATGGCCTAAAACAAAGGTCATTGCTCATATCATTAAATATGTGCACTACCTACACACGCTACATTTGATCCAGACTGATATACTGTCTCTCTTACTGAAGGTTTTAAAACTCAAACATGTTCAGTCTCAGTTAAAATGCTATGAGTCTGTGATGGGGAGTGTTATCAAAGTCAAGTCAAATCAAATGCATTGTTATCCCATCCATATACAAGCATACAGTGGTTTCTCACTGACCACAGTGTAATATACATGACAGGGGCAGCGTGTATAGGACAACACGTAGGTCAAGTAACAAGACAGTGAAAGATTAAGTGACACATCATACGACAGAACTGGGCATGACAAGTGGAGGACAATATAATATAATAAGCAAAATATTATTCTGTACAATATTATTAAGTATAACACAAAAATTACACTGTATACACATTATATGAAATGACACATTTATGATGGTAAACTATATTAATGAAAACAAACAAACACAGATCGAGAGAGAGAGAGAGAGAGAGAGAGAGAGAGAGAGAGAGAGAGAGAGAGAGAGAGAGAGAGAGAGACAAAAAAAAACCTTACAGACATGCTTTGTTAGAGCAGGAACCTACAATAATTTAGAAAACACAACTGTTACTTTAAAATCACTTAGTGCATCAAACATTGAGTTTATATGAAATTACAGTAGTAAAGTCATTATATGACAGTAATTTTAATTATTAGGTTTTTACACTAATAGTATTGGTCCATATTTTTTTGTACCTGAGCAATAAATCAGATTCATTATGATGATGAATATGAAGAACACGCCCAGTCCCACCACCACTCCTACTGTTACAGCAGAGAATCCATCACCTGTCACTGAGTCTATTCATACACACACACACACACACACACACACACACAAACAAACACACACTTTAGGTATGTATTCATATTTTCAGTGTTCTCTTAGTATTGCGCTGCAGGTACACATGTCAGAGGTATGGTGTGTGTGTGTGTGTGTGTGTGTGTGTGTGTGTGTGTATGTGTGTGTGTGTGTCTGCATGCTTGTGCCTGTGTGTGCGTGTGTGTGTGTGTGTGTGTGTGTGTGTGTGTGTGTGTGTGTGTGCACGCATGTGTGTATGTGTGTGTTTCATTCACCTCTGACAGTGATCCAGCTCTTTGGTGACTCTCCTCTCTCTGGGTGTTTACACCAATACAGACCCTCATCTGACTTTGAGACAGTTGGGATGGTCATCTCTCCTGTATTCCTATTCTGGAGGATTAATCCATCTTTATAGAAATCAACTCTGAGGTCTGAGGAGGTGTTTCGATATCTACAGCGCAGAGTCAAAGTATCTCCCTCAGTCACAGGATGGACAGGACTCTCAAGGATCACATTACCATCTACAGAACAGAACACAGTTACATACACCGTGGAGAATACAATAAAGCTTGTAATCTGAATATTTGATCTGAAATGTAAAAATATATCTGCTTTCATGTAGAAATGATATGCGGTTTGACTAATTTTAACAGATACACTATCATCAATGTGTATCAGCAAAGATTTTCTTAATTTTTTGCCACGTATCATAACACTATACAGAAATGTATTCATACAAGACACAAAGAGGTATTTTCCTATAAAGAGAATGAATAATATTTTACGAAGGCACATGTACAGGAAGTAACTGTTGAGACTCACTGGTCACTGTGATGTTGAGAGGATCACTGTTCCTTCCAGAGTCAGACTGACACCAGTACACTCCACTGTCTGATGACTGGAGGGAGCTGATGCTACATGCAGATCCTGTTACTGATCCCCAGTCTGATGAACAGTCTGACACCTCTCCATTATCTGTGTATCGTCTCACTGTCCATCCAGTAGAGTCACTCTGTACATCACAGCTCAGTGAGAGAGAATCAGATGTAAAGTGTTGAGTTGTGTTAGGACTGATGATCAGAGAGGCTGGAGGAGACAGGGCTGAGACACAGAGAGATAAACAGAGTTAGAGCTCACATTCGTTCAGGCTCTGAGATCAGAAACAGGTGCTGTGAGGAAATGTTATTACTCCATCATTAACAGTGTCCTTAACAGAAATTGGAAACACAACCATATTAAAATTATTTTTCAAATAAAAAAACTCTGTTCACATAAACTCCTGTGTGTTTAAGAGCAGCAGGGCTGAGAATGTAGGAGCCTCCGGCTCCTCTGCTGTTGTCTGAGTGGAGTTCTACAGAGTTAGAATGAACCCTGGGTAACCCATCTGTGCAGGGAATGACTCTGTACCAGAGGAATGTCCAGCCTGTAGAGGAGTCTTTAACCTCACAGTTCAGAGTCACTGAGTCTCCTTCAGTCAGACACATCTTTGGAGAAACATTCACACTCATAACTTATTGAACTTTTCTGTGCTGATGAATACAGACATTTGTACTTTTTCTCCAGATTATTTTTTCAGTTGTAGTGATCTGTGTCTTCTCTAAGAAGAAAAATCTAAGCAGCTCTGGTACTGATGGTATAATTATATATCAGTTTTATAAAACAGCATAAAATAAACAGGTTAAAGTGCAAACAAAACAAACAAAAACAAACAAAAAATGACCAATACCTAGTTTCATCAGTGCAGTTCTAAACATCACTGTTATCTTGCAGTGCCAAGGACTTGAGAAAAATAATAGTTTGGTGTGAATGACCATTTCCCAGACCTTACAATTAACACACTCCTTTCTGCTGTTTGATATTTGTGTAATAATAGTTTGTGTGTATTGTTACAGTGTCAGCAGATATGTCAGAGAAACAAGAATAAATCATAAACCATAAATTTCTGGATTCACCAGTGCAGTGTTACACATCAAAGATATATTATACAATTATAGATTTGACAGAAAACATTTGGGGAGAAAGATCTCTCCAAAAAATCTCAACTACCAACTACTGCACTCTTTTCATACATTACACTGATCACTCACCTCTTACGCTGAGAAAAACAGAGTTACTTCTCTGTGAGGATGTGTGTCTGTAATCTCTCTCTCCCTGACACCAGTACTGATCCTGGTCAGTTACAGCAGCTGCTCTGATGGTCAATGTGTCTCCAGTTATAGTGGAACCATTAGACTGAGACACTGCAGTCTGAGTGCTGCCTTTATACCACTTATATCTCCAGTTCCTCCCAGACTCTATCACACACTTCAGACTGACCGTCTCTCCACTGTACACAGGACTCCAGTTTGGAGCTATGGTCAGTGTAGTTTTGGGCTGTGCTTTAGTTCAGAGGAACAAAAAATGATTGGGTTCATAGTTTCTAATACATTAAAAAAGGCATTTAAAAGCAGAAGAATTTATCAGCCATAACTGTGAAATGTTGTCCTCTAAAATGTGCAGATCGATACATCAAAACCAGTCACATTCTATTTTAGGGTTCATTGACAAATCCTCAGTGTGTGGACAGTGACGCAGGATGAGACTAAAGATTTAAAACCTCACAATAAATGTTTAGTAACACTTGATTGGTGTTCATCTTCTGTATTATTCAGTAACAAACAAGCTATTTGTTACCTCTTAGTTTCTCAACTTTAAAATAAAAGCATTACCTCATTTTTTTTAGTTTAATTTACTGATGAGATGTAATGCAGCATCTCAAAAATCTCTCCACAAGAACAGAGTCTGAACAAAACTCACCTCTCACAGTCAGAGAAACAGATTTACTGGTTTGTGAGTATGTGGGTCTGTTCTCTCTCTCTACCTCACACAGAGAATGAGACTAAACCATTGCTTTTAACTTGTGTGACTTTTGTGATAAAACTCACAAGAGATGCCAGTTTATCACATGCATGACATCCATCTCTCTCTCTCTCTCTCTCTCTCTCTCACACACACACACACACACACACACACACACACACACACACACACACACACACACACACATATGGCACACATGTAAGAGTAACACACACATTACTCACCTTTAACGGTGAGAGTAATATTATTGCTTCTTAGTGAGGATGTTGGTCTGTCATCACTCTCTCCCTGACACCAGTACTGATCCTGGTCAGTTACAGCAGCTGCTCTGATGGTCAATGTGTTTCCAGTTATAGTGTAACCATTAGACTGAGACACTGCAGTCTGAGTGCTGCCTTTATACCACTTATATCTCCAGTTCCACCCAGACTTTATAACACATTTCAGACTGACTGTCTCTCCACTGTACACATAAGTTCCTGGTGTAACAGTGAGTGTAGCTGTAGGTAAATCTGTACAAATGAAGAGAAGAGGAAAAACCTTTTTTAATGTATTCACTGTGAGAATTCATAATTACAATGGTATCATTTGCTTCTAAAATGTCACAGAGAACAATTCACCTCCATTACTTTATCACACATCACTGAAGATGAACAGAAAGACACACAGCAGCGTTATTAAATGTGAATAATGAATAATCATATTTCAAAACCTGACATCAGTACTGATCCATTAAACACTACATCAAATCGTATTCATGATGTTAAGGACATATGTCTCACTTTTTTTTTTTTTACCATCAGTTATTGATGACAAATCTTAACAGTGTAGAAATGAATATTAACAGACTCACCTGACACTCTCACTGTTACAGCATTACTCTTCTGTGAATATCGACTGAGACCTTTCCGTGATCCTTGACAAGCATATTTACCACTCTGATCCTTAGTAGTGGCCCTGAGTGAGTATTCACTATTGTGATCATAGTAAGTTGTTATGGGAACATCATTCTTATAAAACTTATAAACCCACTGAGTGTTTCCTCCTCCCCCATATATGTGACATCTGAGAATGACAGTCTCTCCAATGAAGATCTCACGGTCACCGGATTGCAGTTTTAGAACGGCTCTGCTCTCTGTTTAACACAAACACACAACTCACTGAATGAAAAGGATGAACTTGTGTCAACAGCCAACACATACTGTAATTATTTTTACATTTGTTTGAAAGTTTATGTAGAAGTTTGTGATAATACATTAGCCAGTAGCAACCACTCCATTAAGTTTATATCGTTTTGTCTATTTACCCTAACTTTAGTATTTTTTCACTTTTTTATGCGTCTTAGTCTTTTAAGAATGCACTCTGTTATCCAGGGCACATTACTGTCAAGGATAAAGTCTGCTGCTCGGGCATTGGACTTTCAGCGGTGAACCTACGTCCCTATTATTTTCCGAAGGAATTCTCACAAGTTATAAGGATTGCTGTTTATGTTCCGCCATCCGCCGACGTGAACACAGCGGGTGACGTCATACTCTCGGTCACAGCGAGCTTCATTCACAGCACCCCAGCGCTTTCATCACGATTTCTGGGGACTTCAACCACGTGACGCTCTCCGCTATTATGACAAACTTCACCCAGTTTGTTGACTGTCCAACCAGATACATTAAAACCCTGGATTTACTATATGCTAACATTAAAGACGCATATAGCTCTACAGCCCTCCCCCCACTTGGCAGATTGGATCACAACCTGGTCCACTTCTCACCCCAGTATAAGCTCCACTGGAGCCCTTGTCCACTCACCCCACAGCCCCTTGACCATTCACACCTCCCAAATCACCATGCAGCCCCCCTCCAGCCCTTCACAGGTCCCTCCTGCTCCTCCCCCTCACCACTCCCCCCAACCATCACAACTGAGCAGGTGAGCAGACAACTGGAAAGGCTCCAAGCTCAGGAGCATGCGGGTTGATGCTCCGCTTGTGACCTGGGCGATGGACTATCTGACAAACAGACCACAGTACGTGAGACTGGGGAGCTGTGTGTCAGAGACAGTGTTAAGCAGCACAGGGGCCCCCCAGGGGACCTTCCTCTCTCCCTTCCTGTTCACCCTGTACACCTCCAACTTCAGTTACACCTCAGAATCATGCCACCCTCAGAAGTTCTAGGGTGTATCAGAATACAGCAGAATACAGAGGACTGGTAAACAACTTTGTGAAGTGGTGCAGCCTGAACCATCTACAGCTGAACATCAGCAAGACAAGGGAGCTGGTCGTGGATTTCCGCAGGAATAAGCCTACCCTGACCCCTGTCTCCATCAATGGAGAAGATGTCCAGGTAGTCCACAACTACAAATACCTTGGAGTGCACGTGGACGACAGGCTGGAGTGGACTAAGAACACAGAGGCCCTTTACAAGAAGGGCCAGAGTCGGCTCTACTTCCTGAGGAGACTATGATCCTTCCATGTCTGCAGTAGGATGCCTCAGATGTTCTATCAGTCAGTGGTATCCAGTGCCATTTTCTACGCGGTGGTGTGCTGGGGGTGTGGACTGAAAGCTGGGGATGCTAACAGACTGAACAAGCTTGTCGGGAAAGCCAGCTCTGTCATAGGAGGTGGAACTGAGCTAGACTTGCTGGGGGTGATGGCAGAGAGAAGGATGCTTAAGAAACTGGAACAACTACTCCCATCCCCTTCAGGACGAGCTTGTTAAACTGAGAAGCACGTTCAGTGGCAGGCTGATCTCCCCCAAATGCTCCTCTTAGAGATACAGAAGATCGTTTCTGCCAATGACCATCAAATTGTACAACTCCTCCCCTCTCTGTCGCAGCAAAGGGTTAGACTGACGCCTGATGCCCCATGCTGCTCCTACTTCAACATAATGACTGCACTATGGACAATTGCATAATGGACAATAACTATGTCTATCTATCTCACTCCTCATCACAGTATCTGGTTTAGATTTGCACTGTGTTGTTACATGTGCAATGGAGTACATTGTCATTGTTACACATTGTGTAAAACGATAATACTAACTGCAATGCTCTCTACTGCGCATTACACACCACACAACAGTGATAATCTTACTATGACTGCTCTATATTGTGGCGTATTCATTATATACTATGTATATAACTCCTGCACTATGGCAATAACTTCTACCTACCTCAGTATTCTCACTTACGGCTATTACTACCTTACCAATCACTGCCCTATGTACAGAAACAACCTTTATTTTATCTTATTTTACCTTTATTTTATTTTATCTTTTTTCATTCTATCCCTATTTCCTATTTATCTTATTATATTCTACTTTTATTCTATGTTGTGTCTGGTGTGTGGTGACAGTGTTGTTGCGACACTTGAATTTCCCTTGGGATTAATAAAGTATTTTGTATTCGTATTCACTGATGTCCTATTACAGACTGTGAGTCATAAATGATGAGTGAAGTCAGTCATATGAGTGAAGTTTAACACAGACAGGACAAATACAGTGTTAAGTAAATAAAAACATTCATGATGTGTTCATTACCTTGGGTATGTCCAAAGTGGAGTAGAGCACACAGCACTAAAACACAGAGAAATAAACAAACTCAGAGCACAGGAGTGATGGATTTATAAATAATCCTGAAAAACACTGGCTGACGGAAAACCTCATTATTTGTGATGAACTATATGTCACTGGACACAGTATCTAAAATGCTGGTTCTGAAAAACAGAGTTCATCATCTTCATAATTCTGTGGACCTTGTTTTTCTTCTTCTTCTTCTTCTTCTTCTTCTTCTTTTTTTTTCCCAAAAAGCTTTTGATTCAAGCTTTTAAAATGGAGACTTTTCAAATGATAAGATTTGAACAAAACCCTGATCTCAATTCTCAAGTTTTTTTTACAAAAACACACATTTACATAAGTGATATATAGGTGATGGAATTTACAGTTGATAAAAGATCATTTAATTTACACCCTGACCACACACCACATAGTCATGTCGTTCCCATCATTTATCATAGATCAGAATCATAATGTAAAAAAAAAGATTAAAATAGCACTGGGATAGGCTCCAGCACCCCCCGCAACCCTAATCAGGATAAGCGGCTTAGATAGTGAGTGAGTGAGTGAGTAAAATAGAAACAGAGAGAGAGAGAGAGAGAGAGAGAGAGAGAGAGAGAGAGAGAGAGAGAGAGAGAGAGAGAGAGAGAGAGAGAGAGAGAGAGAGATGTGTGATTACTGCCGACTAAATTCCATGAAATTCACATAACTAATTAATATTAACTAATTGCTTTATTTTTTTAACTCTGTTACATTTGCATTCTCAACTAGCCCTGAGTTCAGAATGATCAGAAAGTCCATCAGGCCCAATGTTTCAATCATTTCCATGTCTGACACCACGAGGTCATTAACTAATACATCGAGGATTGGTCGGGATTGTAAGAATAAAACAGCAACAGGTGTACCAGACACTGAGTGTAGAACTGTAAAAACTCACTCTTGTCAGTTCACACACACACACACACACACACACACACACACACACACACACACACACACACATACACACACACACAATCTGATCTCTCTCAAAATGAATCATCATCAGCTTGTGTTTGAGCGGATGTTGCTGCTATAAACGTCGAGCCTAGTGTTTGTTGGACATTAAAGCAAGTGACTGCTTGCTCTTGTGCTGATATTTTAAGACACATGCATTAGTCCTAAATGCACTGAGGCCTGGGCCATAAAAGAGAAAAACTAGGATCAAAGAGACAGAGACAGATAGAAGAGATGAGAGAGAGAGAAAGGGTCAAAGAAGGGTGAGGAGAGAGAGAGAGTGAGAGAGAGAGAGAGAGAGAGAGAGAGAGAGAGGGAGAGAGAGAGAGAGAGAGAGAGAGAGAGAGAGAGAGAGAGAGAAAAAGAGAGAGAGAGGGAGAGAGAGAGAGAGAGAGAGAGAGAGAGAGAGAAACAGAGAGAGAGAGAAACAGAGAGAGAGAGAGGGAGAGAGAGAGAGAGAGAGAGAGAGAGAGAGAGAGAGAGGGAGAGAGAGAGAGAGAGAGAGAGAGAGAGAGAGAGAGAGAGAGAGACAGGGGGACATGGGGAGAGTATGTTTAACCTCAGAATTAATGAAGCATTTATCAGTTCACATATTGCAATGTAAAAAAGTTTCTCCTCCAATGGCTGCCCGACTAGACAATGAATATATTTTTAAATAGAAGATTCAGACTGTCTCAGTCATCAGTCTTAAATACAGTGCCAGTCTTTACTGAGAAATGCTCATGAGAAAGAGGAAGAATTCTGAGAAGAGAAGAACATGCGATACTGACATTTTAACACATAGACCTTAAGACATGAGTCAAATAGATATAAGTGTGAACAGCTCAGCACAACAACATATCTTTTTGCATGTTATTTCGTAGAGTCTCTTTGGATTAATGTATTTTCATGTGTGTTTTGTACTGATATTATCAAATTTTCCAGCCGATCACTGTGGTTTAGGGATTGTGTTTTGTCATATAGGCCTTTAACCGTCACACTGTGACATTAACATACCCTAATGACTTGATATTACAATTCAATATTAAAACCTGATGAATGTGCCTGTTCATTAAATAGGTCAGTTTTTGTCTCCTCTGAGAACAGTAACTGCATATTTCTAAGTTTTAAACTGTTCAGTGTTTCAGATCACATCACACATGAACCTGACGTCAGGGGTCTGTGTGAGTGTGAAAATCTTGGTGAGGAGTGAATATGGTCATTAAACAGCTCCTCCTACACTCACTGGTCTAAACTCACATATGTGAAGAACTAGAACAGCAGTGAAACCACAAACTCTTATCTCTGCTCTGCTGTCAGGCATTTAGCACTGTGGTTGGGTTTATTAGAGTCCCATCTTAGTATGTTTGTTTATTAAGTATGTGCATCGGTGTTAGATTTCTCCCTCTCTCTCTCTCTCTCTCTCTCTCTCTCTCTCTCTCTCTCTCTCTCTCTCTCTCTCTCCCTCTCTCTCCCTCTCTCTCTCTCTCTCTCTCTCTCTCTCTCTCTCTCTCTCTCTCTCTGTGTGTGTGTGTGTGTGTGTGTGTGTGTGTCTGTTGCTGTCTTGTGCCTGTTGAGTTAAAATGCTAATTGAGAAGGGTAGTAATGGTAGCTGAGTTCTCTCCTGTTTCTTTAACTATTCTATCAATCACTCGCGTCCACCAGAAACTACAATTAGAAAAAAGATCTTAAGTATCCATTCACTTGTAAAAATAATTCCGTAGCATTTCTTTACTTTTTATTCTGAAATCATCCGATAGTTACTGTGTCTGCATGTAGACATGCAGGAGAATGAGAACAGAGAATGAAGGATCTTCTCTCATATCACTATAAACTACAGTCTGGACTGAGCATCACTAAGAACACAAGAAAAGTTACATTTATTTACTAGAAGATTAAGGTAACAAATTCAAACCTGTCAAGTGTGACTCCCTCTGTACCCCTGACCTCACATCACCAGACGTTACATCTCTATCCTCAACCAATCAGAGTTCACCCAAAAGAAACAGTCAACATGCAGTTTCTTTACCGGCACTGAACACATGAAGCAATTAAACTACATACAGATAATCAACAGGTCTGTGTTACAACACCACACACATAAGATCACATTGTGTCTGAGCTGATTTTTTCTTACTAGATGGTTTTCAGTTCTAAAGAAATTCAGTGCAGCCATTTCCTGATCAGTATGAGGCTAATGAATTGTACAGTGTTTTAATGTAAATTGTGTAAAAATGAGAACATTTGCCACTCTGACAAAAACCTCTGACAACATCATGTGATTTATTCATTATCTGAATGAGAAAGAAAGGAGAAAACAAGTGTCTGCTATATTTGATAAACTCTGGATTATAGGAGGTGAATAAACTGAAATATCGTTTGCTCAGAGAAGACATGAAACACTCAGAATCTTAAATCTCCCACTGACAAATTCCCTCACTAATTAATAGACAATGCAACACTGTCTCACTACAACATGATTTATCATTGATGCTACATTTAATTTATAGCTCTTTAGTTGGATGTGTTTGCATGTCACTAAGTGAACATATCAATGTTGAAAAGTTACATATACATGTCAGTTGTTTTCTCTGAAACTAAAGTTATTACTCTACCATCAGAGAGTAGTTACATATGTATACATAACATATACATACATATACATCAACGTCAGACAGTGATATAACTGAGAACATAAGAAAAAAAAAAAGAAAAAAAAGCACAGTAATTATTCCTCTCTTACTGAGTGATATATGTTGAAAAATAAGAAGTATAAAAAGACAATATCTACAGAGACAGAGAGAGAGAGAGCGAGAGAGAGAGAGAGAGAGAGATGTAGTTATCAAAGAGGAGAGAGGGGAAAGAAGAAGAAGAGAAATGAAATGGTAACAGATCAGACAGATGTTGACTGCAGAGACCTGCAGAGTGGCCACATCAAATATTCATTTCAATGCATCTACATTCAGTACTGTCAACTGTCAACCTTTAACTGTCAGTCTTTAATAAGTTTTGATCAGTTAGCGTCCAGCCCCCTAAACACCACTATTTTATTCAGACTTTTGTTGTCTTTAGTGGAAATGATCTCAGTCTATTTAGGTTTAGGCTGAAACTCTTCATGACCACAGCACCATTGTTTGCAGGAGGGTTTTTTCCTGTTTGTTTGGTTGCTTGGTTGTTTTTTCACCATACTGGGGGAAGGGTGTTAGAGTATTAAAGGCTCGGTTGTGTGACCTTTTAATATCTTTTCACACAACAGCAGACAGAGAAATAAAAGACATTTTTAACACACGGAGTGAACAGCACAGCAGCCAAAATTTGTCATTGCCAATCCCAGATGAGGGAAAAGTGTGTTTTAATGAATAAATGCTCATATACAATATGTGTGTGTGTGTGTGTGTGTGTGTGTGTGTGTGTGTGTGTGTGTGTGTGTTTGTGTGTGTGTATTTACAATGACACTAAAAGGACAGTTAGAGACTCCTCCCACCCCCTCATTGGTACAAACACTAAGGGTTGACAGAGAACAGAGGCTAAACCACAAACACTGGTCTCCTCTCTATTCTCAGACATCAGCACTATGGTAAATACTTTCCATTTATATGCATTTTAACTGTGCATGCTGCACTGTTTCATTTTATATGCATGCATTTACATATATATGTGTATTTGTGTGTATGACTGGTGTGATGTTAAAGAGTCTCTCTCTCTCTCTCTCTCTCTCTCTCTCTCTCTCTCTCTCTCTCTATGAAGTGAACTATATGCTGATCAGTATATGGTTACATTCACTGTGTATCAAGTCAGCATTAAAAAATAAATTAATTAGTCAATTCAAAATAGGCTATGACACCTCAACAGTCAAAACAGTCAAGCTTGGTAAAGACAGAAAAGTCATAAATAAATAATGCAAGTCACAAAAATAATATAAATAATAATACAAATAATGCAAATGATGTCTTTCCTCTCTTGGCTGGGTTAGTAAAGCTACTTAGAACGCAACAGCCACAGTTTTAATTTTACAGACGGCCATTTTTTTTCAATTAATTAATTAAATAAGTAAATAATTTGAACATCTAAACTCATATTCGGTGTAAAAACTTTTATGAATAAGAAATTATACCCTCCAGAACTTGCCTAATTGTAACGACCTCGCCTCCTCCCTCACCAGTTTCAGAAATTCCCCACTCAGCGTCGCCGGTTTACTAATCACCGGTCTGATCACCCTCATTCTGCACACCTGCCTTCACTTTAGTTCCCTCTGATGCCTTTCACTATTTAAACCCCTCCGCTGGATCAGTCAGTGTGAAGTCTACACCTTCCATGTGTTTTATGAGCCGTATATTGAGTATGTATTGTTCATTGTTCCATAGTCTTTTAGCTGCCTGTTATCCTATTTTCTGTCAGTTATTCTCCGGACCCCTGGTAACCCTGTTTTTTTTTTGTTCAGCCTGCTGGTGTTACATTTTTTTACATCTGTTATTAAAACTCCTGTTCAGCCCCACTTGTGTCCAGCATCATGGTTCTCTCTGACACTGATGTGTGTTAGATTTCAAGTTAAGTTCTACAAAGTTTTTTAGCCATGAAAACTAAAGAAAGTGAACTCTTAAAAACACAAACGAAAAAAAAAAAAAAAAAAAGTATTGGGACAAATCGTATGACTGGTTTGAATGCCTTCAGACTGAAACTCACATTACAGGAGATTCTGAAAAGTGGGGCAATTGTTTCCTTTTTTTCCAAACCATGTTTCTTGATTGTACATAGATTTGGATTTTAGACTTGTTCACAATTCAATATTTTCACAGCTTCACTTTTAAAATATGTTTGAAAATCTGTTCATCTTGGAAATTTTGAAAGTGTCCAAACAGATAATCAAGAAGTTGCATATAAAAATTCATGTATTTGTTTATTTTTCATTTATACATTTTATATCAGAACATTATATACATGAACATCTTTCATTAAATCAGTTGCTGTGACTGACCTAATAATTAATAGTATCAGTAAAATAATCGGTAAAATTGAGCCTGGAGTCCTATTATATGTAGCATAGACTGTACTATTGTAGGATATTTCTAGGTTTTATTTTAGAGGTAAACTGCCACTTTCTCAGGACATCAGTTTACAAAGAATTCTTTCCAAGACATTATGTCACTCAGAAATGAAAGATGGAAAAATGAGAGAGAGAGAGAAGGAGATTACTTACAGAGCAGTGTGTGTAGTAGACTGAGCTCCATGCTGTGTGAGTGAGAGATTATCTGATGTGCAGTGTGTATTATAAGCTCTTCCTGTTTTCTCACATTTAGATCACACTTCTGCAGAAATGTCGAGAAGGTTGATATGGTAGAGACAGTTGGGCACTGCATTGTTATAAATATTGTCTGTCTATCTATCTATCTATCTATCTATCTATCTATCTATCTATCTATCTATCTATCTATCTATCTATCTATCTATCTATCTATCTATCTATCTAATTAGTCTTATTACAAATTGAAAACTATTTGCACATTTCTAAAAGCACCTTGTTATTTCCTGTTTCAAGAAGAGACATCAGAACTGAACATTCCTATGGTGGAAATTTAATTTTTCACCTAAATGGCAGATTATTTCCTGTTTGTTGGGGAGGGGGGAACACTCTCAAAACACCAGCAACATTGTCACCTATTAATACTGAAGCTGTGTTACAGTTGCCATGCATGTTAAGGCTTTAAATATGAAAAGATTTGCATGTTTAGCATGTACAGTTATGTTTTTTTTGTTGTTGTTGTTGTTTTGTTTCTTCAAGTCCTATCAAAGTGTATCTTTTAAATCAAGATGAAGTGTTATGAAATATCAAGTTTAGATATGTTAATATTTTGTTAATAGGTTATTATCCTGTTAATGTTCATTTTAATTGTGATACACTTTTCTGAGAATCTTAAATACAGACCAGGACAAAGGACCAGTTAACACCTCCACCCACCTACATGAGGCAGAAGCAGAAGAGAAGCCAAACCACAAACAGTCATTTCAGCTCTTTTCTCAGACATCACACACAAGACCACTGTGGTTGGAAACAGTAGAGGTTTCTTTCAAGTGCAGTTCTCAGCTGTGCATGCTGCATCGAGTTATTCTGTTGCTCTGGTGTGTGTGTGTGTGTGTTCGTGTGTGTGTGTGTTCGTGTGTGTGTGTGTGTGTGCCTGTGTGTGCATGTGAGTGTGGGGGTGGGTGTGTACACATTTGTGAATTTGTATCTAATGCTTTTCAAAAACCTAATCTGTAGAAATGACCTCTCTTATTCTGAGTACTAGAAATTTCCATTGTCTCTCTCATAGAAACTAACTACACACTATGATTTGTTACTTTACAGGGCACTTGTTTACTCATGAAGAATCTTGTTCACCATCTTGATAATTAATTTCAGTTTGACCTTTAACAACATAAAGTTTTGTCTCAGTTTAACATTTGATATTGAGAAGCAGTAAACTGTTCTGTTAATGTGGACACAGAGCTGATTTCTGAGGGATGGACTACACTTACTCCATGTTGGGAACACCTCCACGTGATCTGGTAGATCCAGATTCAATACAGAACATGAGAAGACACCTATACCCACATCAGCCATCATCACATTCATCACCTGATGGTTTACAAGGCTGCAGATGGGTTTAGGAGAATTTCAGTAGGAAGATTCTCTCACAGTGACTAGAGCTTGTGACACAATGAAAGATGTCTTTGAAGATTCTCAGACATCCAAGTCACAGTTATACAAGACGGGGTTAAGTCGAAGGCCACTGGTCTTGGTTTGCAGATACTTGAAGACATTTCACCCCTCATCCAAGAGGCTGCTTCAGCCCTGACTGACTGGTGGAGAACCCCAGGTATTTAACCTCTGTGGGGTCATTATCAAGACCGTACATGTCACTTGGTTTGTTAGTTCTGCTGGCTGTTGTACAGACAGTCGTTAGAGTTGTTGGAGTCACATGCGGCCAAGTGTGAATGGTTGTTAAATCTCCTGGGAAGTGATGAAAGGTCCCTTATAATAAATTAACTCTCCAAGGCAGAGGACTAAATATTAAAAACAAATACTTGATATGCTCGGCTGGACTTATTATGTGGTATAGGCGATTATTTCACGGAGACAGACAAGTTCGGAACTGAAACGCTTTAGTCTACTTCTCCAGCGCCACCCAAAACAGTCTCACACTCTAAACTTCCACAAGTTTTGATTTACACGCATTGTAATTCTCAACCAATTACTGCCTGTCTTGTCATTCCAATGGGTTGTTCTACTGCGTAAGCATAAAGTCCAGTTTGTAGCTTACTCCGTCACCCGCCATGTCGCCCAACAATACGAATGTCCAGATCTGTAATCGCTTCCTACAATAGTTAATTTACAATCACAATTGTCTAATTTTTGCACTACATGGACCGTGCCCTTACAATAAATTAATCACTAGGGACAACGACGTGATCATTGTCAGTCGATGCTACGCATTTACAGACCAACCGCATTCTAACTGGCAACATGTGTGAGATCCCTTAAAATAAACTAATTCTCCAAGGTAGAAGATAAAATATTAAAAAACAAATACTATGAAAAACTAGTCTTGTTCAGGTGGTTTTATTGTCGAATTTGATCGAGACGTCTTCTGGAATTTATCGCTTTGGAAACACGGTTGCCACAAATAAGTAATCAAAACATTATGTTGAATGATGGAAGGGCTGGCCAACAAACGTTCTAATGAAATAATAACTGACTATTAACACTGAAATGAATGATACACAGGCCGAACGCGAGTTGATCTTGTAAGCAAACTATTTGCCTCGTGCAAGAAGCGCCATCTAGCGATCATTATGTGTCAGTAACAGTGTCCTTGTCTAATGACTCAGCGGTCATTTGACCGCCTAGCCGCGCTTTAAGTAGGTAAAACCAGCACGGCGCTCCTAGTAGGTCGTCACAGCGGTCAAATGACCGGCACTTGGCGCTTCTAGGTATAAGTAGGTCAAACCGGCGCGGCACTTCTAGTGTTAAATCTCCTGGGAAGTGATGAAAGGTAAAAACTATAGGTGGGGGATAAGTGGTGTCATAGCTCTCCTCCTCTGTTGAGGGATGTTTTCTGTATATTTCAATGTGGAGCCTCCTGTCTTCTTCAATGTGTAAGGCACAGTCCAAGAGAGCCAAGTTGCTGTTCTGGACATCCTCCTGTGTGAACTTGGTGTTGCTGTCCACTGAGTTAATGCGTCCTGTGAGGTCTTGTACTTCCAGGGTTTTAATATTGACCCATGTGTTGTCCACATATTTAGACCGGTGACTCAGAGCTGTTATTCAAAAAAAGCTTGAGGCTCTAATTTCTACTTCTTCCATGTAGAGGTTGAACAACGATCAAGGATTGAAAGTTGACCCGATTAATTCATGTTGTCCTATGTTGCAACCTTATTGTTTCCATGCATCCCAACTATGGAGGCAGTGAAAACCTTAAGGCAATGACTGTTACAGGACAACACCTTTAATAGTAGAACCAACCTCAGCCCAGAACAGATATGCAAACTGCTGGACCTCTGTCTGAACACCACCTATTTCCAGTACAACAGTGGGTTTTACAGACAAAAGCATGGTTGTGCCATGGGCTCACCAGTATCACCCATAGTGACCAACCTGTAATTAGTATCTACAAACCAAGTCCAGTTGCTCTCGACTTAAAACCTTCTTAGATAAGAATGAAAGAGGTGTGTGACTAAATACAGAAGTCAGAAGGACAATAAAACCCAGAACGGCCAGAGAAGAAGAGGAAGAAGAAAAGGGGGGAAAAGGGAGGGAGGTAGACGGGGAGCTTTGGAGAACTGTGGTCAACAAGAACCAAATACAGGGTTCCACATGTCTTATCCATCACTGTCACTGTAGGAGAAACAGTCCTACTTCAGCCTTTACTGTATCATCAAACACACTAAACATTTTATTTCATGTACCAGAACTTTTGAGTGTTTATACAAATAAGGCAGACACTCTGCTAAGACTATTGGGAATGATGTCATTTTGTGCTGTGTTTCCCCCTGCTGGACTGAAATTGAAGTCAGGTTGACATAATCTTAATCTTAATCTTAATCTTAATCGTAATCTAAATTCAGATGGGCTTCAATTTACAATTTGGCATTCAGCAAACACTTTTATACCTAACGCAACTTATATGTAATGCATCAACTAGTGCCTCACAATCACTCAATCCAGTTGCAGATGGAGGTCTTGTCATCAGATGTATGACGCACTAGATACACCATAGGTCCAAATGCTGTGATATCAGAGACTCATAAAATCCTGTTTCAAAAAGCTACATTTGCATGTTCTCTGTTGTTATGATGAAAAATTCAGGGATTAGAAACAGTGAAAGCACTGACAGTAAAAGTAGTCATTTATTTTCACCTTTAAAACACAAGATGCCCAGTTACATAAAAATGAATGAAGAAGTGTGTTGATAATTACATTTTGACCTTTTTGAGATGAAAGAAATAGATTTTTAAGATAAGACACCACAAAGTCATCTGAAAGACACAAGTAATTACATTGTTGCAGCAATGGTTACATATACCTCGATTAATTAGGAATATTTAACAATAACTTTATAATCACTTAAAACCCGTTCGATACTTTTAAAAATGAGGCACAGACTTAGAAAAACAAATAGAAACAAGCAAACAAAAACGGACAAAAAAAAAATCAGATTTTATCTTTACACTTGGATAGAAACATTCATATAAACTTATGAATGTTTGTGCATACATAGTCACAAACCAAAATGATTAAAATGTAAATTTTTGTGAGAAAATATTCTTATACCATTCGATTCTTGTCATTTTTTTTCTCTCACCAACATGCAATAACGCTCTCAGATATGTCTGCATGTACAAAAAAATAACATGCATAAGTAGGAATAAAAGCAGGGTGAGAAACTTTCCCCTCGACCATTCAGCTGAGTTAGGAGGAGGAGCAGGAGAAATTGAATCAGGAGCAGATACAGGGAGCTGGGAGGCAGCAGGAGCAGATTGGGTGAATGTGGAGGTGTGAGATGTGGAAGATACTGTAGACTGCAGTCGTCTACTCCTGGTTTGTTCTATATCCTGACATCAACTCTCAGCTCCTGTGATGTGTTCCCATGTGGCCAGCTGTGGATTTGTGGAGCATCACTAGAGAAACTGAAATCCTGGAATTCGTCTGCTGCATCCATTTGGTGGTGAAGTCTTCTATCATGAACTGACAGATACTGAATACAAGTACAGACAACTCTTTAACTGTCAGTAAAGAGGCAGGTAACAAGCAATGGTCTTTACATCAGAGGGAAAAAGAGTAAACAATACCATACAGAGAGAACAGGACTAAACAGAGGAACAAGGCTGACAAAGTAAGAAATATTATGCTTTACAGAGAAATTAGGAAGCAAAGAACAACACACAACTCAGTACAGACAGTTACAGTTAATATTAGTGTAACAGTTAGTGTAAGATTTCTCAAAGCACCCATGAAAACATCACAGTGTATATTTAGAATGACACAATGAGAGAACAAACTGGACACAGATTAACTAGGCAACAAGGTGATCAGTCAATCAGATCCAACTGGATTTAGACCAGGAGACAGGAAGCCAGAGACAGAGGTCTGACAACACACATTCAGCTTTGAGTAGACAGGGCCTGACCTTCCACTCATCTCACATGATATGGAAAAAAAAAAAAAAACATATTGAATCACATGAAATTCAACCTGACATCTTAACACAATGGTACACCAGCGGTCTCACAGTGTGTTTAAGATGCTGTTATCATCTATGAGATTATTATTTTCCTGTTAAAACAATAAGCCTTTAACTCTGAATAAACTGTCTGTCAGTTATTTTTTCTGACTGTCTTACTGTCTTTCTCATTGTACCCAGGCATATTCAGTGCCAGTTAAAATGGTGTGAGTGTGTGATGGAGAGAGTAATGATGGTGCTACTATACCTGTGGTTGTGTTTGACTTCAGCAGTGAGTGAATTGTGCTCTCCTGTGGTGTGTTGGTCTTGTCTGATGGAAGAGAAAATGTGATATATGTATGGGGTTGTTTTGATTGTGAGGTAAAGTGGATGTACCTTTTTGCTTTCATATTTCAATTTTTTTTTTACATTTTTCATCGCAATATTAGAATGAGTTGCTTTGCTTAGTTCATCCACAGGATCTAAAATTCAACAACAGCGATAACAACAGCAAAGAATTCAAACAAGAATTAAAACAATCAAATACTTAATTAATTAATGTCACTGATAATTTTTAAGAAAGCGTGATCTATAGCTTTATTTAACTGACAGAAATATCAAAATGATTATCATACGTTATGTTTAAAGACAAGTTTAGGGCACAACCAAAGGACACTGAATCACAGCGTTAATTATAGACTTTACCCCTGTTGTCTTTATCTGGAGTATCAATGTTGTCATAGATGTAAATACTTCCTATGAAAGATGGAAAGACATTATGTTTATGGAGGGTCAACATGTAAAAATGACTGTTTGTGTTAATAGTAAACTTTACCTCTGCTGCCTTTATCTGGACTCTCTATGGCATCATAAATATCAGCAGTTCCTGTGGGAAGCATTATCAATATACAATAGAGGTATGGGTGTTTAATATGTAAATTTAATTGTGTGTGTGTGTATATATATATACATATATATATATATATATATATATATATATATATATATATATATATATATGTATATATATATATAGTGATAACATATGCATATACTGACCAAACTGGAGTGGCATGTATTCTGACTGAGTGTCCACTCTTTCCCCTGTCTCTCTCTGATCCTGGTTTGAAGTCTGACTGCTGCTGTTCTGTCTTTTGGCTCTAGAGGGCGATAAAGATCATTAATACACACAGAGCAGCTTGATATACATAGCATGTCTGACAGAGTCAAAGATTATGAAGACTCAGAATACTTACAAGCAAATTTCAGTAAAGTGGAGACCTGTAATGTTGAGGAAACCTTCATTACTTTTTAGAATTTTCCCTAATATTTGTTTAAACTGCTGTTGTTACTACAGACAAAATGTTTGGAAGAGAATGTAATTAATCTGAGGGGTTAAGACATCAGTGTTCTGTGATTTTACATCGGTGGCAGACATACATACAGAACTGAAGTAAAAATGTAAATATTTACCTTCTGGTTGTCTGCACCAGTGAAACAGGATCATTACAGCGACGATCACAAAGCCAATACCCATTCCCACCACCACTCCTACTTTTATAGCAGAGGATCCATCAGCTGACACTGAGTCTATTCAAACACACATACACAGGCACACACACACACGCGCACACACACACACACACACATTAGTAATGCACTCGCACTACTGCAGTATCACACTGGCATTACGAACAGCTTACAAAATATTATTTTCTCACCTCTGACAGTGACTGTGACAGTGATCCAGCTCTTTGGTGACTCTCCTCTCTCTGGGTGTTTACACCAGTAGAGACCCTCATCTGACTTCGAGACAGTAGGGATGGTCATCTCTCTTGTAGTCTGATTCTGGAGGACTAATCCATCTTTATAGAAATCAGCTCTGAGGTCTGAGGAGGTGTTTCGATATCTACAGCTCAGATTCAAAGTATCTCCCTCAGTAACAGGATGAACAGGGCTTTCCAGGATCACATCACCATCTATAGAACAGAACACAGTTGCATAAACTATGGAGAATACAGAATCAGTAATGACATATAGCACTGGTGTGCCTTCAGGGCAAGGAAGGCAAGCGCTGTCTGTTTAACTTTCCTACGCCTACGTGAAAATAAATGTCAAAAGGTATATCCAGGGACGGGTTTAAGTATGGCCGACATGGGCAGTTGTCCAGAGTGAAATGTTGCTGGGGGCTGCACAGAGCGCCGGTACCAAAAAATCGGAATGGTGACATTTGCACCATCGGTTTTCTATCGCTCATTTGCGCCTCATGTTAATGATATAGTGTTACCATTTTGGTCAGTTAAATTTGTCGGGGTGGGCATCCCTGATTCTAGATTGTGAAGTAAGTAGGTCACTACCTAGGAAGGACTCCCATTCAGAAGTACGAGATGGGGAGGGGGCGGGTTAGGCTGATGTCACTGGATGCCCGAGGGAGGGGAAGTGGGGGAATCTGTCCAATAGCACATCTGTAACTTTGTACAGCACTAATGCAATTAGTAAAATCAGTCACACAACTAAATGCTACCAAATAAACCACAATTCATTCATAATACTGTGAATGTGTAGTTTCACAGACATATTGTTGCTTTTTTTCTGATTTCTGCAAAATCCTTAGGAATAACAGAAATCAGTTAATCCACACCGTCCACATTATACTAAGAGAAGGAGAGAGAGAAGTTAGCGATTGCAGTGGTAACCTAGCTCACTTCTAATATACAGTCTCGTTGATTTGTGCAGTTATTTCTATCTTGGGGTGGGGGTGGGGGGTGGGGTCTTTAGCTGATCCATATAACCTTTGGATGAGGATAACAGAAACATGTTCTCGCTCAAAAGTGAAGGGGCTCACAGCCAGCCCAATCAACATTACTTTAAAATTAATGTTTGACTCCTGGTTATGATGTCACTCCATACCACCAGCCAATCTTATGTCCAGGTAGCAAGGTACATGACCAGGTAATGTTTAAGGGAAAGGGAGAAGGGTACACTGGTTGTGCAAAGTGTTTTGTTGATTTGGGAAATCGGAATGACCAACACAGATTACTTGATTGTTAAGCACAATTTCTTTGTAATTCCATCTAAAGTAGGCTACCCTAGACGCTGAAAATACGTTCCTGTCCTGCTGGTGCTATAAAGGCTCCAGCTCCGTTGTCTGTGTTTTGGCAGCTTTGATTGCAATGTAGCATACGCTGTGACATCCGGGTAACGCCACTGCCTTTAGGCTTTCTGTTTCTATCTCAAGCTGTGGGAAAATGGTACATTTAGCTGTCAGAATTAAGAAAATGGGCAAAATGAGCATTCTCTTTAGTTAAAAATGTTCAACTCAAGCAGAAATTTCACCTTACAAAGGCCAGTCACCCCTCCAGTAGGGCTATGAGCCATGCCCCCTTCCCGGAAACACCTTCGGTTGTCAGTAATCATTGATGTAATCAAAAACGCTTGCTGTGATGTAGCATGAAATTCGGTTGGTCAGTTTTGTCAGGCAAACCATCAAACTGGCGCGAGGAAAACAACGCAAAATTTCGCTTCGGGCTTATTTTTGCACGTATTTTTATGCTTATACACTTTTAAATGTTATGGTTATTTATTTATGTTCTTCCAAAATTCTGAATAAAATTTACAGTGAGTGCAGAATAATGCTTTTATTTCCGTTGGCCGAGAGGAAAAGAGGGAGGGAGTGCTATAAGATAGAGCCACCTCTGTGTGTATCTCATAAGAGTGATCATTTTCTACGTATATGTGCGACACACTACTACTACTCTGCTACTGTCTATTTTAATACATCTTTCCCACTGCCCACCCACTGCCCTCTTGTGGTGTTTTTGCTCTGTTTTGTGGTGCCCTCTCCGCTGAGAATAGGCTGTGTTTGCCTACCAGCTCGTAAACTCAACGGATCTGTTCAGCTGACATCATGGGTCCTGTTAAAAATAGTAGGTGAAGACAAGTGGTTTCAAAATTGTTGCCCTGTCCTAACATAAGTTTTTGCATTAAAAGTTTGAAAAAACAAACAAACAAACAAACAAAAAAAAAACCACACGCGCTTGCGTATTTTGACCGTACGATGACATAATGAGATAACTAGCCAACTAGTATGTTACTTTTAGCGATGTCTCCAATGAGCTCTCTGGAGTTGACGTTGGACATCTAACACCAGAAGCATAGGAAAGGCATTCTTGAAACTGCTTGCCCTGTTCTGAGATCAGTTGTGTATTTGTGTTCTACAGCATTGGGCAGTAAAACGATTTAAACGGTTGGTTGGTAGAGACTGTCATCCACTAGACAATCTTAATAACCTTTTTACCAGATTGAACAAAGCTATTACTTAACTCTATTTCTCTTGGTCAGGCAGGTTATCCGTAAATTTTAGAGATATAAGGTGTGCAGAAAGAAAAGTCCAGGGTCCTACATCAAAGGGTAAGCATTCCAAAGATTACCACAAAAATTGCAATAGCAATTTACCATTCACGGTTATGTTGAGAGGATTACTGTTCCCTCCAGAGTCAGACTGACACCAGTACACTCCACTGTCTGATGACTGGAGGAAGCTGATGCTACATGTAGATCCTGTTACTGATCCCCAGTCTGATGAACAGTCTGACACCTCTCCATTATCTGTGTATCGTCTCACTGTCCATCCTGTAGAGTTACTCTGTACCTCACAGCTCAGTGAGAGAGAATCAGATGTAAAGCGTTGAGCTGTGTTAAGACTGATGATCAGAGAGACTGGAGGAGACAGAGCTGAGACACAGATACAGTTACTAGTGAGATTTAATCACACTATTTTAGGCATATCTTACAAAGGTGTTAGAAAGAAAACATGAATTTTCATTTGATACTCTATTATATTTCCTTTTCAAGAAGAAATGACAGGTTCAGTTGGTAAAAGACTAGGCTCTCAGCATATATATCACTGTATTGACTCACCAGTGACCCACAGTGACTGTGTTGTGCTGTACTGTGAGTAATAGACTGGGTTTCCTCTCTGTGCTCTGCACACATAAACTCCTATGTGTTTAAGAGCAACAGGGCTGAGAGTGTAGGAGCCTCCAGCTCCTCTGCTGCTGTCTGAGAGGAGTTCTACAGAGTTAGAATGAACCCTGGGTAACCCATCTGTGTAGGGAATGACTCTGTACCAGAGGAATGTCCAGCCTGTAGAGGAGTCTTTAACCTCACATTTCAGACTCGCTGAGTCTCCCTCAGTCAGCCACATCTCTGGAGAAACAGACAGAGCTGGTTGGGCAGCACCTATCAGAGAAGACAGTCATTAAATAAGCAACAAAGCAATTAAATAATATTTAAACCAGTCAGAGTAGCGGTACGTTCTCAAAGTGTTCAAGCTAGACTGTGAAGCATTATTTATGAGTTTGCCACAAATAAAGAAGTTCACTTAATATACAAAGGATTTAACCCTGAAGTACTAAAGATCACTGTTATCTTACCGAGAATTTACTCAAAAACAAAACAGAATTTGGAAATAATCTCTCCATGATTCAATGGCATATATCTATCAGTTTCTTTATCGCTCTAATCACTCACCTTTTACATTCAGAGTAACATGATTACTTCTCTCTGAGGATGTTGGTCTGTCATCACTCTCTCCCTGACACCAGTACTGATCCTGGTCAGTTACAGCAGCTGCTCTGATGGTCAATGTGTCTCCAGTTATAGTGGAACCATTAGACTGAGACACTGCAGTCTGAGTGCCGCCTTTATACCACTTATATGTCCAGTTCCTCCCAGACTCTATCACACACTTCAGGGTGACTGTCTCTCCAGTGAACACAGAACTCTCTGGTTCTACAGTAAGTATAGCTTTGGGAAAATCTGTGCAAATGAGGGCCAAAGGAAAACTTAAATATAAAATCTTAAGTATATTGATATTTTGATTTTAAGATCTTAAAGATAAAATCACCCTTTTCGTCTCACAGGTAATTAATGCTTATTTTTAGCTAACTTTCTTTTTTTTTTTTTAAAAATATGAGTTCATGTCTGGGCCATGTTTAAAACAGTTTTAAAAAATGGTCAACACACTTCTCTAATGTAACAGAAAAGAAAGACATCAACAATTAATTTCAAAATAATATTCAGCACTTTAACACCAACACTGAATACTTTACGTTAAGTTTACAATATTTTCTTTTTCTGAAGATTTCACTGTCATAAGGTTCGATTGTGAGAACAGCTCTTGGTCTCTCTGCAGATATGAAAATTGCTGGATAGTATCAGGGTAGGAGACCAAATCAGTGTGCCAAATTTCACAACTTTGTACTGCACACTTCTAGGAAATTGCCTTACTTCCTGTTTTTCAATGTCACCATTAAATACGATTTTGATTTTGAAACAGGAAATAGCATATCCAGACCTCAGAAACATAATAGGCATGACTTCAAATGACAATTGTGATTTTAGATCAAAGATCTAAAATCACACTTGTCAATGGGCAAGTAATGGACAAAAACATGTTTTTAGAGTGCATTTTTTCCTGAGCTCCCTTTGAACAGAGTCTTGAATCATTCCACCAAGTTTGGTGTAGATACATCAAAGTGTTGCTGAAATAAGAGCTCGCTCATTTTGGCGACTTTGCTGCCGATTTCAGTTGGCTGCGATGGAGAAATGCTTTTGACAATCAAAATTCCATTGGACAACTTTTGTGAGGCTTGTTTTGAACATCTTCTGTGACCAATTTAGTGAAGATTGGACAAAATTTGTCTGAGGAGTGGCGAAAAATACCTCTTTTTATTAAAATCTAGTATGTCGGAAAATCCAACATGGTGGGTAGTGATGTAATGATTTGAACTTGCCTTGACCCAAGGAATCCAGTGGTACTTCATTTTTGAAAATTGGACAGACAGTCCAAAAGTTATGTGCATAAATGTACTTCAAATTTGACCCATTGGTGGCGCTAGTGCGCTCAAGCAGCAGGCTTGAAACTTGGTGAGGAGAAACAGGGGACTGTCCCCAATTGGTGTGCCAAATTTCACAACTTTTTACCATAGATACCCTAGCCAGAAGCAGAAGAAGCAAAAGATGATAGAGAAAAGGTAGAAACATATCTTTGCTGCTTGGCCCCCAAGAAAACCAAACCAAACAAAACAAGCAAGCAAAAATATTAAAAGACACAAGATGCAACACAAGTCTATGTGGAGCTATTAGCAGACATCAGTTGTAGCTCATACTAAATATGATACAATATAAATAGACTAGTGAGCATTTGCTATACTGTGAAGTAACAGTCATCTACTGTTTGTTTTTGAGAGAAATTATCACTTGCAAAAAAACACAGATGTGAAAAGCCTGACAATGACTAAACAGTGTTTTTTACCTTTTGTATGTCCAGGATGGAGTAGAGGAATCAGCACTAGAGAAAGACAGGAAGAAAGTCAAAACATATTTTGAATACGGAAGATGGATGGTTTGAAAGACGTGAAGGAGACCATCTTCATCAAAGTAAAGCAACCATCCCTCAACAAAGGAAGAGGAGGTTTACGACACCACTTATCCCCCACCTATGATGCTGTCCTTACATCCCTGCCCAGGAGATTTAACAACCGTTCACACCTGGCCACAGGTGACTCCAACGACCCTTAATGACAGTCGTTGAAACTACCAGGAGAACTAACTCCCAAGTCACATAATGGCCTTGACAACAACCCTACAGAGGTTAAATATCTGGACTCCCCACTAGTCAGTCAGAACTGGAGAAGCCTCTTGGATGAGAGGTGAAACTTCTTCAAAAATCTACAACCAAGTCCACTTGCCCTTGACTCAAGCCCTTCTTGGATAACTGTGACCTGGATGACTGAGAGTCTTCATGGACAATGAAAGCGATCAGTTAAGCACGATTCAACCCTCGAGAACACGTGGCTCAATGGTGAGTTTAGTTGCTTCACTGTCTGTGTAGGTTTCCTCTGGGTCCTCTGGTCTCCTCCCACCAAAAAGACATGCATGTTAGATTTAGTACTCCTGTCAATGACCTTGAACAAGGCACTGGCTAAAAGGCCTGGAGTTGGTCCAGGGGCGACAGCTGCCCACTGCCCCTAGGGTGTGTGTGTGCTCACTGGCATATACGATGGGTCCTGGGTTAAATACATCAGAGGCTGCATTTCACTTAGTGTGTGTGTGGCAAATAAAGTACTTATTTTTTCTTCTGCTTCACTTTGATGTCCTGAATTCAAGATTTCAAAAAATAATCAACATAGAATGGATACATTTTTTTTTCTTTGTTCCTCAAAAAAACCTCTCCCTTTTTTCAACTCAATCATGTGTTTCGGGGTTCTAATCGTCAAATGCATACAGGCAACAAAATACCTTTTACTGATCTCAGTGAGCAGTGCCATCGTTACCTTATAGGATTAAAGACTGCAGATCATTCTAGAACATGGGCAATGGCAATCAGAGGAGTATGAATAGGCCTCTCTCACATTTGTATCAACTGAATGGGGACATATAATAAATTATGAAATAATAAAAATATAATTATAATTACAGGATGAATTATGCATCCTAAATTATCCAACACATAAAACAGGGGGCAGCATACAGACTACACTAAATTATACATTTACCACACCCTTAGGACCAGCATGAATACAAGAACATAATATTTGAGTCATGAAGGTGATATTTTAAATGATATGAATTTGGAAGGTGATCACACCATTAAGGATTTCTTCTACCAGTTATGTCAGATCAGAATAATCACAAAGCAATCATATTCAGGTCCAATATTTCATATTTTAACAGTTTAGTTTCTCTTGAAACCAATCTTTTATAGTCTGAAGGATTCTTTCAGAAACAGATTAACGTTTGAAACAGATTCAGATAGAGGTCAGCGTTTTTTTCAGGCCAAGACTAAGAGAATGTACTTACAGTTACATACATCAGAGAAAAGTGTAGAAAGTCTGAAAACAGCCTGTTTTAAATTCCCATTATGTGACCACAGGAAAAAAAGCAACATAGCCATTTCGTTGTTCAAAACTGCGAGATGAAATTTGTGAAACTGAAATTTTTTATTTCACTATTGATTGATTGATTGATTGATTGACTGATTGATTTAAATGCTAGCATACACAAAACACATCACATACAGACATAATACATTCTATTATGTCTCTGTGAGTGTGAAAGCTATTTAATTTTTTTAAAGTCTATACAGGTCTTTGTCTGATTAAGTCATTGATATGGAGAGAGAAGAAAAAGAGAGATAATACTTACAGAGCAGCACATGTAGAGGACTGATCTCCATACTGTGTGAGTGAGAGTCTGTTTGATGTACAGTGTGTGTTATAAGCGCTTCCTGTATTTGCACACATAGAAACACGCCTCTACAGATATGCAGAGAGAGCTGATATGATAAATCCTTAATAAAACCATTGACCTCATTCATTTTGATTAAATGTTAATTATGATTTACATGTTCAATAAAATACAATACAATACAACAGTACAATATATATTTTCAGAACTGTGAACAGATGGTGGATCATTAACAGTCTCAAAGCCCAGCTGTGTCTGCAGCAGTGTGAATAAAAGAGGAGGTATGAGAGGGGGAGATGAATGAAGAGAGAGGTAAAGAGTAGAAAGAGAAAAGGAAGAAGATGAAAGTCTTTGGGTGTTTGTAACAGCGCTGTTGTCGTGTGTAAATGTAGATACTTCATTTTCTGGCCTGAAATAACATCACAAAGTCACTGTGAACACTTCAACAGAAAAGACATCTCCAGTGGTGTTTTGTCACAGTAACTTTTAAACCAAGGGAACAGACATCAGTTCAGTAAAGATATTTGATATACAAATTAAAATGTTTGTTTTTCATGAATACTTTGAAAATTGTGCTTTACAAAAGTGGATTTTTACACCGTATTGTGGAAGTTCTTACTCTCACACAGTCATGTGACATATAAGTCTGGCAGTGAATATAAAGTCACTATGTACATACATGTATACATACATCATTTCACTGAGATGCTCTTTTGTGAGAACACAGTGGCACATTAGCACCTCCTCTCATCACTCACTGGTACAAAACCAAAGGACTGAAAAAGAACAAACCAAACCACAAACTCTCATTTTCTCTCTGCTTTTAGACGCATGATGTGTGTGAACTGTTGCTCAGCTGAAGTGACTGTTTCAGTGCAGTTTCCATCAGAGCATGCTGCATGCTACATCATGAGTGTGTGTATCTATTTGTGTAAATATGTATGTCTCTCTCTCTCTCTCTCTCTCTCTCTCTCTCTCTCTCTCTCTCTCTCTCTCTCTCTCTCTCTCTCTCTCTGTGTGTGTTTGTGTGAGAAAGTATGTGTGTGGTGGTGGAAATTTCCACTGACTTCCATTACAGTGGTAGCCTTCACATTCCAAATCTCTTGTACTTCATGTTGCAGGTCTTCATTTTCTCCTGCTGCTTAGATGAGATGTTCTTGTCATCTGGGATTGCTATGCTGATGATCATTAGTCCTCTGATATCCTTGTTGATCACCATGATGTCCAGCCAACTGACAGAGATCTTCCTGTGAGTTCTAGTTTCCCTGTCCAACAGGATTCTCACCCTGTCATCCTCTGTCACTGCTTCAGGTTCATGCAGCCTCAGCTTCTAATGCACTAGAATCTGGTAGTGCTCACAGATGGTCCTATTCACCAGTGCTTCAAGGCTGTTGTGTCTTTTCAAGTACAGAGTACTGGTGACTTTCTGACATCCAGTGACATGATGGGTGACAGTATTACTGCTTTATGTAACTTAGTGTTCAGTTCCTGGTCCTGTGCCACAGTGATGAGACTCTCTGTTGATACCTTGAGTCTGGCCTCGCTCATCTGTATGTCTCTTACATCTGTGTTCCTCTGTGTGGCATCAGAGCTGCCTGTACAGGGCTTTGTCTCTCTAAGTCCTGACAGTTGTCTATTACTCTGTTTAAATCATTTCAGTCTGTGTGAGCACTGGCAGAGACTGCTTCTGACCACATGACCGGTCCTATGTGCAGGGCTTTTGTTGTTGTTGTTGTTGTTGTTGTTGTTATTGTTGTTGTTTTGTTTGTGTGGTTGGTTTTATTGTCCTGTTTTGGGGGAGGGGTGTCATGTTCATGTGTTAAATGTTCAGTAGTGTTGTTTTATCAGATATTCACATACAAAAGGAAACAGAAGAGCAGTGAGGCTGTGAGATGTTATATTTTTACATGTGGGGCCTGAAGTTGAGGTTTAATGAACAGGTGAACAGCACAGCATTTGAACAGATCTTAAATCATGTCTCTTCACAATGTGACCTCCAGATAAATAGAATGTGTATTATGACAGAAAATGTTGAGTTCTATTAAACAAAACAACCTTCAAACATATTGTAATGTTTTCAAAAACCACACCTTCAGTTTATTAATTTAGGATGTAATTGAATATTTAATTACATTTTGTGCAATAAGTCCCATCATCTTTTGAAAAGTAAAAAATGTTAGAATATGATTTTTTCTTTCAGTGTCAGACTCTCTTGTGAGAATTTGAATGAAAGTAAAGGAGAGTTAGCAGCTCCTCCCATCCCCTCACTGGTACAAACACCAAAGACTGAAGGAGAACAGAGGCCAAACCACACATGCTCATCACCTCTCTGTTCTCAGACATCAGATAGGCTACAGGAACTGTGGTTGACTTTATTAGTTTCCATTGCATGTCTATCTGTGCATGCTACACTCTCTCATTTTAGTGTATGCATAGGTACACTACTGTAAGTGTGTGTGTGCCTGCCTGCGTGTGTATGTGTGTGTGTGTGTGTGTGTGTGTGTGTGTGTGTGTGTGTGTGTGTGTGAGTGTGTGGTAATGTGTTTGTGTGGCTGTTGTAGTATAACTGATACAGCATCTACACCCTAATGGAAAATATACAGAATTAAATTAACACACCTTATGTGACATGGTTTTTGTAACAGAGATATGGCTGTATCATAATACATGAGGTTTTAACATAGTGACAAACACCATTTATTAAAGCACAGTTCTGAGATAAAAACTATGTTCAAAGTGCAACTAAGATAAAACAACAACAACAACAACAACAACAACAATAATAATAACAATACTTCTACTACTACTACTACTACTACTAATAATAATAATAACAATAATAATAATAATAATAATAATAATAATAATAACAGCTTCAATAAGACCGAGGTTTCAGGGCACTGGAGTTTTCAGAGAATTTGAAATCTAATTTAGATTTAGATTATTAGATTATTTTACTTTATGATATCTTGCCTAGCAACACATCTTGTCTCAAAATGGCAATAACTGTGACAGATTTGTGAACATGTATAAAAGTGTTAATAGGTCTGACATCCTGCTGATACCGTTGGAAGAAGCACAGCGAGGTGTGTAATGTCTCCCTCTACTGGACAACGGACAAACTACAGCAAGATTCCACTGCAATTTAAGTGCTTCAGCGCTTCGGTCATCCTAACCACTGGATTTATGTTGATTGAGTTGAGTCTTTGATGAAATGAAAGACAAGCAAACAATTTGTGTTAAAGATAAACTTCTGTTTAGGTTTCGATCTCGTTGTTTGACTGCGTGTGCTTTCTGTTTTTATTGTGTACAGACTTACCGTTCTGTGTTTGAGTTTGCATTATCGTTCATCACCTTCGTTTTGGATTGTGTCTCGGCTCTGTTGCGTTCGACTGTCGCGGGGAGGGGAATAGGTAAGGTGGGGGATCCCCGCGCTAGTATTACACTTTCTATTAGGGTCAGGTTTGAGGCGGGTGCCACTTGTTTAAGCTTTGTTATGCAGTTGGTATAATTAGGTTTTTCTTTGGCTTTGCCACCTTCTTGTTTTGTAGGTGAGTGGATGTGTTGTGATGTAGGGTTAATACTTAAGTGCACATTTTTTGTATCATTGTATGTTTAGAAGCACAGGCTTTTAAAAATACACTCTGACACGTGTCACAGAACTTGCCCAGAATGCCCTGTTTTTAAATTTGAATGAGGGGTACTGTGAGGTGACATGGCTTAATATCCAGAGATGCCATACAAAAGAAGTCTCAGATAAATCAGTATGACTTTGAACATAATGATTTCAAGAGTCTCTGAAATGCTACACTCTACTCAGCAGCAAAAAGTGAAGAGAAGAGAAGAGAAGAGAAGAGAAGAGAAGAGAAGAGAAGAGAAGAGAAGAGAAGAGTGAAGAGAATTCTTAAACATTCTCTCTCACCATCCCTCCAATAAACATTCTCTCATTCACAATTCTAGTCTCTCAGTCGTTTATTGGTTAAAGGACCTGACCTGTCTATAAAATCTCTCTCTCTCTCTCTCTCTCTCTCTCTCTCTCTCTCTCTCTCTCTGTCTCTCTCTCTCTCTCTCTGATAAGGGGCATGGAAGTTTGAGTCTGTACTGATATTCATAGCTTTTACAGCATTCATTTTGATCTGCCTTCACATTAAAGAGAAGAGTAAATCCAAAGGACATGCTGACAGCTCCTCTCATGTTCCACTTACATCTCCCATCTCTCACCATAGACTCTTTAACACACAGAAGACAATCTCTCTCTCTCTAAACACATACAGGGTTCCAAATGTCTTATACATCACTGACACTGTAGGGAAGGGTGAATTATGACACAGTGAAACAATGCTACTTAAGCCATCACTGTAACATCAAACACACGTAATAATAAATGTGATTTATTTCAAGTACCAGAACCTCTGACTGCCAAAACCTTATAAGATTAAGAAGGTCACTAGGGCAGCCATTCTGCTTACATTATCTGGGATGACGTCATTTTGTGTAATGTCTCCCTCTGCTGGACTCAGACTGAAGTTCAGCTTTGCTTCAAAGTCTCCTAATCCAGCTGTTGATGAGACTCCTGTCAATGGATGTATGAGACACTAGATATTCTATAGGTCCAAATGCAGTGACACCCAAAACTCATAAAATTGTTACTCAAAAAAACTTCATTAACATGTTATCTATTGTTACGATGGAAAACGCTCTGAGACAGAAATTAGAAACAGCGAAATCACTAACAGTAAAATTAGTTATTTATTTTTACCTTTAAAACACAAACTACCCAGTTACATAAAAATGAACGACAATGCATAATGATCATTACATTTTGATCTAGTGATGAAAGAAATGGACTTGTAAGGTGAGACAACACAAACTGTCCTAAGAGACAAAAGCGACTACATTGCTTTGGCAATGGTTATATATGCTTAGATTGATCAGGAAATATTTAACAATAACTTTATAATTACTTAATACTTCTTTAGTACTTTTAAAAATCAGACACAGACTTAAACTGAGTTTAAAAATAGGAAAGAAGTTAATCATTAGACTTTGACGGAAACATTGGCATGAACATATGGATGCCTGTGTACATGTGGTAACAAACTGAAATGCAAAACATTGTGAATGTTTGTGGGAAAATGTTATTCTCATACCATTCAATGATCGTCATTTTTTGTCTCAACATGCAATTAAATCAATGCTGTCTGCATACAGTATACAAAACAAAACAAAACAAACAAACAAAAAAACCCAACAAAAAACAACAAAAAAAAACATGCATTAATAGGAGACTGACATCGACTCTCAGCTCCTGTGATGTGTGGTCAGATCTATGTGGATTTGTAGAGCACCTCTAGAGAAACTGAAGTCCTGGAATTTGCCTGCTGTATCCATTTGGTGGTGGAGTCTTCTTTCATGAACTGACAGAGACTGAATACGAGTACAGACAACTCTTTAACTGTCAATAAATAGGCAGGGTCCAGTTCTCAAAACGCTGGCTACTGGGCAACTAGGTAGACCTAAAAACCCACCACTCCTACTGAGGTCAGGTAAGAAACAAAGGTCTTTACACCAGAGGGCAAGATGAAGAACCAGACTAAATAGAGAGAATAGGGCTAAACAGAGGAACAAGATTAACATAAGAACAAGGTTGACAAAGTAACAAGAAATAGGGTTAACAGAGCAATTAGGAAACAAGGAACAAGACACAGCTCAGTACAGTCAGTATAAGATTTCTCAAAGCACCTATGAGAACACTACAGTATGCATATAAACTTATGCAATAAGAGAACAAACTGGACAGGTGCACACATTAACTGGGGAACAGGGTGATCAGCCAATCAGATCCAACTGGATTTTGACCAGGAAACAGGCAGGTGGAGACAGAGGCCTGACAACACACATTCAGCTTTGAGTAGACAGGGCCTGACTGTCCACTCATCTTGCCTGATATAAAACAAAACAACAACAAAAAAAAAACAATCACATGAAATTCAACCAGACATCTTAACACAATGGTACACCAGCAGTCTCACAGTCTGTTTAAGATGCTTTTGTCATCTGTAAGATTATTATTTTCCCATTAAAACACTAAGAACCCTTCAACTCTGAATAAACTGTCTGTCAGTTATCTTTTCTCACTGTCCTGATGTCTTACTGTCTTTCTCATTGCACCCAGGGAAATTCAGTGCCAGTTAAAATGGTGTGAGTGTGTGATGGGGAGTGTAATGATGGTGTTACTATACCTGTGGTTGTGTTTGACTTTAGAAGTAAGTAAACTGTGTCCTCCTGTGATGTGTTGGTGTTGTCTGATGGAAGAGAAAAGGTGATATAAAGTATGATGTTGACTTCTCAGGAAATACACAAGCAACATGTAATGTAGTGTTCCATACAAAGTGGTTCTCTAAATTCATATATATATATATATATATATATATATATATATATATATATATATATATATATATATGTTCATAAATTGGGTTGTGAGGTAAAGTGTATTTACCTTTTTCCTTTCATATTTCAAAAAGTTAATATTTTTCATCTCAACATTAGAAGAAGTTGCTTTGCTTTGTCCATCCACAGGATCTAAGATCCAACAACAAAGTATAATAGCATTAAAGAATTCAAACAACAATTAAATACTAATCTATGTAATTAATTAATTACTGTCACCGGCCATTTTTAATAAAGTGTGATCTATAGCTTTATTAGACTGACAGAGATATTAAAATGATTATCATGTCATATGTTTAAAAATAAGTTTAGGGCACAATCAAAGGACACGTAATTACTGTGTATGTTAATTGTAGCCTTTACCCATGTTGCCTCGATCTGGAGTATCAATATCATCATAGATGTGAACACTTCCTATAAAAGACAGAAAGACATTATGTATATGGAAGTTAAATATGTAAAAATCACAGTGTATGTTAACAGTAAACTTTACCTCTGCTGCCTCCATCTGGAATTTTAATGGTGTCATAAAGATCAGCAGTTCCTATGAGAGGTATTATCAAGAGACATTATGGTTATGGGTGCTCAATACATACATTTAATGTGTAGTGATGTGTGTATTTATTATTCTAATGATATATGTATATACTGACCAAACTGGAGTGACATGTATCCTGACTGAGTGTCCACTCTTCCCCCTGTCTGTCTCTGATCCCGGTTTGGAGTCTGACTGGTGCTGTTGTGTCTCTTGACTCTAGAGGGCGACAAAGATCACTAATAAACACAAAGCAGCTCTCTTTTTAAGTTGGCAGGCCAGGCATGTTTGACAAAGAGAATGAAGACTCAGAATACTTACAAGCAAATTTCAGTAGAGCAGAGACCTGCAATGGTGATAAAACTTTCATTATAGTCAGTAGAGTTTACATTACTATTATTCATTTAAACTGCTATTGTGGCAACAGACAGATTATTTGGATAAGAATGTAATTAATCAGAGGGGTCAACACAATCAGAGGGGTCAACACAACACCAGTAGCAGAAATACACTCTGAATTTATGTGAAGATATAAATGTTTACCTTCTGTATTTTTGGACCAGTAAAACAGGATCATTAGAATGATGATCACAAAGACAACACCCAGTCCCACCACCACTCCTACTGTTACAGCAGAGGATCCATCACCTGATACTGAGTCTATTCACACACACACACACACACACACACACACACACGCGCATGCACACACACACACACACACACACACACACACACACACACACACACACACACACACATTAGCAATATACCCACACTACTGCAGTATCACAACGGAGTTAGGACCAGATTAAAAATTATTATTATCTCACTTCTGACAGTGATCCAGCTCTTTGGTGACTCTCCTCTCTCTGGGTGTTTACACCAATACAGACCCTCATCTGACTTTGAGACAGTAGGGATGGTCATCTCTCCTGTAGTCTGATTCTGGAGGACTAATCCATCTTTATAGAAATCAGCTCTGAGGTCTGAGGGGTCATGTCGATATCTACAGCACAGAGTCAAAGTATCTCCCTCAGTAACAGGATGGACAGGACTCTCCAGGATCACAGCACCATCTACAGAACAGAGAACACAATTACATAAACTATGGAGAATACAGAAACAATAATGACAATAACCTTTTATGCTTTTATAAGTGTATCCATATACATCAGAACACAGATACATACACTGCTGAGAGAATATGCTCAAGCTCTAAATATGGATACTGATAATAAGTTTAAAAAATTATTTTAGCTTTGATTTGATAGCTAAATGGATGCTTAGTATGAAATGAACACACTACATCTTCTTTGATATAGTACTTATACAGTGTTTGTGTATGTTTTACTAGTTAATCATTTTTTTTTGTGTGTGTTTGGAAAAGGATTATAATTCTGCAACATTTTGTCTTTGTCTATTAGAGTGTCTATCATCAGTTATTACATTGCACTTAAGGCCATTTATCATTGATACAAAATGAGAAGAGGAGATATTTTACTCTAATATAAGTAAAAAAATGTGCAGACATTTTTTTTGTTCTTTCCATGGTAAAAGTCTTTGCTGAGACTTACTGGTCACTGCTATGTTGAGAGGATTACTGTTCCCTCCAGAGCCAGACTGACACCAGTAAACTCCACTGTCTGATGACTGGAGGGAGCTGATGCTACATGTAGATCCTGTTACTGATCCCCAGTCTGATGAACAGTCTGACACCTCTCCATTATCTGTGTATCGTCTCACTGTCCATCCAGTAGAGTCACTCTGTACCTCACAGCTCAGTGAGAGAGAATCAGATGTAAAGTGTTGAGTTGTGTTGGGTCTGATGATCAGAGAGGCTGGAGGAGACAGAGCTGAGACACAGAGAGACAGAAATGTAATTTCATGAAAGGTTCCTGCAAAATCCTACATATTGTTAAAAGAGTGAAAATCACAAATCTGAAATGGAAAGTAGTTCAGACACACATATTACACACATATCCTAGAGTATCACACACTTTACTCACCTCTCACAATGAGACTAACTAGATTGCTTAGCTGTGAGGATGTGGGTCTGTCATTCCTCTCTCCCTGACACCAGTACTGATCCTGGTCTGACACAGTAACATTGAAGGTGAATATGTTTACAGGTGAAGTGTAAGGATTAGAGGTATACACCACGTTCTGAGTGGTTCCTCTATACCACTTATATCTCCAGTTATTCTCAGAGTCAATTACACAAGTCATTGTGACTGTCTCTCCAGGATACACAGGGGACTGTGGTTTTACAGTCAGTGTAGCTGTTGGTAATGCTGTTGGTGTAGAGAAAAAGAGACAGATGCATTTAAAATTCATTCTTCATCAATATTCATCAGTACAGTGTATCAGAACTGATAGCATGAAATGGACCAAGATTCAGTGTACAGAGTACAGAGAGGGGAGACAAATTATCACAGATATAACACACAGATATATTACACACTTTACTCACCTCTAACAGTCAGAGTAATGGATTTACTGGGCTGTGAGGATGTGGGTCTGTAACCTCTGTCTCCCTTACACCAGTACTTATTCTCATCATTTGAAGCAGCTCTATTTATGATCATTGTGTCTCCATTTACAGTGTGACGTACAGATGTAGACAATCTAATGTCAGAACTGCCTTTATACCACTTATATCTCCATCCACCTTCAGTCTCTATCTCACACTTCAGAGTGACTGTCTCTCCAGTGTACACAGTGGTGTCTGGTTTGACTGTCAGAGTAGCTGTTGGTAAGTCTATGTAAATGAGAGAGAATGAAACAGTAATATGTCTCAGAAAATATAAAAAATGCATTCCTTGTTACCATTCAGAAACACAGTGTAAGCATTTGCCTCTAAATATTAAATATAAAAAATTTGCTCTATTTTCATATCACACATCAGTCAGTGTGAAAAGGGACATGCAGTATCAATGGTGTTGCTCAAATGTTGAACAGCGATGACAAAGTGATGTTTAAAATGTATGTGCCTCATAACATTTAACTTTACCAACATAAACATTGGACAAAATGTAAGAAGTCAAAGTCTTTACTGAATATGAGACAGAATAGATGATTTTAAAATTCATCAAACATTAATATCCATCAGCGCAGTGCAGTTGATGGATATTAATCAATTTTCAAAGGTCAGAAACATGACCACAGAGATGTGTCAGTTTTTCACAGATACAACACATATCTCAGAGTACCTCATATTTCAGGCAATTGGTCTCTCTGTCAAACACACACACACATTCACACATGCACACACACATACACACACACACACACACACACACACACACACACACACACACGCACACACACACATGCACGCACACACACATCACTAACCTTTAACAGTCAGAGTAATTTTTTTACTTCTTTGTGAAGATGCAGGTCTGTCATTCCTCTCTCCCTGACACCAGTACTGGTCCTGGTCTGACACAGTAACATTGAAGGTGAATGCGTTTAGAGGTAAAGTGTAAGGGTGAGAGGTATGCACCACATTCTGAGTGGTTCCTCTAAACCACTTATATCTCCAGATATTCTCAGAGTCAATTACACAAGTCATTGTGACTGTCTCTCCAGGATACACAGGGGACTGTAGTTTTACAGTCAGTGTAGCTGTTGGTAATGCTGTTGGTATAGAAAGAGAAAGAAATAGGTGCATTTAAAATCCATTCCCAATTCATCAGTACAGAGTGTCAGAATTGGTTCTGTAATGTTACAGACAGCATTCCTCTCCTTTGTTCCTCTGTCCTGTACTTCACTTACATGAAATGTACAGAGAGATGTACAGAGAGAGGTGTCACTTTATCACAAATATAACAACTATCTCAGAGTATCACACACTTTACTCACCTCTTACATTGAGAGTGACAGGACTGCTTAGCTGTGAGGATGTGGGTCTGATGTCTCTCTCTCCCTCACACCAGTACTGATCCTCATCAGATTCAACAGCTCCTCTGATGGTCAGTGTGTCTTCATTTACAGCATGATGTTCAGATGTAGATGATCTAATGTGAGAACTGCCTTTATACCACTTATATCTCCATCCACTTTCAGTCTTTATATTACACTTCAGAGTGACTGTCTCTCCAGTGTACACAGTGGTCTCTGGTTTTACTGTTAGTGTAGCTGTTGGTAAGTCTGTGTAAATGAGGAGAGGGAGAGAAGAAACTAAACACCAACCATTTAAAACTCAGTCACCATTTACAAATATGTTCACAAGTGTAACATAGTCATTTGTCTCTGAAACATTACATATAATATGTTTCTCAGTTAATGTATCTGATTAATCATGATGAATGGAGAGACACACAGAAATTATAATTCATGTCTGTCACTTTTCAATTCAGTTTATTTCAATCCCTGACAACTAGTGGGTGATTTGTTATTGTTTTAACAGGGGGCATGGCCCAATGGTCACTGATACTACTCTATAGAGTATATAGGGGGATTGCAAGTTAACAAGAGGGGATTCATTTTGGTCATTTTGATAACAAGGCGGATGACTTCCCCTTACAGATCACCTACTGCTGACAACACACTGAATTTCACTGAAACTTAAACTGTGCTTAGTTTTACAATTCCCACAACCTTTTTAACAGTTATAATGAAATAATCTGCTGGGATTAAATTACTCAGTCATATCAAATGGATAAAGATTATGAAATGTGGGATATTTGTTTAGTCTCATAACCTTTTAGACTAAGACTGGAGCTACTACAATCTAGGCAGAAAATGACAATAAAGTGTTTTGAGTTGGTCTATAATAAACAAAAAACAAAACAAAAATGGAAACTTTTAAAATTCATTCACCGTTGATATTTATCAACATAGCGTAGCAAACTTTAATTCAACTCTATTCCTCAGTCTCACACATCACCTACAAAAATGTTCCATGAATCAGAGAGATGAGCACAGAGAGGTGTCAGTCTATCACAGATACAACACATATCTCAGGTCCTTAGTCTCTCTGTCAAACACACACGCACGCACGCACGTGCACACACACACACACACACACACACACACACACACACACACACACACACATCTCAGAGTATCACACACTTTACTCACCTATAATAGTGAGAGTGACAGGACTGCTTAGCTGTGAGGATGTGGGTCTGATGTCTCTCTCTCCCTCACAACAGTACTGATCCTCATCAGATTCAACAGCTCCTCTGATGGTCAGTGTGTCTTCATTTACAGTGTGATGCTCAGATGTAGACAATCTAATGTGAGAACTGCCTTTATACCACTTATATCTCCATCCACTTTCAGTCTCTATCTCACACTTCAGAGTGACTGTCTCTCCAGTGTACACAGTGATCTCTGGTTTTACTGTCAGTGTAGCTGTTGGTAAGTCTGTGTAAATGAGAGGGAATGAAAAGCAACAATACTTCACATAAAACATGTATTTACCTATAAAATATGAACCATAAAAACATGTTGTATTTCTGAATCACAGATCTTATATTGTGGATAGAGACGTGCAGTATCCACTGGCATTGCTCAAATTCATATTGATAAAATAATATTTAAAATGGGAGGGAGATTTGAGTTGCCTCATAACATTTAATGTTAAAATGTAAGAAGTCACAGTCTTTACTGAACATGAGACAGAATTAACTTCTCCACTTATTGACTTACAATGTGTTTGTTTTGCTCTCATTAGGACTGAGTGTGGACTGTTGCTTGTTATTAATATGAATTTGTGAATTAATATAGCACCTATATTTCTTCTCATTCAGTTTTCTTTCATATTTTATACAATCGCAAATGATTTACATATAGATATGTGAATAATAAAACAGCAGATATAGAGATGGTTGAAGTCTCTGTACTGAGGACACACACAGTTTCCATAAGGAAATTATTCACTCAAAGTTTCATCACTCTACAGTTTGTTCTATGCATTTAATAGGCTGTGTCATTCAGTTAACACTGCATATAAACGTATGTAAAAATTTTATTCTGATACTAGAGTAAATGAAGAGACACTGATGATGTATCAGAAATGATCACTTACCTCTCACAGTGAGAGTCACACCATCACTCCAGTCAGTGTAGATATTGTTATGTAGACGTGCTGCACATGTATAAGTGCCACTGTCAGATGTTTCTACAGGACTGATTACATATTCATTATGATCTGTTTTGTACTCTGTATCCCTATTTTGATCATTACACCAGTAAAAATCAGATATTTGTCTTCCGGGAAGTTCACAGGTGAGTGTCACTGTCTCTCCGCTGAATACCGGAGTCCCTTTGAGGTGCAGAGTCAGAGAAGGTTTGAGTTTTCCTGCAAGAACCAGTTAAAATAAAACAATAAGTCTAATATTACACACACACACACACACACACACACAGCTCCAACTAACCTAAATGTGATAAGGCAACCAATGAACTTCTCATACAGCATACAGTTCCCTTTATATAGTTATTAAACAATGATACTGTGTCTCTGATTACTGAGTTCTTTACTGAACCTCTAATTAGTCATACACTCCATAATGTGAAAAACATAGATAAAATACATGGATTTAAGAAATGTCATGAATAACAGTTTTATTACCTTGAGTTTGTCCAGAGCAGAAGAGTGAACTCAGCACTAAAACACAGACAGAGAAACTTAGAACACAGCAGACCTTTAACTACACTGTCTTATCTCTATATGATACTGATTAGATTCATTATAACTACACTGTCTTATCTCTATATGATACTGATTAGATTCATTATAACTACACTGTCTTATCTCTATATGATACTGATTAGATTCATTATAACTACACTGTCTTATCTCTATATGATACTGATTAGATTCATTATAACTACATTGTCTTATCTCTATATGATGCTAATTGGATTTATACATTTTCATTTCTTCCTCTGATCATGATAACACTTCATCCCAAAAGTAAACTTTGTGTAAATATGATGTAAAAGTATTCAACACAAATCTCCAACCTTTAAACATTAACAAGATGCTCTGACAATTCTGCTCAACTCTGTTATTAACAACATTTAATGGACTAGATCACGGAACAAAACAACATCATCAGAACAAAACATCTATGATTTTTTTTTTGGAATAAATTTATAGTACACAACTCCATGTCTTTTGGTGTGAATATTGACTTTCGTCAATACAAATTTTGAATGTGCTATTCATTCAACTATTGCTTTATATATAATCCTCAGTGCTCTTCTCTGTATGAAATTCTATAAATATTTAACCCTACACTCAACAGTTCTGCTAACTAATAGAAAATCTTAAAGTAGTTATGGACCCTTTTTATGGAAATACATGCAATATAGACTGTAACAACAAATGCTTTTCCACATTTCACACATTATTAAACACATTTCTCTCATATTTAATATAGGTAAAATGGATAATGCTATTATCACATTAGATCACTGATTTTATCTGTACTTAGCAGAGACTAGCACTAATTATCACTTTAAAGTGAGGTTAATTGTATAAATACAACATTATGTACAGATAAACATTTTAATAAATACCATCTAAATGTAAAAGGGATATTTTGGAAACACAGTATCCAACAGCTGTATAAGAATTACCTGAATGAACAGTAAATAGAGAAGAAGAGTGAAAATTCATCTACAGACATCATACACTCTGTCATCAACCACTGACCCACACACACACACACACACACACACACACACACACACACACACACACACACACGCACACACACACTTACAAAAGAAAGGTATGTAATATATTACATGCTTTTAAATGAGACAGGATTGTCACTTAGCTAGGTAGCAGAGAACTTTTTTTCCCTATCTTTGTCTTAAATTAAGATTTGCAGCAATGTCATCATGAACAAATATTAATTCAGCTAGACTCAGGGAGAGGCTAAGGACATGCTGAGACATGTATTGTAATATGAATGGATGAGGAGGTATGAGAGAGAAAGACGTATGAAGAGAGAGAGAGAGAGAGAGAGAGAGAGAGAGAGAGAGAGAGAGAGAGAGAGACAGAGAGAAATGAAAGAGGAAGGCTGTGTTGTGGTTCTAGACTCTTTAGTTTCCTATAGAGTATACATATATCTTCAATAGAGGTTTCAGGTTGGTTCATCCATAAGGCTGAAATATAGTGACTAACAATGTAATGAGAAATGTCATGATAAAGAAGAGAATTGATTGACAAAATTTAGCAGCTTGTGTCTCCTCTGACAATGACTGTATCTTGCATATGACTGATGGTTTTAAACTGTTCAGTATTTCAGACATAAAACTGACATCATGAGTCTATGTGAGTGTGAGAATGTTAGTGAGGAGTGTATATGTTCATTAAGCAGCTCCTCCTACACTCACTGATCTAGACCTACATGTGTGAAGAACTAGAACAGAAGTCAAACCACAAACTCTCATATGCTGTGCTGTCAGACATTAAACACCATGGGTGAGGTTATTAGAGTTTCAGTTTTAGCATGTAGCTGTGTGGTTTCTTTCATACATGTGTGTGTGTGTGTGTGTGTGTGTGTGTGTGTGTGTGTGTGTGTGTGTGTGTGTGCGTGTGTGTGTGTGTGCATGTGTGTGTGTGTGTGTGCGTGTACGTGTGTGTGTGTGTTTGTGTATATGTGAATGTGTTCCTCACTAAGAAGAGCCATCACTAAGAACACATGTGGTCCTGTTATGGGAGAACATCCCTGACAGGGCACTTTATATATCGCTAATATACAACCTTTCTTTGTGTATATTCACTTTTCAGTACTTGCTAATATTAGTTATGTGTCTGCCTATAGGTAGGTAAACCCAGGGGTATAGCATTGACTTCTACACACACAGTCCTATGTGTGCTTAAGTTGTACACTGATTGGTGAAAACAAACAGTGACTGATTTTGTATGTAACAGAGGACTCATACATGATTCTACATCTTTCTAGATTGGTACAGGGGTCATGCAAACATAGAGAATTAAGACACTATAAGGTATTAGACACATCAAACTGGGAGTAAAATCCTAAAGCAGAGGGCCAAGATACTATACTGATTATAATACTGATTATGGTTTGTTAAGTGTCTTTAATGGTACTGTAATGAGAAAATGCATTTTTTGTTTGTTTGTTTGTTTGTTTGTTTGTTTTTTGTTTTTTGTTTTGTTTTTTGTTTTGTTTTGGGTTTTTTTGTTTTTTTGTTTTGTTTTTTTCCCATATTAACTCTCTAACACCACCGCATGTTTTGTTGAATATGTCAGTCTGAACAGGGAGAAAAGGAGTGTCTGACATGTTCTGATCAGGTCTGTGTCAGAGGAACCAAAGAAAATCATGGTATTGTTTACTCAGAGTGCAGACTGTTCACTTAAGAAAATTAATGTTCTTACTGATTACATACATTTATCACTAAAACATATAGAAAACAACAGTAACTCACCACATCACTAAAACATATAGAAAACAATAGTAACTCACCACATCACTAAAACATATAGAAAACAACAGTAACTCACCACACCACTAAAACATATAGAAAACAACAGTAACTCACCACATCACTAAGTCTCATCAAAAATGTGAAAAGTTTCTTGCTCTTGAATTGGCTTCAACTATGTGCCGTAAAGTGACTACATCAGTATGATGTGACATATTGCATCCTCTCACCTGAATATAGAGTTTTTTTGGGGGTTTTTTTTGTTTTTTTCACTTTTACACAATGATATAATAATATAACCTAAAGAACAAGAAAAAGAGAGTGAGAGATTACTTACAGAGCAGCACATGTAGTGAACTGAGCTCCATGCTGTATGAGTGAGAGACTGTGTGGAGAACAATGTGTGTTATAAACACTTCCTGTATTCACACTGAGATCATACCTCTGGAGACACACACACACACACACACACACACACACACAGAGAGAGAGAGAGAGAGAGAGAGAGAGAGAGAGAAATATGATTTAACAGAAGTTTGTGAGATTGATTAGATTGAGTTTATTAAGTGAATTTTAATACAGACTAACTGACTACTACAGGCTACAGACTAAAAGATTGATTATTAGTAAATAGAGGATCACAGTGAGACAGAATGGCCTTTGATCAGTTCTCTCACTTAGTTATCTGAAAAAGAATCACCTTCAGACACATAAACTGAGCTGTATAGTCCTCTGAACATTATTATAAGATAATTCTTCTGTCTTTCTCAGGCCCTGCTGAAGAGGTCAGTGAAGCAGGACACAGGGCCAGTTGTCACCCTCTCCCTGGTAAAAACCACATCACTGAAATAGAACAGAGGCCAAACCACAAAGTCACACCCTTACTCTGTTCTCACATATCATAAATATAGGCTCTGTGGTTGGGACTTTTAGAGTGTTTACATGTGTGTGTGTACGTGTGTATATATGTGTGTGTGTGTGTGTATCTGCAATGTCCTCTCTGTGCAAAATTGGTGGAAAATTCCATTGTCTCTTTCAATGACTCTGTTAATGAAGAGAGAGTCTCACCACCAAGCTCTTTTACTTCATCCTTACTCTGATGGTCAATTTGAGTTTGACATTTGTCTGTGTAAATTTTATTTTCAGTTGCATTGTTGCTGTTGAGATGAAAGAAAAGTCTCTGATGTATGGAGAGACTCTGTGTCAAGACTTTGTCCAGGTGACCTGGTAGATCCATATTCAACACAAAACAGGAGAAGACACCTACACCCACATCAGTCATCATCACATTCATCACCTGATGGTTTACTGACTGTAGATGGGTTTAGGAGAATTAAGACAGGAAGACTCTCTCACAGTGACTAGAGCTTCAGTGATCACAATACAAACAGTCTATGCAGAGCGTTCACTCTGACAGTTGGTTTGGTTGAAATTAATGATGGTCAGTTTATGTTAAATTCAGCAGGGCAAGTTATGAAAGTTGGTGTGTAATCTGTTTTATCTACAAAGTTATTACAATTTACAATTTACAATTTACAATTTAGTATTTAGCAGACGCTTTTAGCCAAAGCGACTTACAGTCAGTGCATCAGTCAGATTCCTAATGCCTCATAAGCATATATCGCTAAAAAGACTGAGCATCGATTTACTCCTTCTTATTGCGCCTTGGAATTCTTAGACAAACATAGATACAAGACAAGGTTTTTTTTTTTTTTTTGTTTTTTTTCTTTTAAGGAAAGGGAGGGTTAGGCAGTGGGGGACAGGTGGGTTCTGAAGAGGTGGGTTTTCAGTCTCCTGCGGAAGATGGTGAGGGATTCCGCAGTCCTAACTGCATGAGGGAGGTCATTCCACCACCTTGGGGCAGTGGCAGAGAAGAGGCGTGGTCGGGAGGAGTGGCTGTCGGGTTCCCGAAGAGAGGGATCTGGTGAAGAGAGAGAAGAGGAGTGGACCAAGTACCGAACCTTGTGGGACCCCGGTGTGGAAAGGGCGGGGGAAGGAGACCGATTCCCTCCAAGAGACCTGGTAGGAACGGTCAGACAGACAGGACTTGAACCATGCGTGTGCAGAACCCGCGATGCCCAGCCCAGCAAGGGATGAGAGGAGTATCTGATGGTTGACTGTGTCAAATGCTGCGGAGAGGTCTAGGAGTATGAGGACAGAGCTGAGAGACTTTGCTCTGGCCAAGTGGAGCTCCTCCGAGACAGCAAGGAGGGCCGTCTCGGTGGAGTGGCCGGCTTTGAATCCAGATTGGTTCTGATCCATGAGATTGTTCTGGAGAAGATAAGGAGAGAGATGGTTATATGCTGCACGTTCCAGGGTTTTGGAGAGAAACGGTAGGAGAGAGACTGGACGGTAGCTACTGACATCAGCAGGGTCTAGAGTGGGCTTCTTAAGCAGTGGCTTGACCCATGCCCTCTTCAGAGCACAAGGAACCGTGCCAGTAGACAGAGAGCTGTTGATCAAGGACGAGATGAAGGGCAGAATGTCATCCGAGATGGCCTGAAAGATAGGGGAGGGGATGGGGTCTAAAGAACAGGTAGTAGGACGATGGGAATTGATAAGTAGGAGAGCTTCAGAGTCAGATAGAGGGGAGAAGGAGGAAAAGATAGTGGGGGAGACGGAGGGTGCAGGATCCGGGGTGGGCAGGGATGGGGGAAAGGAGTCACAGATGTCTTTAATCTTCTTCTCGAAGAAGGAGACAAAGTCATCTGCAGATAGGGATGAGGGAGGAGGAGGAGGAGTGAGGAGGGAGGAGAAGGTGGAGAAGAGTTTGCGGGTGTTGGAAGAGGCAGTGTTGATCCTGGAGTGGAAGAAAGCAGATTTAGCAGAGGACAGGGTAGAGGAGAAAGAAGAAAGAAGTGAGTGGTAGTAGGATAGGTCGTTGAGGGATCTTGATTTCCGCCATCTCCGTTCAGCCGCGCGAAGTTTGGCTCTGTCAGCGCGAATGCTGTCAGTCAGCCAGGGACTGGGAGCAGAGAGGCGAGCTTGGTGACGGGGGGGGGCAGAGGGTGTCCAGGGAGGAGGCCAGTGCGTAGAGGACTGTAGAGGATTTCTCCTCCACGGGAAGAAGAGAGAAGGCTTCCACAGATGGGAGAGAGGAGCAGACCATAGAAGAGAAGGCGCCAGAGGAGAGGGTGCGAAGGTTGCGCCTAGCTGTGACTGGCAGCTTGGGAGCTGAGGATTTCTGGGAGGGTGAGATCAAGAGAGAGAAAGACATGAAGAAGTGGTCAGAGGCGTGAAGCGGTGTGACGGTGATATCAGGAACTTGGCAGCCTCTTGTGAAGACAAGGTCCAGTTGATTGCCACCCTTGTGTGTTGCAGGGGACTCCATGAGGGTGAAGTCAAAGGACTGAAGGAGGGGGAGAAGGCCATCAGACTGAGTAGAATTCAGCGGAATGTTGAAGTCTCCAAGCAGTAGGATGGGGGTACCGTCCTCAGGGAAGGAGCTGAGGAGGGTATCCAATTCGTCCAGTAATGCCTGCAGAGGACCTGGAGGGCGGTAGAGAACAGTCATTTGTAGTTTATAAGGGGAAGACAAAGAAACAGCATGAAATTCAAAGGATGAGGGAGAAATGGAAGGGAGAGATGTTACTCGGAAGCTCCACGAGGGGGAGATCAGGAAGCCAGTTCCCCCACCCCTCCCTGAGGATCTGGGGGTGTGGGAGAAGGAAAAAGCAGAGGAGAGAGCAGCGGGAGTGGCCGTGTTCTCCGGCCTGATCCACGTCTCGGTGAGGGCCAGAAAGTGCAGGGACCGCATTGAGGCTTGGGCAGAGATGAAGTCAGCCTTCTGTACCGCCGACTGGCAGTTCCATAGGCCACCTGCAATGGCAGCAGTTGTATCAGCGGAGCACGGCGGGTGGATGAGGTTAGCCAGGTTGCATCCGCGAGGATGCACCGGCCGCCACCTGCAAAGAGTACGAGAGGAAACTCGAACAGGAATAGTGAGATGACACATGATTAGTGTGAGAGAGCAGAAGGGGGACAAAACATTTATTGACATAACATTGTAAAAAAGAATTTGCTGTGTAATAAACGTGTTATTTTCAGCATGTTGTTCTACCCAGGAAAGACTCAACTACTTATTTCCACCTCAGTATATCAACTCTCTCAGAAATGATCAGATTCTTCCCCCTTGTGGCCAGGGAGAGCACTGCACCTTGCATTCCAATAAATCATGGACTTTTATGGACTTCAATCATCTGCCCTTTGTAAGACTGAGCTGTGAAACGGCCAAGGAAAAAAAAAAAAATCAAGTCAATTCAATTATTCATTAAAAGTAATTTCTTTCATTCTGAGGGGATTTCTCACATCAAAACCCCTCTGTTGTCTGACCAACCACACAGCAGACACTAGTAGCAGTAGCAGACATGGAGACAATGTCATTAGAGAACTGAGAGGACAAAGCTCTCTCTGGGAATTGTGACTGGGACACACAGACTCATACAAGAGACACATTTAACTGTGTGGGTCTCTATATACAAAAAAAAACAAAACGAAACAAAAAACAAAACAAAAAATAAAAAAGAAAAGAAATGAAAGAAAAGAAAAAGAAGTCTGAGACAAAAATTACATAACACAAAATTCTACTATATACAGAATACACAAATACACTGAAAAGATGATGAAGTGAATGCATGTTTCCTTATGTTTCCTTACAACTGTTAAATCTGTCATCATTGTTTTTACAGTTCAGTTGGCTTTACAGTTTATAAGTTTGAGAAGCAAAAAAAGCTGTTGAAAAGATCATACAGGGCCAGAGTACAGATCAGATGAAAGATGAAATGAGGAAGAGGAGGAGGAGACAAAGCTGAAAAACACCAGAGTATTTTATCATCTGAACAGATCATCACTGATATCACACTCATAACTGTAGCGCTGTTACATTTAGTAAAATAATAGGACATTCTTTACAATAAAAACATCAGAGTATTTTATCATCTGAACAGATCATCACTGAAGTCACACTCATAACTGTAGAGCTGTTGCATTTAGTAAAATAATAGGACATTCTTTACAATAAAAACTCTGAGAATAAATCACCTCTTTACAGAATAGTTACCATTTGCAAAAAAAAAAAGAAAAAAAAAAGGAAAAAAAAAGTCTTAGCAAATTTAATGTACTAATGTAATAATGTAGATATAACAATATACTAAAGATGCATTGGTAAAAATGTCTGATCACAGATTATTTTTACTAGAACTATAATAAAAAGCTTCATTAAACTCTTTAAAAATAACACAGTGTATGCTTGGCCTGTCACCCAACTGATGACTCATCATGGTCACAGTGATGTTGTAACATCAGTTGATTGAATCCTTATGTGATTCTCTGGCAATTTAACACATGGAGTCATTTGTCTTTATGGTTTGTCATGTCATTTGGCACCTGTAAAAGATCAAAGCTCATGAAATAATATAGCAGCCCATATCACATATAAAACAAATATCATGAATCCATCTCTGCAAACACATAAGACAATAGTGAACAATATATCTAGACTTCATTTGATGATATTATCTTTTGGATGATATGATATTCAGACTACACTGTCTGTTCTTTTTGGGTAGTCTCAGTTGTCTGGGAATCCTACTCAAAGCGCTTGCTCTCTCTTTCTCTCTCTCTCTCTCTCTCTCCAAAAAAAACAAAAACAACAAAAAAAACAAAACAAAAAAAAAAAAAAAAAAAAAAAAAAAAAACATAAAAAACATTAGTGAGGTGAATTAACATTAACAATTAGAGAGTACAGAATTCATATACAACTTTACTTCATCATACATACCATGAGATGAGAGTACACAGGCTCTGTCATGATGCTGGTCTGCACATCAGTCTAGTTGTTCAGCTTAAAAATAATTTATTTTACATTTTACCATATAAAAATAACAGAGATTGTCACTGAAAGTGGTGTAATTAGAGTTTGACAATAGTTCTGATAAAATGAACAAACTCCAGAATTGAACACAAAAATGATTTACATTAACATTTTCATTTACTTCAGAAACATTAGTCTCACCTTTACTCTTCTTCTTGTTTTTGTTCTGTTTTATTACAATAGAAGCATAAGTCACATCACTGGCTCCAGCTACACAAGTAGAACAAATACAGTCTGAATGAGAAACTTTGTTCATCTCATATTCCTTATTATCTAGTCTGTGTTGTAATGGTCTAAGAAAAGGTCACTGTTTGTTTCATTAAATGTGTGCACTACCTACACACACTACATTAGATCCAGACTGATATACTGTCTCTCTTACCATAGACTTTAAAACCCAAACATGTTCAGACCCACTTAAAATACTGTGAGTCTGTGATGGGGAGTCAAGTCAAATGTCAAATCAAATGTATTGTTATCCCATCCATATACAAGCATGCAGTGGTTTCTCACTGACCACACTGTAATGTATAAGACAGGGCCAGTGTGTATAGGACGACACATAGAGCAAGTAACAAGACAGTGAAAGACTAAATGACACATGGTACTATAGAACTGGGCATGACAAGTGGAGGACAATGTAAAATAATAAGTGACATAATCAACTAACACACAAAGCATGAAATGATAAATTGTCACTGTTCACTTTATTACTGACATTTTTGTGATTTTTTTGTGACTGTTCTAGACTTACGGACATGTAAAAACTCTGATACTGTGACTGAGACATGAAGTTCAATATGTAGAAATGTTTGTAAAGTTGCAGTCTGGTTCAGACCACACAGTAGAGACAAGTGTCCTGACTCAATACCCATTTCTCCTCTGGTTTGGCTCTGGTCCCGATTTGAGGTTTGACTGGTGCGGCTCTGTCCATTGACTCTAGGGGGGGACAGAGATCCATTATATGAAATTACACATTTATGTGCAATGTTGGTAAACTATAATAATGAAAACAAACACAGAGAGAGAGATAGAGAGAGAGAGAGAGAGAGAGAGAGAGAGAGAGAGAGAGAGAGAGAGAGAGAGAAAAGAAAAAAACAGAACACACTTACAGACATGCTTTGTTATAGCAGGAACCTGCAATAATTTAGAAAACACAATGTGTGCTTTAAAATTGTTTAGTGCACTAAACATTAAGCTTATATGAAATTACAGTTATGAAATCATTATATGACTGTAATCCTCATTATTAGACCCTTACATCATGATCAGAGTCATTATAATGATGAACATGAATAACACGCCCAGTCCCACCACCACTCCTGCTGTTACAACAGAGAATCCATCACCTGACACACACACACACACACACACACACACACACACACACAGACAAACACACACACACACACACACACACACACACACACACACACACACACACACACACAATAGAAAAAATGCTTCTCATTTTCATATGTTTAAATTAACATAAGTGTGGCTTTGGGCCATGCTTTAGTTAAGAGGAGAGGAATTATGTTCATAGTTTTGGATAAGTAATGAGATGTCTTAAAGGCAGAAAATTTAATCAGTTATCATCAAAGGTAGAAGAAAAAAAGTCACAACAGTGAAATGCTGTCCTCTAAACTGTTTATTTTAATACATCAAAGTCAGTCACCCTTTATTTTACAGTTCACTGACAAACCCTTGGTGTACACCAAATAATGCAAAGTGAGACCAGATCCTAGCAACTGCGTAATAAGTGTTTAATAAAGGTTGACTGGTGTTCGCTTTGCTGATTATTCAATAATGAATGAGCTGTTGATTACCTTTTAGTGTTCAGTCTTTAAAATAAAACATTACCCTCAAAATATGACGTTCAGTTTACTGATGAGATGTAATGCACCATTTCTAAAATCTCTACTTCGGAAAAGAGTCTGAACAAAAATCACCTCTCACAGTGACTGACATATTTTTGCAATCATTTAATGATGACAAATCTTAACAATGTGGAAATGAATATTAAGAGACTCACCTGAGACTGTTACTGTTACAGCATCACTCATCTCTGAGACTGAATATAAATGAAATGAAAAGGATGAACTTGTGCTTGTTTCTCTATAGTACCATTATCCAACACATGCTGTAGTTTTTTTTTTTTTGGTTTTTTTTGTTTGTTTGTTTGTTTGCTTGTTTTTTTATGTATTTATGAAAGTTAATGTAGAATAGCAAGTATATAATAGATCATTCACCACACTGATGATGTCCTATTACAGACTGTGAGTCATAAATGATGAGCAGGACTGAATGTCAGTCATGTGAGTGAAGTTTAACACAGACAGGACAAATAAGTGTTAAGTAAAGAAAAAAACATTCATGATGTTTTCATCACCTTGGGTATGTCCAGAGGGTAGTAGAGCACACAGCACTAAGACACAGAGAAACAAGCTGTTGTTTTAACTTATAAACACCCATATCTATCTCTGACTCACCTGTAACATTTACCCAGACTGCATCACTGTATTGTGTGTAGTAGACTGGGTTTCCTCTTCCACCTCTGCACCAGTACTGTCCTCCATCAGAGTCTGTAACAGAACTGATTGTGTAGGAGTCTTTATTAGTCTGTGCCAGTGCTGAAGAGTCCTGTGTGTGTTTGTACCAGTAAAACATCCATCCTGTGGACTGGTCCAGTTTACAGTTCAGAGTAACTATGCTTTCTCTCAGTACTGCTCCTTTAAGACTGGAGGTGAGTTGAGGTTTTGGTTTTGATCCTGTAGGAGAATAATGAATAGTTCAGACTCTACACTGTCACAAGTATCATACTGCCATTTAAGTCTGTATCACATTAATCACTCACCTCTCACAGTCAGAGTAACTCCATTACTCCATCCTGAGGATGTGTTTTTGTAAATACTGTCTCCCAGACAGAAGTATTCAGCCTGATCAGTTTCTGCAGCTCCTTTGATGGTGAATGTGTTCATTGATGAATTTTGACCGTCATAAATATACTTCCCATTCCTAGTTGTTCTAATCTTCCACTTATATCTCCAGTAATTCACAGAGTCAGTTACACAAGTCAATGTGACTGTCTCTCCAGGATACACAGGGGGCTGTGGTTTTACAGTCAGTGTAGCTGTTGGTGATGCTGATGTTATAGAGAGAAGAAAAACAGAGGCATTTAAAATTCTCTCACCATTTGTGTCCATCACTCACCTCCCACTTTGAAAGGAAGTGTAAGAACTGTACTGAAAAGAACTTGTAGTTATTTCAGCACAGTGTCAACAGCCCACACATACTGTAATACTTTCTATGTGTGTGTGTGTGATGTCCTGTATGGTGTCAATCACTAATGTCCTATTACAGGACATGCATAAAAAATGATCAACAAGACAAAATTTCAGTCATGTGACTGAAATGTAACAGAAACCGGACAAATACAGTGTTAAGTAAATAAAGACACTCATAATGTGTTCATTACCTTGGTTATGTCCAGAGTGGAGTAGAGCACACAGCACTAAAACACAGAGAAATACACAAACTCAGAGCACAGGAGTGGTGGATTTATAATCAATCCTGTCAAA
>NC_044501.1:41356238-41386238 GCF_902362185.1 Chanos chanos | reverse complement strand
CAAAACATGACGAGATTTTTTTTATTGTATAGCTCAGACTTGCACAACTGAAGTGGAAAAGTTAAAGTAGTACCTCAACGCATACATTCTTCATTACATTTACCATCTCTCTCTCTCTCTCTCTCTCTCTCTCTCTCTCTCTCTATCTCTCTCTCTCTCTCTCTCTCTCTCTCTCTCTCTCTCTCTGTGTGTGCAGAGGTGTGACCTTAATGCGAGAATACAGGAAGAGCTAAAAGCTAACACTGTGCTTTACACAGTCTCTCACTCATTAGTACAGCATGGAGCTCAGTCCACTACATGTGCTGCTCTGTAAGTAATCTCTTTCCATTCTTCTTACATTGTTAGTTCTATATCTCTGTAAGATTGGGAAAAATACTTTACATTCTTAGGAAGCAATGGTGATGTAATCATTTACAGCATACAGTTAAGTCTTACCCAGGAGTCAGAAACAGACTCTCAATGGTAGACTGAGTTACAGTGCGACAGCGCTGTATTCTCTGTGTATCAGTGAGAGAATGTCTACAGTCACTGGCTGCTTTAAGGTCCTGAAAAACTCATCACTACTTTGAGTATATAACAGAATGGTTTACTCACTTCCTCTAACCCAGAGCTGATCAGAGCATTTCAGAGCTCTTCTCCTCCATTTCACACTCAGATAATGAATAAGTTACATGGCTGGATGTGACACTTACATTATTTATGTTGACACACTTTACGACTTGTTATCATCATCTTTCTGGATATTGGTAAAAGTTCTTACTACAAAGTTTAGAGTTATGTGGTCAGATGTTTTCTCCCGGTTTGGCATGCTGAATACACTGCGCTGTCATAAATCTCCATCATTGCGATCGTGTCACATGAGTCTGGAAGAGTGAGGACTCACATATGCATCCTCAGATACATGTAAAGCCAGCTGCTAGTTATTGTCACCTTCCGGTGCAGCTGTTCTGGTATCACACTGACATCAGGAGTGTATCTGAAGTGCAATGTCAGACCGAGTACCATGTCAGTATGACCCTTCCAGTTCTGCTTTTTGTAATGGTCAATCCGGCCTGTTGATCATAGACACTTGAGAGGTGATTCCTCATTCTCATTCCTCATTCTCCTGTTCCATCTGCAGACTTTGACACTTTAACTATCAGGTCATGACTGTAATGCTTACTGAGATGGACAAAGGTGATTCTGTGCTGTCCTGGTATTTAACCTGAGGAGCTTCTATTACAAGGTGATCAAGAAGAGATCAAAGGACTCTACACTAACCTCAGAGATCAGTGCTGGACCCGTTTCTCAATGTTCATTGTTTAGACTAAGGGTGGAGAAAACAGGGGAAACTTTGGAAGCAAAAGGTTTCACAAGGTTTATGAATACAGTATTAAGTAATACCAGGGCGGTATATTTAAGAGAAAGGGAACTTCGGTCTTTCAATAATGGTTTATGAACTGTGTCTTTTTGTGTGTGTGTGTGTGTGTGTGTGAGAGAGAGAGAGAGAGAGAATCATTAAAGACAGACACACACACACACACACACACACACACACACACACACACGCAGGTTACACACGAACAGGATGATATACTATTGCAGACTTGTCAAAAAAAGAAAAATACAAAATTCAAAGGTTTCAGGAAAAAAGAATCCTTCTTTTTATCAATCAATCAATCAATCAATCAATCAATCCATCAATCAATCAATCCATCAGTCCTTTACTAAATCAGTCAAGGTCATTCCTTATGGGGAGGTAGAGGGGATTTTACTTACTCCATAGTACTGTGCTGGTGCAGCTTTACTGCTGAGCACTCACATAAGCAGGTGTTTTTAGCCATACTGTGGTGTGGTTGGTGTGACGCCCCCTCACAGAGTTACTGATGTACTTCCTCATCAAAACATTAACTAGAAAACCACACTTGTTCACAGTAAGAATGCAGCAATAATGCAGCTCATTAGAGGCAGTGTCTATAAGCAATGAAAACCCCTTCTTTTGGCCCCTCAGTTTTAACTGTAGTTTAATCATTATGGACATGTTTGCCCCCTTGCAAATCTCAAATGCCCCCTCAGTTAGTGCACCCTGCACATGGGCACGCACAGACTCAGTCAGTCTGTCACTCACACACACACACACACACACACACACACACACACACACGCATGCATGCCTACATACACACATCACTCTTGCATGAAATAAACCCAGAATGTATACAGCTAACAAACAAAGACGCTAAAGAGGTGACTTTAATGAGAAAAACCACAGTGTCCATGTGTCTGCTGTGTGAGAACAAACATTGTGTGTCTTGTCCATGTGTGTCTGTGTCAGAACAAACATTGTGTGGCTTGTCCATGTGTGTCTGTGTGTGAACAAACATTGTGTGTCTTGTACATGTGTGTTTGTGTGAGAACAAACATTGTGTGTCTTGTACATGTGTGTTTGTGTCAGAACAAACATTGTGTGTCTTGTACATGTGTGTTTGTGTGAGAACAAACATTGTGTGTCTTGTACATGTGTGTCTGTTTGAGAACAAACATTGTGTGTCTTGTACATGTGTGTCTGTGTGAGAACAAACATTGTGTGTCTTGTACATGTGTGTCTGTGTGAGAACAAAAATTGTGTGTCTTGTACATGTGTGTCTGTTTGAGAACAAACATTGTGTGTCTTGTACATGTGTGTCTGTGTGAGAACAAACAATGTGTGTCTTGTACATGTGTGTCTGTGTGAGAACAGAGCGTAGGTGAGAGTTTGTGGTTTGGCCTCTGTTCCAGTTTAGACATATGTGTTTAGACCAGTGAGAGTGTGGGTGGGAGCTGTCACTTATTCTCTGTAGTCTAAAGATACAATTCTAAAAGCTTAGAGGAAACAGTAGTGGTCATATTCAGTAAATAAATAAATCACTTTATTGTGTACCTGAGTTAAAATGTATTCATGATGAATAGTTCAGAGGGTCTTGAAAATGATTAGGTATTTTGAGTGGAAACTTTTTTTACCACATTTGAAAAGGGCTGTGTATGTGTGTGTGTGTGTGTGTGTGTGTGTGTGTGTGTGTGTGTGAGTGTGTGTGAATCCTCTGTGCAGGGCACTTGCTTTGATACTTGTAGTAAACCTTTTAAAATTGGCACATATCAGATCTAGCCATTCCAATAGTGTCTTTCTGTATGTGTTTTAACAAATATAGAAGAGTGGATGTGAAAGCTGATCTATGCCTGATGTATGTAACGACCTCGTCTTCTCCCTATCCAGTTTCAGCCATTCAGCATTCAGTGTCAGCGGTTTACTAATCACCGGTGTGATCACCCTCGTTCTACACACCTGCCCTCACTTTAGTTTCCCCTGATACCCCTCGTCACCCTCCTGTTTTACCAGTCCATGTTTACACGTTCCATGTGTTTACTAAGCCGTATCGATTTAGTGTTTGATGCTACTCGGTCTGCTGGTATTCCCTACCACGGCCGAGTGTTTTGTGTGTTTACTGTTGTCCTGTTTGTTTTATTTTGCTCTGGTCCCCTGGTAACACTTTTTTGGCTCTGGTCCCCTGGTAACCCAGTTTTGTATTCTTTTGTTCTGGTCCCCTATTAACCCAGTTTGCATTCTTTTGCTCTGGTGCCCTGGTAACCCCATTGTTCAGTACTTCTGTCATAGACTCCTCTAGAGGCTGGACATTCCTCTGGTACAGAGTCATTCCCTACAGAGATGGGTTAGCCAGGGTTAGTTATAACTCTGTAGAACTCCTCTCAGACAGCAGCAGAGGAGCTGGAGGCTCCTACTAGAAAAATCTTGTTACTCCACACCTGTGTCCAGCTCCGTGGTCCTTCCTGACAATCCTATCTGCTCATTGTCCAATACAGAGTGAAATGAAATGCTTTGGAGCTGTGTGCACTTCCCTGCTCTGTTTTTTCTTTGACTTTGTGTTTTCTTTGGACTATGCTTTGCACTTTTTCCTTAAACTATCCCCACCACGCAAACAGGTCCTGACTACTGTATGTTTCACCAGTTATTGGAAATCATTGTGGCCCCTCTTCCTACCTAGTTTAGGACGGTACTGGTCCTACCAGGTAACCTGGAGAGGAACCTCACACACAATCTCTTCACTGGTCTCCCTCAGGCATCAATACTGTGTCTGATGTTCAATTTCTCAACTTCTTCATTTTTACTGTGTCATTTTGAAAGGAGAGATCTTCTTGAAATTTGGTCAAGCATAAATAAATAAATTATTGAAAGAGATGGATCGTGAATACCAAATAATTAAAGTTCAAATGCTATGTGCTAAGTTTTTCTGTCTATGTTTTAGTGCTGGGTACACTCTTTTACTCTGGACAAACTCAAGGTAAAAATAATGTTATTTGTGACTCTTCTTACATCTCCATGGATCCTCCTGGACAATGTTAGATTTTTAATGTTACTGAGCATGTGGTTGGACTGAGGTTCAGTAAAGAGCTCACACAGTATCATTGTTTAATGACTACATAATACAAATGAATGTGTGATAAGTTGATTTGTGCCCATATGACATCTATGTTAGTTAGAGTGTTGTGTGTTCATGGAGTTTTAGACTTAGTCTTTTCTTTTATCTGATTCCTGCAGAAAATCTCAAACCTTCTCTGACTGTCCACCCCAAGTGGACTCAGATATTCAGTGGAGAGACAGTCACACTCATCTGTAAAATTCTTGGAAGAAACATGTCTGACTTTAAATATTTCTGGTACAAAGATGGAGAAACAACAACAAATTACATATCAGACAGCAGTGAATACAGAATCAGTTCTGTAGAAACGTCCCACAGTGGTAATTACATATGTTTAGCTCAGAGTGTACATCACCGTAATTACTATGGCTGGAGTAACAGAGTGAATCTCAATGTTATAGGTGGGTTTTCATCTCTGACACTCATCAGTATTTTGTTGTTTAATCAGTTATCATGTAATTCTAATAATTGTAAGTACATTATGTGTAATTCTATTATAACAATTATAATAATGTGAACATATGCACGGCTACACTAACATGCAGTTACATGCATTAACTTTAATAGTGAAACTCTGAGATGTGTGTTGCATCTATGATAAACTCTCTTTGCTCTGTGCTCTGTATCTTGGTACATTTCTTTTGCCTCATTTCCACAGACTTACCAACAGCTACACTGACAGTAAAACCAGACACCACTGTGTTCACTGGAGAGACAGTCAGTCTGAAGTGTGAGATAAAGACTGAAAGTGGATGGAGATATAAGTGGTATAAAGGCAGTTCTCACATTAGATTGTCTCCATCTGTACATCACACTGTAAATGGAGACACACTGACCATCAGAGGAGCTGTTGAATCTGATGAGGGTCAGTACTGGTGTGACGGAGAGAGAGACATCAGACCCACATCCTCACAGCTAAGCAGTCCTGTCACTCTCACTGTTAGAGGTGAGTAAAGTGTGTGATATATCTGTGTGTTATATCTGTGATAGACTGGCACTTTTTTCTGTCCTCTGTTCTCTGAATCTTGGTACATTTCATGCTACCAGTTCTGATACACTGCACTGATAAATATTGATGGAGAATGATTTTTAAATGCATCTAATTCTTTTTCTCCTGTACCAACAGCATTACCAACAGCTACACTGACTGTAAAACCACAGTCCTCTGTGTATCCTGGAGAGACAGTCACAATGACTTGTGTAATTGACTCTGAGAATAACTGGAGATATAAGTGGTATAGAGGAACCACTCAGAATGTGGTGTATACCTCTAAGAGTTACACTTCACCTGTAAACACATTCACTTTCAGAGTTACTGCATCCAACCAGGATCGGTACTGGTGTCAGGGAGACAGTTATTACAGACCCAAATCCTCACAGCTAAGCAGGCCTGTCACTCTAACTTTGAGAGGTGAGTAATGTGTAGAATATTCTGCGTGCGTGTGTGTGTGTGTGTGTGTGTGTGATACTCTAGGATGTATTTTATTATTTATTGGAAACCATGTACCTAAAGAATTTATTGTGTCCAATGAACTAAAGCACATCTCAAAGCTGCACTCACCATAGCTCCAGACTGGGGCAGCTACTGTAACTGACCAGGACCCACATCCTCACAAAGAAGTAACTCCATTACATTGATTGTGAGGGGTGAATGTTTAATGTGATTAAGACTTAAAGGACATTATGAAATTTCTAACAGCTTGAACTATTCATAATTCTTCTGCAGGATCAAAACCAAAACCTCAACTCACCTCCAATCTTAAAGGAGCAGTACTGAGAGGAAACACAATTACTCTGAGCTGTAAACTGGACCAGTACACAGGATGGATGTTTTACTGGTACAGACACACACAGGACTCTTCAGTACTGACACACACTGATAAAGACTCCTACACAATCAGTTCTGTTACAGACCCTGATGGAGGACAGTGCTGGTGCAGAGCTGGAAGAGGAAACCCAGTCTATTACACACAATACAGTGATGCAGTCTGGGTAAATGTTACAGAGAACAAATACCCTGTTATGATCCTGCAGCCTGATAAACAGACATTCAGAGGAGAGACTGTCACTCTCAGATGTCAAATACAGGGAGAGAGAGACACTGACTGGGAATACAGCTGGTATAAGAAGAGTTCTTCACTCAGTCCTGTCAGTAAAGATCAGGAATACACAATCAGTCCTGTTTCTGAGTCCCACAGTGGTGAATACACCTGTAGAGGAAAACACAAAAGAGACTCACAGTACTCAGAGATCAGTGATGCTGTAACACTGACTGTGTCATCAGGTGAGTGTGTGAGAGTTTGGGCAGTTAAAATCATACCTTCTCAACGATAATTATTAATTTTTAAAAAAATTAACAATAAATTTCTTAGAAATGCCATAAGAAATGAATAAGTCTATTAAACAATTTGCAATAGACTATTGGCAAACCATGCTCTCTTGTTAGCAAATAATGTACACTTGGTTTTTAGTGTGTTCTTAAATAAAGGGAAATGAAAATAAACAGCAAGAGACTGATGCTCAAAACACGTCGTTCAGTGCTTGTCATAATTTGATAATAACAAATATTACTAAGTATTTTCTCTTTTCCAACAGGTAAAGCCCAGTCAGTTCTGAGTGTCTCTCCAAAGATGTGGCTTACTATAGGAGACTCAGTGACTCTGAGCTGTGAGGTTAAAGACTCCTCTACAGGCTGGACATTCCTCTGGTACAGAGTCATTCCCTACAAATATGGATTACCCAGGGTTCATTCTAACTCTGCAGAACTCCTCTCAGACAGCAGCAGAGGAGCTGGAGGCTCCTACACTCTCAGCCCTGCTGCTCTTAAACACACAGGAGTTTATGTGTGCAGAGCACAGAGAGGAAACCCAGTCTATTACTCAGAGTACAGCACAACACAGCCACTGTGGGTCACTGGTGCGTCAAAGTTTTTTTTGTTTGTTTGTTTGTTTTTGGGTTTTTTTTGTTTGTTTGTTTTTTTCATGGTCTTACTACTTACTTACTACTGTGGAAATATACATTTTTACTGTTCATTGTGAGCTTGTCTCTTTACAAATTAATACTTCCAACCTTGTGTTGTGTGTTATTGAACTGTTTAACATTTCAGATTTGAAACTTTCACTTTTTATCTCTTTTTATGTCATATTGCAGGAGATTTCATGAAATTACAGTTCTGCCTGTCTGTGTCCCAGGTTTGTCTCCTCCAGCCTCTCTGATCATCAGTCCCAAAACAACTCAACACTTTACATCTGATTCTCTCTCACTGAGCTGTGAGGTGCAGAGTGACTCTACTGGATGGACAGTGAGACGATACACAGATAATGGAGAGGTGTCAGACTGTTCATCAGACTGGGGATCAGTAACAGGATCTACATGTAGCATCAACTCCCTCCAATCATCAGACAGTGGAGTGTACTGGTGTCAGTCTGAATCAGGAGGGAACAGTAACCCAGTTAACATAACAATGACAAGTCAGTCTTTATCAGCATCACTCATTAAAAAACAAAAGAAAAAATGTTTTGTTGTATTAAAAGGTAGACTGTGCTAAAGGCCTAAGAGGAGAAAAAAAAATGCACATACTGTATCTGATTGTTACAAGTGATAAAACTCCTCTGTAACTGTTAAACCAAGCTAGATACATAACAAAATATGTTGTTAAATAAACGGTTTATATTATTGGTGTTACTGTAATCTACATGCTTTATCTAACTGGTCTCTGTTCTCTAGGTGGTGCTGTGATCCTGGAGAGTCCTGTTCATCCTGTTACTGAGGGAGATACTTTGACTCTGCGCTGTAGATATCGATATGAGCCCTCAGATCTCAGAGCTGATTTCCATAGAGATGGATTAGTCCTCCAGAATCAGACTATAGGGGAGATGACCATCCCTGCTGTCTCAAAGTCAGCTGAGGGTCTGTATTGGTGCAAAAACCCAGAGAGAGGAGAGTCACCAAAGAGCTGGATCACTGTCAGAGCCACTGTCAGAGGTGAGATTTTTTTTTTTCTTGGCTACATTCATAATGCTGCAGTCTTGTGAGCATGCTATAAATGTGTGTGTGTGTGTGTATGTGTGTGTGTGTGTGTGAACAGACTCAGTGTCAGGTGATGGATCCTCTGCTGTAACAGTAGGAGTGGTGGTGGGACTGGGTGTTGTCTTTGTGATCATCATTCTCGTGATCCTGTTTTACAGGCACAAAAAAACAGAAGGTACCTGTATCTTAACTTAAACTCCTAGTATATGTATAAAAGCCCAATGATTTTATTAAATCACTTGGATTGTCTGCACCAACTGTTTCATATGTGAACATATTGTATGCAGTAATGATGACATTTTAAATGGACGATAATGTCAGTTTCAGAGTGTAATGATATTTGTCTTTATCATTACAGGTTTCTGTTTTAATAAAGTGTGCCTGTAAGTAATTCTGATTTTTGTAAGCATTTGCCTGGGCAATCATGCTGGATGTGTATTAGTGATCTATGTCTCCCTCTAGAGTCAAAAGACAGAACAGCACCAATCAGGTGACAAAGCAGGATCAGAACCAGACAGGAGGAGTGGAGACTCAGTCAGCTTATATGCCACTGCAGTCTGGTCAGTATATACATATGTTTTCACACAGTGTGCGTATATAGTTTTCATTTTATTTTACATTTTGAATTTTAATATCTTAAAATTAATATCAAAATATATTTCCCTCTTATGTAGGAACAACTCTCATGTATGATACTTTTTCAACTCCATATACAGACAGAAGAGGTGAAGTCCACTACTAGCATAAACAGTTTTTATTATCTCTCTCTCTCTCTCTTTTTTTTTTTTTTTAATGCGGATCCCTCATAAACATAATGTCTTTGTCTCTCTCATAGGAAGTGTTCACATCTATGATGATATTAATATTCCAGATAGAGGTAACAGGAGTAAAGTCTGTGATTAAGTTGCAGTGTGATTTTTAATGTGTCTCTTCATTATGCTATAAACTCTACTATATGTTCACAGACCTTTAAACTGAACTGACTGTGTTGTGTGTTAGATGATACTGAAGATGGACCTTATTCTGATGTGACTTATTCTGAGATTGAGATGAAAAATATGAATTTCAAGGGAAATGGTATAGACACTTCTTCTCATTACTATAACAACCAATACACAAACATTGAAAGCAGAATATTGCTTGTAAATCTACAATATATGCTTGTCATATGTTTCACAAGGAGGAAAAATATTTATAGTCATATATTTTATCACACTTTCTTTCCGATCAGACAAGACCAGCAATTCACAGAAGCATATAGTTTACTCACTGCTGCCGTCAAACACAACCACAGGTATAGTAACACCATCATAACCCTCCCCATAACACACTTACAACATTTAAACTGGGACTGAACCTGTTTGAGTGCAATGAGAAAGACAATAACATAACAGGACAGTAAACAAAGATAATATCTGTTGGCAGACAATTAAGGGTTAGATTTCTTTCAGGAATAAAATACTGATCATGTAGATGTTCAAATTCAGCTTAAACTCAGTCTGAGGCTGCTGATGTGTTGCTTTGATAAGATGTCATGTTGAATTCACATGATTCATAAAAGTTTTGCTTTTTTCCTGTCTCAGGTGAGATGAGTGGACAGTCAGAGCCTGTATACTCAGAGCTGAATGAGGGTGTGTAGGACAAGAAACATGGTTTACACAGTCAATACGCTCTGAGAATTTATCAGTTCACAGAAAGGATGACCACACAAATGAGGCAGTACTTCTTACTTCATGTTTGTCAAATTGGTCTTTATTCAGGCTAGTACAATTAAGTTGCAAAGGCATATTAAAAAAGATGTCTCAGTAATTGTAATGTTTAAAGGATTGACTCCTTACAGGTTTCTTTTTGCTTGCTATAGAATTGCAATGTTGTATAAATATGCATCATACCTTATGGTTATTTCTTTTTTTTTTTTTGTCTTTTGCCAATCAATTTGCGAACAAACTCTCTACCACAAAGAGTCTTTAAAGTAATATGTTAAAAAAAAAAAGACATTTAGATTGTTAATGCCATTGTTTGTGTTCCTTCCCTACCCTCCCCTATGTTTTAATAATTATACCACCCCATAAATTACTCTTCAAAGAGCTTTTTTAGTAAAGTGAGGGTATGTCCCAGTATCCTCTACCATTAAATCACAGGTTTCAGCCCGGGGGAAATGCAATGGGCTGTTTTAAAATGTGTCAGTAATTTAGACACTGTAGGCTCCATGTGGATGTGTTCTACAGTGAATCACATTAAGTCTGATTTAAGATATCATATCAAGGAATTTTAGTAGTTAAATATCTGTCCCCTAAAGACATGCTCCATATGTTGTGTAAATATACTGATTTGTTTATTGTATTACATGTGTGTAAGATTGTAGATGTTTTTTAAATGATTTTTAGATAATGCTCACTGAATATTAAATACTATTAAGAATATTAGTATTAAAATGCTTTTTTTTTCCCTTTTCTGCCTTTTTTTCTATGTTTTTATTCCTCACTTTATTGAATGTATCTTATTGTTTTTATTTTAAATAAAACTCCCTTAAATTTAAAATAATATTGATATACTTTGAGCTCAAATAAAAATTAAGGATTCCATACCCCCCCCCCCCTCCCCAAAAGGAAAAAAAAAAAAAAAAAAACTTCACCAGCTGAGGAAAAATCACAGTCTGACTATCTCAACATAAATGGTAACCAAAAGAATATGACTGGTTACCACTGAGATGACAGGATGCAGGGATTAATGTATGAAGTACTGATGAGCCAATTAACAAATTCTCTGAGGTGTTCATGGATTGATGGTACCGAGTTTCTGAAATCCAAGATTGACCAAATATTCATTAAGCCCTAAAGTGTGAAGTTCAATGTGCATGACAGAAGGTAAATGTTTGACACCTACCCCTTATTGTTCCCATCTATTGAACTCATGTCTAAATGAAACAGCACTGAATGAAATCATCTCTGCAATGGTTGTCAAAACAAAACCAAAACCAAACAAACAAACAGAAAAACAATGGAACTAATGAGTTAAAAAAAAAAAAAAAAGTCTGACCCTGACTGATTGGTGAGTGATTTTTAAAATCTGCACACGTTACACCCAGTCATTGCAAGTATGTCTAGCTGTATGCACCTTCACAAATATAGAGTAGTGAATGTGATAGCTGATCCATGAATGATGGACACTGACCATGCTGCTGAAGCGCATTACAAATGTAGAGTAGTGGATGCAGTAGCAGATCCATGAATGGACACTGTCCATGGTGCTGAAGTGCAATGCAAATATAGAGTAGAGTAGTGGATGCAGTAGCAGATCCATGAATGACGGACTCTGTCCATGGTGCTGAATTGCAATACAATTAGGGATGAGAAATACTTTCTTCAGAGATCAGTGCTGTGTCTACTGTTCAATTTCTCAACTTCTACATTTTCACTGCTTCAGTTTTGGAAGTTTGAGCTTTATATTATCTGTAGAGTACACATATGCTACAAGAAGAAGTCCTCACTCAGTCCTGTTAGTAAAGATCAGGAATACAGAATCAGTCCTGTTTCTGAGTCCCACAGTGGTGAATACACCTGTAGAGGAAAACACAGAGGAGACTCACAGAACTCAGAAATGAGTGATGCTGTAACACTGACTGCGTCATCAGGTGAGTGTGTGAGTTTAGAGGAGACTCAGAGATGTTTTCCCAAACTGGTGTGGCAAACAAATGAAAGGTGATGAAACAGTAATTTGTTCAGCTTGAAGTTCAAAGCTCACAATTCCATCTTTGTGAACTGACCATAGCAAACAATAGCCAATTAGGAAGAGTGGTGCTGTACATCATCCACTGGCGTAAACACCCAGAGAGAGGGAAGTCACCAAAGAGCTATATCACTGTCACAGTCACTGTCACAAATAAGATAATATATATATATATATATATATATATATATATATATATATATATGTGTGTGTGTAACGCCCCTAGACCCTACACCTGATGCTAAAAGGGCGTCCTGGGTTCTTATATTACTCCTAGAAATTAATTTATATGCCACTGTTAATTTAAATGGTAAATTTCTAACCCCAAACTTTTGTTCTTTACCTAACAATAAACTCCAGAAACCGAATGATTTAAATTTAAACACAAAACAATTTACTTACTGAAAAAATAGATGTCAACACAACCAAAATATTCACAAGCAATCAAATTTGGTATTACAGAACTATTAAACAAAATTCACTCAGTGAAAAAACAAGTCATTACCTTAGCAATGATCACAAGTAATAACATTTTCCAGCAACACAATACCTGGGCATAACATTCATTAACACATTCACACGCCGCGGACTCACACACCCATACACACTCTCAGACCTAAGCCGGCAAATGACTCTAAACAAAACCGTTGCAGGCCTGAGTCGTTGCTCGGGTTCGCTGTGGCCCAGCACAAAATGGCCGCTTCACTCGGTAACGAGCAAAAAGGAAAAAACACACACAGTACCTTATTCCAGCACAGTCTCGGGTGGTTTACCGGTCCGACAATGTCTGCATGTCCCACGTAGCAACAGCAACAAGCACCAAAATCCCGCAAAGATCCAAAATCCCGAAGCAGTCTTTCCGCGAGTAGCAGCAAAGTCCTCCGTAGCAATCCTCAACAGGTTAAGCTAAACGGCAAGGCTCCGTCGACTTAATTCTTACCAACAACAAAACACGATACCGCTATCTAGCTCTCTATGGGTATTCTGTTCGAGTACCTTAAAAACTAAAAGGCAGTATTCGAGAATTACAACGTTGTTCACGTTATACATTTATACTGTACAAAACTCAGGCTCTCTATCGCAATGGCGCACTTGCTCTTCTCTCTCTGCCTTTCTTCTCTCTCTCCTCCATGACCTCTGACGTCATAGGTATTAACTCTACTAATTATAAACTATATTTCTACACTGAAATAACAAAAATACTACATTTTATACATTCAAACAACATATAAAATCAGTACATCAGAACAAATATTAATCAGAACTTGGAACACATATACATACACACATGAAATACATATCCCAGAATTCCCATTAATGACCCAATCGAACTTTCTAGGCAAATACATAATCTAAACTTATTGCATGAATTCTCTTTTTGAAAATGAATGAACTAGTTCTAATGAATAACTAAGAACTATATCAACTTTAAATTACCTACTAATAATTAACATCACTGTATCTAAAATACATTTTCCTCACCGCGCTACATATATATATATATATATATATTCATAATGCTGCAGTTGAGTTTGTGTGTGTGTGTGTGTGTGTGTGTGTGCATGTGTGTATGTGTGTGTGCATGCATGCGTTTGTGTTCAATTTTGCTGGTGTCCATTTTGTGTGGGATCAGGGTTTGAGCTGTGCCAAAACAAGTCAGATTAAGACAGGAGAGAACTTGTAGTCACACATACACTGTAATCCAGTAAAAGTCCACGACTGATCAGAACTCAAACTGTAATTCTCTCTGTGGCCACAGGGGGGCAGAATAGGATACTCCTTTGAGAAACATGATACACTGAGCTGGAAGTAACTTTTGCAGGCCTTTATAGGTTGAGCAACAGGCTGAAATACATTATTCATTTCTGACCATACAATTCATTTACAGATATAATGCCAATGACTTTGTCAGTAAAACAAATCACATTGATTGCATGTATTCCTTGACTTCAGTTAAAGGAGCTAGGAGTAACCACTCTGTAGGGACTGTTTTATATTGTAATTACTGAAACTCTACTCACTGTGAGAGATGCCTCATGTCTTAATTCTCCTCAACCCATCTGCAGCCTTGTGAATCATCTGCTAATGTATGTGCTGGTGGCTGATGAGGCTGGAGGTGTCATCTTCTGTTTTATATTGAATCTGGATCTATCAGGTCACCTGGAGAATTCTAACACAAAGTCTCTATAGTCCGTGTCTGTGGAATCAACTTAATGTCCATGGCTCAACTTCACAGCTTCCCAGTAACAACTGTTCAACTGACCGGATGGATCATGTTGGTAAATGTTAACATGCAACTGATGAATGCTGATTTTTTTTTTCCTCTGTGTATGTGTGTGTGTGTGTGTGTGTGTGTGTGTGTGAAAAATTACTTTTGTAATGAATAGACAAGAAGCAATTTATTGGTGAAAATGTATATGCTGATGCATTCTGTGGTGGGAGTTTGTCTTTGAAAGATACACTGAAAGATACAATGGAAATGTCCATTACCTCTTCACAGTAGAAGAGACATTTCAGCAAAGGGGTCTTCAAATGAAGTTTAAGTTTCCATGATTGCACACACACACTGTGAACACTCAGCAGTGAATTTGTCCTCTGCATTTAACCCATCCAACACGCCAGTAGTGGACACACACACCAGACGCAGGAGCAGTGTGCAGCATTCCTTGTACTCAGGGGTTAAGTGCCTTGCTCAAGGGCACACAGCCGTGGATGTTGGGCCTGTGAATCGAACTGGCAACCCTCCACAAGCCCGGTTCTCTAACCTTTAGACGGCTGCCCCTTAAAATAATCGACGAAGATGGGATTCGAACCCACGCGTGCAGAGCACAATGGATTAGCAGTCCATCGCCTTAACCACTCGGCCACCTCATCATGCGTCAAAGGCGTATATCTGTACACACGCACGCACACACCCACACACACACATGATAAAGCATGCAACATGAATGAATGAGAACTGAACTGAAACAGTTTATTCAGGTCAGCAGCAGCTCCTATGCATTTGATGTCTGAGAGCAGAAGCCAGACTAGAGTCTGTGGTCTGGTCTCTGCTCTAGTTCAGACATGTGGCTCCATAGTGGAGAGGGGGTGGGACATGGAAGTTACTGATTCTCTGAGCTGATAATTTGTTAAGCTCTCCTAAGACAAGATTACAATGAAATAATGTTTTTCACGGCCTGATGGTACTTATGCAAAGTCAGATTTTTCTGTTAAGTATAGTATTTATATCTAAAATATCTAAGTGAGAGCAAGTTCACAATATGATTCATTCTTACACAGTGTGACATTTGAAACACTAATGAAAAACATTTAAAGTTAAGGATATAATAGGAAATGACAACAACAACATCAACAACCACAACATATATATATATATATATATGAGTTCAGAGTTCAGTACAGAGCATTTCAAAGAACCAGGAAAGGTAAACCATCCAATCAGAATCTGAAACATATCAGCACAAGAAATGCAAAGACCCAAAGGTATATTTCTGCTCTCTCTCTCTCTCTCTCTCTCTCTCTCTCACACACACACACACACACACACACACACACACGCGCACGCACACACACACACGCCCAGACATGAGTGTTTGTGGTTTGGCTTATGTTCCATTTCAGTCATGTTGTTTACAGCAGTGAGGGGGTGGGAGGAGGAGCTAACTGGTCTTTGTCTTGTTCTTCAGTTAAAATTCTCTGAAGACAACATAAAACTTCATTCAAAATTATATTTTGCTTGTTAGAATTGAGCTTGCATTTGATTGTCATGTCTCCAAGAGTGCCCTGTTAGAATATAATCGTCAAAGGTGATGAAACACAAGAACAGAGTCACCAAGGATACTTTAATAGAGTAATTAATCAATATTGTGTCATATCATATCTCATCTTACCTCATCTTGTCTAATTAAACTCCTTCTTCTTCTTCTTCTTCTTCTTCTTCTTCTTCTTCTTCTTCTTCTTCTTCTTCTTCTTCTTCCTCCTAGCAGTAGTAGCAGTACTACTACTACTACTATTAATAATAACAGTATCATCCTCCACATGCCTATTTCTCTCACACATAATCTCACTGCAACTGCATTCCACTGTGGAAATTTAAGACGATCGATAGCTTTACTCACAGGAACACTGAATAGTATTACGCTGGCATTAGTCTTGCTGTACTAAGCCGCTTGTCTCTGCTTCTCCATTGTTCAAAAATACGGTGATGATCATATGACCAAGCAGCAAGCAATGTTGTCCAATTTTATTTATGTAACTTATTTAATTGAATTTGTTCCCATAGCACATGTTTACCTGTGATTATTCCATAAAGCAGGTGTTTTCAACCTTTTTTGACACGTGCCCCCACCCCACACATCTAAGTTTGTAATAGGGGAGTTTACTCATCTTCAGCTCTTTTCTTAATATGACTCATTTACTCAGAATAAGAGAGGAGGAGGAGACTGAACAGTGGTTCATATGTTGATTAAACAAAATGTTTAATGCAATTCTCATTCATCCATATTATTGTTAAATTATATTAACTCATAATGATGTATAAGTTAAAATAATTGGGTTATATATATATATATATATATATATATATATATATATAGAGAGAGAGAGAGAGAGAGAGAGAGGCTGGATTCGAGATGAACTAAATCTCTCATTTAGACTGTATGTATTCTTCTGCATGATAGACTCTGTTGCCGGACCCAGTGATGTGAATTATGCTCCTGTTGTGATAAAAGATAGAAGAAAAACAAGAAGAAGAGTAAAGGTAACATCACACTTTCATTTATTTATTTTTTAAATAATAAACCAAATTGCTCCTGCATTGGATTCCTGGATGACTTCTCGTTGTTAAAATTAATATTATATTCTAACAGCATTAGCATTCAGTCTTTTCAACTGTGTTTTCATGTAAAACGCAGAGTAAAGTTTTGTAATGCTGGTTCATTGATTGTTGATGTTTTACAGATGTATTACAGTGTAATCGATGTGAATCATAATGTTTTTCCTTGTATCAGCCGATGAGACCAGCACCAGTGGAGTGGTTGTTTACTCAGAGCTGAAACAGGGTATGTATGTTAAAGGACTCTCTTAGGGTAAAGCCTTATCAGACACTGGCTACAACATGAATTTATGTAACATAAGACACAGTTTCATTAGCATTCTCTTTTTTTTTTCTTTTTTGTCCGGAGAGTAGACATTGCTGTTGTCTTCATGAACCTATTGGTTTAATCAGCATTATCCATGAAGTTTCATATATACAGTCTATGTAAGGGACACAAAATGTGATGTGGTATGCATACACACACACAAACACACACACGCACACACACACACACACACATACACACACACACACACACACACACACACACACACATTTGTTTATACTGTATATGCATTGCAATTACCAGTTGCTGTGCTTAGTATTGATTTAGATTATTGCTGAAAAATTGTTTATATACTGTTTCATTTATCATTTACACATTTATACATAGCAAGGACTATCTATCTGTCACAGAGGTTTTGCACTCATTCATAAGAACACTCTGTTTAGAGCCTGGACACATGAACTCTGCATTTTATTTCCATAGTTGGAGGAACAATGTAAATTTATTGGAAATGGCAGTCAGTGTTATGACCCTGTCAGTAAAGGGTTGAACTGATACAGGAATTTTTCCTACATTAGTAAATACATAATGTCACATATTTTCACATCAGTATTCCTTAAATCTTATTTTTTTAAGAAACCTTTGTGTGAGGGATACTTCCCACCATATTCTTAAATAGAAGGAATCCTTTGTTTTTGACCCCTCTGTTGGAAATGTGGTCCAAATCAACCTGTAAAACATTTGAACAACCATGTAGAGACAAGGTATTTTTGTGTATTCAAAAACACTGTAATGTAACCCATAAAGTCCCGTATCTTCTGTGTTGTGGTCACCGAATATTTAACTGTAACAATTATACGCCTTTGTCCTATACCTCACAATGTTTGGTAACTCATCAAACTTTATTAAAAGTTGTATTAAAACACATTTATTAAAAAAAAAAAAAAAAAAAAGTATTTGAGAACTTTTACTGATGTGTGTTCCTATGACACTGAACATTTGTGTTGATATTATACGTTAATAATGATTCTTCTTTACCAGAACAGTACCTTATCATTCAGGTGCATCACTTTTTAGCTCAGGGTGAATGGAGATTTAAAGACGCTGTCAGATGTAAACTGCTATCATATCACCTGTCATGTCTGTAAGGCACACTTGGTGTGGCATGTATTTAGTGATCAGGGCCTCATCTTAGATTGATTTGGTGTCAGTGTGTGTGATGGAACTTCACACTTTGTCCAACAGATGGAGACATTGCAAAAAATGTACTCTCTACACCACTTTCAGTAGCATGTCAGGACCGTCCCGTGCAAGAAGGACATGTTAAAAGCTCCTGACATGTCAATTATATTATATTTACTAATGTTAACTGTTCTAGATGCTATAGTAACTGTGTGACTAAAGAAGTTCATCTGTTAATTTCACTTTTCCACTTCAGTTCAAGCATTTCCTTCACTTTTCCAGCAATAGACAGACAGGTAGATAGATAGATAGATAGATAGATAGATAGATAGAGAGTGAGAGAGAGAGAGAGAGAGAGAGAGAGAGAGAGAGCGATAGAGAGAGAGAGAGAGAGAGAGATAGATAGATAGATAGATAGATAGATAGATAGATAGATAGATAGATAGATAGATAGATAGATAGATAGATAGATAGATGATATTGTCTGTATTAATGAATGATAAATACAGAATTAAGAATAGAAAATAAAAATGTAAATAAAGATTTCAGTGATAAGTCATCTTGTTTTCATGTCTGTTTTACAGGTATAATCTCAATTTTACAAGTTTTAAACTGCAACTCTCTCTTTGACCACAGAGGCAGTATAGAGTAATAGCTCAATATACCTTAATTTAAAAATGGCAAATATCAATAAGGAATTCTTTCTTTATGACAAACAATATATGTTTTGAATTTGGTTTAATTAAAATTTTCTATACACAATGTCTTTAATAAAATATTTTCCAAAATAAAATCTGTTGTGAGAGTATCTGTGAGTAATCTGTGGTGAAAGTCAATGGAAATTTCCACCAGCTCAAAGGCATATTCGCACACACACACACACACACACACACACACACACACACACACACACACACACACACACAGATAGAGACACAAGCACACACACATACACACACACCTGTGCACATTGACAATACTTTGATATGACATGCACATATCAAGCATATCTAACGTATGTAATGTCACAGATATATTGTCTTTTGTGTGAGAACAGAGAGAAGGTGGGAGTTTGTGGTTTGGCTTCTGCTCTTGTTCAGGCATGTGGTTTTACTGCAGTGAGGGGGTGGGAACAACAACTAACTGGTCCTTTGTCCTGATCATCTTTTAAAGGTTCTCTTAAAAGAGAAATAACACATTCATATTTTATGTTTATTCATTCTTATTTTTATTTTATTTATCCACTGTTCTGCAGAAACTAATATGAATATGAGATCGTTCATACCCTCACCACAGCTTGATAATAGTTAACAATATTATGGGATCATAAAATGCATCCTGGTTTGTTTTTCATCCTCTGCCTGAAAATATGAAGGAATATGAGGTAGAGTTTTGTGTGAATTTTGTGCAATGTATTGATTTATAAATAAATACTTATATTTTTCCTCTTTTTATTTTACCTCTTTCGCTGTCTTCCTGTTCATATCAGCATTCTGACCATTTCTGCAGAGGCGTGATCTAACTGTGAAAAAACAGGAAGAGCTTTTAACACACAGTTCACATCAAACAGTTTCTCATTAGCACAGCATGGAGCTCAGTCCACTACATGTGCTGCTCTGTAAGTAATTTCTTTTTTTCTCATAGTTTCTTTCTGTCTTAGAGGCATAACACCCTGTGTTTAAGAATGATTCTGTTTACTGAATGAACAGCACTTGACCTGTAAATAAACACCACTGTAGATAAATGTTTCTCCAGTACCACTGATGTCATGACGTTGTGGTCAACTAAAAGAAAACTTAAATGTAGTAAATTAAAAGGATGTTTTAAAATGAAAGTTAAAATGATGTTGGAACACAATCTAGCGTGTGTTTCAGTGTTCAGATCTGTCTCCATTATGTCTCAAACACACAGGGTGTATCCCCCTCTGGATGTCTCAACATTCTAATGTGTCCTAAATCAATGATGCTGATATGGGGGAAAATCCTCCTCATTCCCATTAGACAGGAGTGTCTGTAATCTATAATGATTTACAGCGTTTTATGCTGCAATGATCAGGTGATAACTGTAATAATGGTTAACAAGGGGGAAAGGTGATTCACCCCATTCAAATGAGGCCTAATCGATGGATAATTCATCATCACTACCGTGGGTTAAAAGTAGCCCACTTCTGAGTTGCTTTGTTCAATGCATTGGTATTAAACTGATTTCCCTCATTATAAGGTAAAACTAAATAGTTTTTTTTTGATGGGAGCAAACCTTCAACAGAGCATTAAAGAATAACTACAACAAATTCACACAACCATTATCACAGAAACATTTCAACACATGAGGTACAAGGATTGACCAGCGGCACACACACACACACACACGCACACACACACACACACACACACACACACACACGAACACACTGGCACCTAGGCTCACACAAACGTATACTCAATACAATGCAGCATGCAAAGATGCTGAACAAATGAACAAATAGCCTCATGTTGCACTATTTGATGTCTGAAGGCAGAAGACAGAGAGGAGATGTGCATTTGTGGTTTGTTCTTCTGATGTGTTTGAGCCGTGTGGTTTAGAGCAGTCAGTGGAGAGAGGAGGAGGAGCTAATCATCCATTTTGTCTAGCCTGTAGGTCAAAGTTGTTTTATAACACCATGGACATTTAACAAAAGTAAATTTAAGTGCATCATTACGTTTAATCAAATTCACTGTGCCTTTTTTTCTCCTTTGAAAATCTGACTTTACTTTCAATACCTAGATTTAAAAAAATTAAATCTCCAAGGCAGAGCACTGAAATTATAATGGGCTAATGCACAAGACAAAGTGTAAACACTGTAAACACGGATAAGCTTGAATAGTTGGTGTATATTAAAAAAAAAGAAAAAAAAAGTTAGCCTCCGCTCTAGATGTAAGTTTGGTCTGAGAGACATTCAGTCAAAAGAGGCTAACAAGACCAGCTGGTTCAGTGGCAGAGACGCAGACAGTTGTAGACTGGTGGTTAACACTGATGTGTTGTAAGGAGAACAAAAAGAAAAGAAGAGCAGTAGTTCAGAGCCCTCTCTTCTTTTCTGCTCTATCTCATGACACTGTTGAGTCAAATTTAAATACAATTCAATTTATGCAAAATGCAATCAGATTTAACCATGTACTTATGTAAATGCACGCCCTGTTTTTATGGTTTTTGACTACTGAATCTGTGAATGATCTGAATTAGTTCTTAAATATTCTTCTCAACTCCATTTAAATGTGTAGTTTGCATTGGTTGATGCATAGATGCATTCAGAGAGAAGCAAGATCTGTGGATTTGAGGTAAGGGGTGAGAAGAGAAAGGAGAAGACTTGGATGAAATATTATCAACAGAAATGAATAAATAAATAAATAAATAAATAAAATAATAAAACTCCCATGTATGGACCACAGATGTATTTTGGTTCTGACGGATCAACTAACCACATTCACACTCAGCATCACCATCCACTCTGCCCTCACATTATTTAGAGACATGATATGAAGGTTGGTAACTCCTCTATATATAAAGGTTTGCAACAAAACTAACCAACCAACCAACCAACCAACAAACAAACAAACCTTTAGTAGACTGCCAGCTGTTAAACCTTCTGTTTATCATTATCATAAACATATGATAGCATATGACTAACGGATTCCTTAAAACTTTTGACTCAAGAGTTAACACTCAAAGTGCTGTTATAAATGAATTTTATTATAATTCCTCTCTATGTTATATCACAAAATCGTGCTGTTGAATTACAATTATGTGACCTCTGTGTTTCCTCTCATTTTTATTTTAGTGCTGAATTCACTTCTCTGCCCTGGACACACTCAAGGTGACTGCAATACAACATTTTTTTGTTATCCCTTATTTTTCCTTATATGCGTCCTCTCAACTCTTAGTGTCAGCCTTTTCATGATTGTATGGCATTTTACACATGACTCATGGCTGACTGGTCCCTCACAGGACAGAGCATTCACGTGGTCATGGTCTATGTACCATGTACTTTCTGTAACAAAACATCTGGTGTCTAGTTTCAAATTTCAAGTTTCAAGTTTAAGTTTATTTAAGTCTACTGATCTCTTTGTGCAGGGACACCTAATGACATTATTTAGCCTGAGCAAAATCCCGTTATGTTCAGTAACTGAATTCATCTTTTTCACAGTAAGACTTGTGTATCTGTATTGTACAGAGAAACCCAAGGCTGTTCTGGTACCAGAGCCTCAAGTCAGTCAGGTGTTCAAAGGAGAAACTGTCACTCTCAGATGCGACATAGATGGGGGAGGAGTCAGTCTGTGGATTTACAGCTTTTATAAGAATGGTGAATCTAAGGTAAAAAATGAGGACAACAATAAGTTCTCATTCAGTGTTAAAGAGTCCGACAGTGGTAATTACACTTGCGGAGGAAAAAGGAAAAATGGTAATGGTTCCTCAGGCATGAGTAGACCTGTAACACTGACTGTACTGGGTGAGTCTGTCCATATTCATGTTTACATTTTCCTGAAATATTATTATCAGCATTATTTGTATTTCATTAGTATTAGTAGTAGTTTTAATAGAAGCCATGGTGTTATTGCTGTAGTTGTTGGTGGTGGTGGTGGTGCAGATGGTAATGATGATGAGAATATTATTGTTGTTGTTGTTGCTGTTGTTGTTGTTGTTGTTGTTGTTGTTGTTGTTTTAGAATTTGTTGTTACTAATTACCAAAGTTAAAGCTTTGTTATTATTATTATTATTAGTACTAGTAGTAGTAGTAGTAGTAGTAGTAGTAGTAGTATTACTATTGTCAAGAGCATGAATATTAGCACAATATTAATGGCTAAGAAAAAGTAGTAGCTCTGAGAAAAATGATGCTGTATATTTGAGTGGAGGTGGGATGGTGTAAAACACTGTAATATGACAGAAAAACATGTTCATTACACAGTGAGTCTGTTTAACTCTTCTCAACATCAATAACATTTATTTACAAGTGATAATTCCAAATCCCAGAGTCACATTAACTTCATTTTAATAGTTTATAAGATTTAAATATTGTTAATAATGTTTCCCTCTTTCCTTCATTCACACAGCCACACCCATGCCTTCACTGACTGCTGAGCCAGAAAGTTCCGTTTACACTGGAGAGACAGTCAGTCTGAAGTGTGTGATAGAGTCTGGGAGGGACTGGAGATATAAGTGGTATAAAGGCAGCACTCAGATTGCAGTGTCTCAGTCTAATGGTTACACTATAACTGGAGACACATTCACCATCAGAGCAGCTGCTGTAGCTGACCAGGATTATTACTGTTGTCAGGGAGAGAGAGACGACAGGAAGATAGCATCAATCATGAGCAATATTCTTAATCTCACACTGAGAGGTGAGTGATTAATACGATACAGACTTAAAGGAAAGTATGATATGTCTGACAGTGTAGAGTCTGAACTATTCATTATTCTCCTACAGGATCAAAACCAAAACCTCAACTCACCTCCAGTTTCAGAGGAGCAGTACTGAGAGGAAACACAGTTACTCTGAACTGTAAACTGGACCAGTCCACAGGATGGGTGTTTTACTGGTACAGACACACACAGGACTCTTCAGCACTGACACACACTGATAAAGACTCCTACACAATCAGTTCTGTTACAGACTCTGATGGAGGACAGTACTGGTGCAGAGCTGGAAGAGGAAACCCAGTCTACTACACACAATACAGTGATGCAGTCTGGGTAAATGTTACAGGTGAGTTGTTTCACTTGGTGGTAGAAGTAAAAAAGGAACTTGTCAAGTACTGCTGATTAGTACTGCAGTAGTAAAAACACCTGGAGAGGAAAACACAAACTCAGGGACCAGTGATGCTAGAAGCACTGATTGTGTCTGCAAGTGAGTTTATGAGTTTGGAGATGTGACTAGAAAATATATTGTGAAGTAAAAGTAACTAAAACTAATCACTTTATTAAGAACGTTTAACATTGTCTCAAAACAAGGCAATGTCTGACAAATGTCTATTGCTGGCTATGGTAAATATTTGTAATCCTCTTTCACCTTTAAAACTCTGGCAGTTCTGAGTGTCTCTCCATCTATGTGGTTGACTGAAGGAGACTCAGTGACTCTGAGCTGTGAGGTTAAAGACTCCTCTACAGGCTGGACATTCCTCTGGTACAGAGTCATTCCCTACAGAGATGGGTTACCCAGGGTTAATTATAATTCTGTAGAACTCCTCTCAGACAGCAGCAGAGGAGCTGGAGGCTCCTACACTCTCAGCCCTGCTGCTCTTAAACACACAGGAGTTTATGTGTGCAGAGCACAGAGAGGAAACCCAGTCTATTACTCACAGTACAGCACAACACAGTCACTGTGGGTCATTGCTGAGTCTACAGACAAAAAAGCTTCTTTAAGCTTATATTTGTGCATTTTTAGCAGACTTAGAGCATCACTTGATCAAAATATTTCTCAAAAGTGTTGACATGTGTTCTTATGATCCTATTCTGACCCACCTTTATATAAGTCTTTTGATAAGTTTTTATTGCTTTATGAGTTCTTATGAACATGTCTCTCCAGGAGATATCGACTTTAGTGTCTGTGTCTCAGCTCTGTCTCCTCCAGCCTTTCTGAGCATCAGTCCACAAACAACTCAACACTTTACATCTGATTCTGTCTCACTGAGCTGTGAGGTACAGAGTAACTCTACTGGATGGACAGTGAGACGATACACAGATAATGGAGAGGTGTCAGACTGTTCATCAGACTGGGGATCAGTAATAGGATCTACATGTAGCATCAGCTCCCTCCAGTCATCAGACAGTGGAGTGTACTGGTGTCAGTCTGACTCTGGAGGGAACAGTAATCCTCTCAACATTACAGTGACCAGTGAGTATCAATAAACATTAATCGGTTTCCTTTAAAGTAAAAAATCTTTCCTTTTGTATTGTTTGACCCTCCACATAGGATCAGTCTGAGCTTTTTGTATAGAAATCATAAACTTCCTTGTAATTAATGCAATCTTAAGTCTGTACTTCATTTCAACTGCATTCATTTTTTTTAAAATAGATGGTGATGTGATCTTGGAGAGTCCTGTCCATCCTGTTACTGAGGGAGATACTTTGACTCTGCGCTGTAGATATCGATATGACCCCTCAGACCTCAGAGCTGATTTCTATAAAGATGGATTAGTCCTCCAGAATCAGACTACAGAAGAGATGACCATCCCTACTGTCTCAAAATCAGATAAGGGTCTCTACTGGTGTGAACACCCACAGAGAGGAGAGTCACCAAAGAGCTGGATCACTGTGAGAGGTGAGAAAATGCTTTTTGTCTTGGCTATATTCATAATGCTGTAGTATTATGAGCATATTACAATGTATGTGCATGTGTGTGTGAATAGACTCAGTGTCAGGTGATGGATCCTCTGCTGTTACAGTAGGAGTGGTGGTGGGACTGGGTGTTGCCTTTGTAATCATCATTCTAATGATCCTTCTTTGTTGCTCTGAAAAATCTGAAGGTAAATATAAAGGCTCTTTCTTTCTGACAGTAATTTTTTGTTTAAAGTGCAGTGATTTAAAATTAGAGAAGACTGATCTTAATATCTTGTTCATCTTAATTTCATGTTGGTCTGTTTTATTAATTTAATATAAGCATTTGTATATGCTGTCAATGACAGAATTAATAAATTTAGATTATATTGTTTTTTTTGACAGTTATCTTCGGCTTCGACAAAACACGTTTGTAAGTACCTTTGTGCTTTCATTAATACCGTTTGTCACATATGGCCACAAAGGAGTCACATAGGTGTCAATAATCTCTATCGCCCTCTAGAGGCCAAAGATGGAAAAGCACCAGTCAGACTTCAAACCATGGTCAGGACCAGACAGGAGAAGTGGACACTCAGTCAGGACAGTGGCCACTGCAGTCAGGTGGGGATATAATATTACATTCATGACTTCCATAAAAATACAATTTCATCTTTTGAGCAGATTTTTTTTTTTTTTTTTTTTTTAATCTGTGACGATAAGACTTCTTTACAATATCTGTCATATTATAAATCAACAAAAAACAGCTATTGGCTTTTTCTTACTTTCCAGCTGGGATGAAAAAGAATGAGAATACAGCCGTTTCACCTAAATCACAACAACTAAACATTTAACGCTCACAGCAAAGTTTTCTGTGATTTTATACATTCATTTCATGAGATTTTCTTTATGAGAAATCAGCTGTTCTCTAGATATGACTATTTCCAGTCAGACTTCATATTGTTCACACTGTCATCCCTATCTGGCTTTTGTTTAAACTGTGTGTATTTTACTGCACTGTAGACTCTTCTACATGGACCACCACTGCTATCTACACTCAGATTAGGAAAAAAGCAGCAAAAAACTGTGGTAGTAGAGGTAATACCAAGCTTTTGGTTAACACTATACAGCAATATTACAATAAGTTTTGCTGGTACTTCTACCTATCAAAATATCCATAAAACGGTTTCACAAAGATGATGAATCTCACTTAGCTAATGTGGCACCTAACTGTTTCCCTCCGGTTTCAGCTGAGACCTGCACCAGTACAGGGCCTGCCTATTCAGAGCTGAAACAGGGTACGTATGAGAGAGAACTGGATTTGGACTCAATGAATTTTTTCTCTGAATAACTGTTGACATATTGGCTTTCTAAATCAGAAGATGATGGAGATGGAACTACATCCCAGGTTGTGGTTTATGCCCACATTGACAGGAATCGAAAGAAGCTAAGGAAAAGCAAAGGTAGGGCAAAACAGCCATATGTAAAATGCTCTTCTCTTCTCTTCTCTTCTCTTCTCTTCTCTTCTCTTCTCTTCTCTTCTCTTCTCTTCTCTTCTCTTCTCTTCTCTCCTCTCCTCTTCTCTTCTCTTCTCTTCTCTTCTCCTCTTCTCTTCTCTTCACTTCGCTTCGCTTCTCTGGATGCACAGAATGTTGTGATGCACAGTCGGACATATGTTTTATTTTCCTCACTAACAGCAGTGTGGTTTTCAACCCAGTGACTCACCTTTCTCTTTGATCTTAATGCCTTTTTTCTCACTCAGGTCCAGTTAAAGCAGTAGATGTAGAGCCAGTTTATTCTGAGGTGAGGCCAGAGTGTCCAACAGGTAATATCATTAACTCAATATGAACACATGGGATCACTAAGAAACTTTATTGGTGTATATTGACAAAATCTTTATATAACAATTTGCATTGGTTAGGCTGAGATTTAGTGATCAAAGAAGAAAAAAAGCTGTTGTTTTAATCTTTTACAGGTGCTGGAGGACAGGATAAATGATGAAACCAAACATTTGCATTTGTTGAAATGACAGGAAATCATAGAGGTTGATTCCTGTAGATGCGTATTGTGTCACCTGCTTATGGCGTACAGGACAAAAATCACATGTAATGGAATGAGTGAGCTACCACACGACTATTATCAATTTTACATTAACATATAACAGTCAGTCAAAAAGGATTCCCAAAACATTCTGAATTATCTGTTTTATTTATTAAAAGTGGAAATTTATATCAGTGACAGTACCGGTGGTCTATTTTCAGACACACTGTGGACCCCCAAACTTTAAGTTTATTAAAATTTTATCCTAGCAACAACAGACTAGACTATTGTTTTCTCCAAACAGACAATACATTGATTCATTCTGCCAGCAGCCCAGCAAGAATGTCAATATTTAAATGTGATTCATATGATATGGTCATGAATTGCATGGTAGCAGTCACTCATAAAATGTGAGATTTTCTAAATGAGTTTGTGTTTATTGCTTCAGTAAGTATACACAATTAAATATAACTCCAAGAGTTAAACAAGTAAAATAGTTACTGAATTTTGTTAATATGATAATTCTGCACCTTTTCATTTTATGCATCCTATTGCACTTCCTGTATTTCAATTTCATTTTCCTGAAAATAATAAATAAAAAAGAGGCAAAGGTGACTTCTGATTTTTAGAGTCTCCTGCTAATCCTCCTGGTTTGGTCAAATGGCATGTTTTGATTAGGGTAAAAAGAATATTCTAGACTCCATCCAGTATACTTTATAACTATTCACACACAGCTGTAGCAGCAGGCCCATTACTGCTGGAGTAAATCTGAATTTCATGTTATCTCCAGCAGAGGGAGACATTACCACAAACCGCACTGCATTGAACATCAGAATATCAGAATCTAGCATGGCCCCATACTAATGACTTAATAGCTGTTTTAAATTAATTATAGGACTACACATTGGTTCTACAGTGAGTTTAGCTGCAGGTAGTTCATTAAGCTCAAAGTTAAACAAAGTTAAACACTGATTGTAAGTCACTTTGGCAAAAAGCGTCTGCTAAATGCTAAACTGTTAATTGTAAACAAAGTTAAACAAATAAACATTTAACTCATGTCTGTCAGACAAGACGAGCTCCAAAACAGATGAAGGCCAAATTAGTCATATTCACTAATTACCTGTCACAAGGTTAGACCTGGTGGCCCTTGAACCTGGGGCACCTGTGTAGAAGACAAACACTCAGTAAATACTCTACCCGGGAACGGGGTGAACCCAGTTGCACAGTCAAGCACAGGGGGTAGAGTTGAATCACAAAAAGGTTTTAATGGAGCATAAAATCTCACAAGAGCAGTAATGGAGATGGTACAAAACCAGGCAACACAAGTCCAAAAAGTGAAAACAATGTACCTTATAAACTGACGTTAAAAGTTATAAAATAATTTTGCCATTTTTGGTGTTTGGTTAATATACATAACCAGTGAGGATACTGCTGTTTCATAGGGCGAAAAGGGAAACGCCCTTGACACACACATACATTCATACACGGGGGCAATTTAGCATCTCCAATGCACCTAACCTGCATGCCTTTGGACTGTGGGAGGAAACCGGAGCTCCCGGAGGAAACCCACACAGACACAGGGAGAACATGCAAAAGGACCCCAGCCGCCTGGCCAGGAATCGAACCCAAGGCGTCAGCACTACACACAGCACCACCGTGCCGTCCAACAAATAATCAGACATATCTTACCCTGGCCTGGAGGGAACAGATGTGCTTTCATAGGATAATCTGATCATCAGCAGGCCCATCTGGACCTGAATGACATGAATCACTGTTTGGAAAGACAGCATTAGCTACACAATTAATAATAGTTACCTATTTCCTAATGTCATTTTAAATGATGTGTTATGACATCGAGCCTTATTTCAATTGTTTCTATGCATCATCACTATGGTAAAACACATGATAGAATCAATAATTACAAGGTGTGAAATAACTAATTTCATCTGAAGAGAAAAGTTTTGGTAATGACAAATACCATGACCTCCTCGTCAATGATGCATCAACAAGGTTTAAATTAAAAGACTGTATAAGGAAGTACTAAAGGATTTTAGAGGGACAGGAGAGCTGAGAGAGAAGAGACTGCAGATGTGTGATGGGTAATGGAGTTTAGTAAAGAAGGAACACTTGGCACGTCAGTCCTGACTGAATACAGTACAGCTCAGCAAGTTCTCATT
>NC_044501.1:41341238-41353738 GCF_902362185.1 Chanos chanos | reverse complement strand
AAGCATGCTTCATTGACCGAACGTATCGTGTAAATATCAGTTAATTGTGTTCTGACTTTTGATTAAATGATATTTTAGGGCACAATAATTATCTTGTGAAACTGTTTAAATATGATGTTAAGTTCTAATTATCCTTGCTACTTGAAGATAACGCTTAAGCATTCTTATAAAACGTTCGTTTTGAACACAAATTACTTGAAATTTATATTATTTCACATTACTTTCAAGCTGCTGTAAAGTTTGCTTTACACTCAACATTCGAATTTCACTCCTCAATCTCTCAAAAACGAAACACTCCAACTTGGGGAAGCTGAAAATTCTCACTCAGGGGAAGAAAGAGGACGATTTGCCGCCTTCACGTTTTGCAAAATATTCAGGAAATTCACTAAAAATATTCAGACTTTTAATTTCAATAAGGTGATCCAGAGAGCCTTTCCAACCGCAGCGTCGCTGTTCGCCTAAAAGGGGATCGCTTAAAAATTGTAATACCTTTACAAGTTAGTTGATCTTACTAACAAAGAATGCATATACCAGTTACCGCCGCACAAAGCACACATTTAAAATCGATTTTTGTGCCGTTATGAGGCTGTCACACATTTAGTGCAGCTCTCAAATTTTGAAAATTCGCTTTCACTCAATTATGCTTGGTTATTCTATGAATAAATAGATATGTATTGTGTCACATACTTATGGCATACAGATCAAAAACCACGTGTAAGAGAATGAGTGAGTCACCACAACAGTCCAAGTGCTGAAGGAATTCAAAATTTACTTTTGCTGAATTTTGATGTATTTTTTGTACAAATAAATTTCTATATTGTGTCAAATTCAAGACTGGTTGATTCAGACTGATCAAAAGTTACCTGTAGTAAAGTGAACAGGCCTTCATGTGACTATTACAACTGGCAGAATTAGCGATCTTCCTTTTGCTGAATTAATTAATGAATTAATTAACAAGTAATGAAATTAACATTAGTTAAATGAATTACATGAACACATTTTCTCTTGTAAGCACCTCTGCTGAGGCGTTGCTGCTGAGGTTTTCTGCACATGAGGTTTTAACACATGAGTGGTTCACTTGTTTACCAGGTAATGAAGAATGTTCCGTTATGGAAAAAAAAAGGTATGCGTAGTGGTCGTGTGGTTGGAAACACTTCATCGATGAAAAACAAACATGTAAGCAGAGTGCTACTAATAAAAAAAGGACTTTAGATTTTTTTTTTTCTTTTTTTTGAGGGCGGCATGGTCACGCTCACATACCCTGCACACACAAGTTCCAGCCTACTTGACAGAAAGGTGTATAGGCCGTTCAAAAGGCGGGTGAAAAAGTTGGCCACGATTGGTGAGTAAAAATAACGCTGACAGCACAGCCGCTGTCTATGACCTGCCAAGCACTGAGGCACATGCTCTGCCACTCACTGCCACAGCAGAAAACATCCTGGGTGGTTTTCAGTGCGCTGGCATGTACCACAGAAACCAAACATTTTAACTAAAGCAGATCCCAGCCGTGTGACTGATAGGCCAGAGCCCCAACCTTCACCATCTACAACTTTCCTCATTAACCAGGGCTCTGCGTCCACCTCTGCCCTCAACAGCCAGGCCTCTGCTTCTGCACTCAGACTGGGCCACTTCATTCCCAAAACTGTTTGGGCTCTCCCGTAGGCAGGGCCAAGGAAGCAGGTGATTAAAAAAAAGCGAGCCACTTCCATCCTTACAGACAGGCCTGTAAAATGTGCCCTGGAGGAATAAAAAATCAAAAGTTAAACAAAGATCAAATGTAAAAGCAAGTGGTGAAACAAAACACATAGCACACAACAGTTATGAAAATCATGACATGGAAGGGCACAGGCAGTGTCAGGTATGTGATGAAGATTGTGTGGCTTCACATCAGGAGAACAGTGAGTGTTGCTCATGTGATGGATGGACACATGAGGTGTGCACAGATGACTCTTCCATGTGTTTGTGCCCTAAATGTGATAGTGATTATGACTGATAAGTACTGGTAGACAAATCAAAGTGATGAAATTAATCTTCTGGTCGTCGGGTACCAAATCAATTTTGTAAAGGCCATGTCATTTTTAATATTTTATATTATAATAGAGCTTTAAAGAAAAAAAAAGTGTGTGTGTGTGTGTGTGTGTGTGTGTGTGTGTGTGGCTAATAGGAGGGGATGGGTGCTGTTTTGAGGTTGTTCTTCTGTTTGTTGTGTTGAATATGTTTGAGTTATGTGTATATCTCTTTGCTGTTTGTATTGGGCACCAAATATGTGTAACTTATATTATTTTATAGGCAAACATAAAATTGATATGAAATCAATTAATTTCATGAAATTGTATGACGTTTTCAATTATTCTTACTATTCAGTTATTCTTAAATGGTTATATTGCTTTTTCAAAACTCTTTTGGTCAAGCTGCAATGTGTCCCTTATGTGTTACAATGTACCCCGCCTACGGGGCACATTGTAACGTTTCATTCCCCTTCTCTACGCGAAAAAAAAAAGAAGAAGAAAAAAAAGTATATGCTGAATCAGTGAAAGGAGAGTACATTACGGTAACAGACACATGCAACATTGTTGTGAAAAAAGAAATGTACTTTCAACCAAAAGTGTATTTCCAAAACCACAAGAAAGTGTTAGATTGTGCCCCGCTCTCCTCTGTCTCCATCATTACGAGATTCTGTTAATCTATGCAGAGGTGTGATCTAAATGTGAGAATACAGGAAGAACCTATAACACACAGTGTAGATCAAACAGTCTCTCAGCGGAGCCTGCACCATGGCGATGTGTCCACTACATGTGCTGCTCTGTAAGTATTGTCTTTCATTCATCTTATTACCATCTCAGATACATATATCCCGAAGAAAAATTACTTTTCCAAAAATTACTTTTCAATGTATTTTTGCTACATCCCCTTCAACGATTTAAACGAACCAGCTCTTTTTTCAACCCTTCTACCATGTTGAGACTGAAATGACTGGTTATATTGAAGCCTAAATTTAAACACAGATTCATAGCTAAACAGATACATATATACTGCGTGTACATACACGAAAAAAGATAACAGGAATCCAACATCCGTCAAGTGTACTCTCCAACACATTTTGTGTCTGCAAAAGCCTTGGTCTCATTTATTGATTTTTTTTTTTTTTATTAAAGCACTGTACAGTGTACAGTGTACATTTATTTTCCGTTCCCCCGCAAGGTCTTCATTGTCGGACATTTCGTTTCAAGCGCCGAATATATATATATATATATACATTTTAACAAGGGATAGATAGATAGATAGATAGATAGATAGATAGATAGATAGATAGATAGATAGATAGATAGATAGATAGATAGATAGATAGATAGATAGCATTCGCTGATGGGACGGCTTGAAATTGTAATTGGCACAGCAGAGTCTAAGTCACCATACTAATATGATTAGTCTGTGATGAAACCATGAAGACGTCGGGTGAGACGCATAGGCTGTGGTAAAATTATAGCTATTTACAGCAATACCTTGGTGTGTTTGCCAAGAAAGTAATCGCATCATTTTAAGTTAAACCAGTCTAATATAATCTCTCTCCGTGTTTTAGTGTTGAGCTCAATCCACGCTGAACATCCTCAGGGTAAGGTTTGTAATTTATTTGTAACACTTAGTTATTAAAACTGTGTGCTGGTCATGGGTATAACTGCTTTGTAAGTATGTAAGAAAAACAGTATATTACATGATAAGAGATTACATGACAGACAATAGGATCGGAGGAGTTTGATATTGGGGGGGGGGGGGGGGGGGGGGCTATAGCCCACTGGTATGCCTTTGCTTGGACAGAAGAAGGAAACGCAGGCAGATTATTGACAGTAGGACTACTCTAAGATATTTAAATGAGTTAACCCTACTTAATTCGAAACCGCGTCAGCAATGGTTGGGTTGGGCCATCAATGACAATGTAGATTTTAATGGCAAGAGGAAAAATGGCATTTACCGTTGTAGCGATTAAACGCACAACTTTTAAGCAAAAGAAAAGGACCACAGAAATGTATGGTTTACTGTTGTTAGCTAGGTCGTTTTGAAGCCGTGTTTGTTGACGTTACACAACCAATACACTGTTGCCTATAGCCTACTCGGGTAAGCAATGCCTATAGCACACCTGCAAGACACCGATGTAAATTTTCCTTCCCGATTTATTCGTGCATCTTTGACTTGAATGAACTGTTGAGTGCATTATGCGATGTGCAGTGATTTATACTTGTTATACCATTAACCACACCGCTAGCGATCTCCTTCCACACACACCTCAGTGCTAGGCAGCATTAGGTAGACACTTATGCCAGGAGCAAGCACGCTAATTTAGTATATATCCCCAAACCTTTTCTTAAGAGATTTTATTCAACTATTTTATTGCAAGCAGTGTAATACTTAGGCTACGTCCACATTAACCAGGTAAATCTGAAAACGCATAATTATTTTAGCTCCTCCATCCTCATTAAAACGGCGTTTTCTGCGACCGAAAACGAGACACTTCACCTTCTCTGATGAGAACTCTGCAGTGTGCCCTCTGCTTGCTTTGCATGAACAATTCAACAAGTGAACAAATTGAAACAAGTGAAGGAAAAGAATTACAAGTCCCGAAACATGAGTCCTTTAGAAATCGTATTAATTAATTAGCCACTAATTAGAGATTGGGGAGATAAGTTTCATCTTCCTTCCCTTCTCTGACTCTATCTGACGCAGCATTAGCGCGCATAAAGTCTGCCGACACCGTACATCCACCGGTCGCCCCAGTTCCTTTCCCGTTTTCGCTTTTCTAATCCCATTCAAAGTAAGAGGGACAAAAATCCTATTTTTAAATGATTAGACAGTTCATGCGAAGATAACTGAAAATAGTCGAGCTTGTCTTAAAAACACAAGCCTACTTGTGGAAATAGTCTTGAGGTACAAGATTGCGTGCGATGCGAACGGTTGCTATGGTGACTAAATGGTCGTCTAAATACGTTAGCGAGCAGAGGAAAAAAATGTGGAATATCAGTCGAAAGTCAAACCAAATAAGCCAGTGGGCCGGGTACAGTATATAACATACATTGCTTCGGGGGACCAGCCAGAGTGTGGGGGCAGGCCTTAGTTTGGGGACCACTAATCTAACGCGTTAACCTTTAGATGCGTGTGGAAAGACGGGAGATGTGAGGGGTGGAATTCCGCAGGAAGGAAGCACGATACATGATTCTCTGCATTAAGCTATAAATGTTGGAGGATCTTATGATTTGCATAGATGAAGAAAAATGTACAAATATACAATAAGATGGCGGGGGGGGGGGGGGGGGGGGGGCAGTGGGGGTTAAGATTAAGAACCATTGCCAATGAGTTCCAGGGGGAAAAAAAAGCAAAACAACAACAACAACAACAAAAAACCCATAAAATTACACAGAAGAGGGGACAGAGTTGAGTAATGCTGTAATACTATGTGTGGTGAATTTGTTCATCTGCAAATAAAAAAAAATAAAAAAATAATAATAATACTGCAAAGCAGATTTCAAGGGAAACTTGTAAATTCATGCATCAAATCTTTTTATTACATAGTGGGATGAATCATATCAAAATGGAATTTGTTATCTATTAGTTACAAGAAAATAAAAAGAGAATGAAAATAAATAAAGAATTACAGGGAGAAAATCTTGATTTGTTTTACATGTTGGTGCATTTTCTTTAAAAAAAATGTAATTATAATTATATGTTGCAATTCTACAGAAAGTCGAAAGCCTGTTGTGATCCTGCAGCCTGATAAACAGACATTCAGAGGAGAGACTGTCACTCTCAGATGTGAAATACAGGGAGAGAAAGACACTGACTGGGAATACAGCTGGTATAAGAAGAGTTCTTCACTCAGTCTTGTCAGTAAAAATCAGACATACAGAATCAGTCCTGTTAATCAATCCCACAGTGGTGAATACACCTGTAGAGGAAAAGACAGAAGAGACTCACAGAACTCAGAGATGAGTGATGCTGTAACACTGACTGTGTCATCAGGTGAGCGTGTGAGTTTAGTGTCACAGCAAACTATGACCTTGAATTCTGATGATGAATCAATTTAAAAAAGACTGAAAAAAAAGACATAATTTACATTACTGACACCTTTGCATGCAAAATAAAATGACAAACCATCAACGGTATTTAATTTTTGATGAGGCCGATTTCAACTGTGAAATAGAACATAGTGCTGAACATAGTGTTGATCAGTTTTACAAGCTATTTCTAAGCCACAGTTTCTTCTCCAACAGACAAAGACCAGTCAGTTATGAATGTCTCTCCAAAGATGTGGTTGACTGAAGGAGACTCAGTGACTCTGAGCTGTGAGGTTAAAGACTCCTCTACAGGCTGGACATTCCTCTGGTACAGAGTCATTCAGTTGAGCTATAAGTGGGAATGGGTTAAATACAACTCTGTAGAACTCCTCTCAGACAGCAGCAGAGGAGCTGGAGGCTCCTACACTCTCAGCCCTGCTGCTCTTAAACACACAGGAGTTTATATGTGCAGAGCACAGAGAGGAAACCCAGTCTATTACACACAGCACAGTTCACCACAACCACTGTGGATCACTGGTGAGGCAATGCAAGAGTGTTTAATCTGTTTATGTATGTGTGTGTGCATGTGTGTGTGTGTGTGTGTGTGTGTGTGTGTACTATGTACAGCAATGTCTTAAATGTCCTCTAGTTACTAAAATAAACCATTCAGAACAGACTGAGTAAACGTGTGTTATAATTCAGTCTGTCTGTGTCTCAGGTCTGTCTCCTCCAGTCTCTCTGATCATCAGTCCCAACACAACTCAACACTTTACATCTGATTCTCTCTCACTGAGCTGTGAGGTACAGAGTAACTCTACTGGATGGACAGTGAGACGATACACAGATAATGGAAATGTGTCAGACTGTTCATCAAACTGGGGATCAGTAAGAGGATCTACATGTAGCATCAGCTCCCTCCAGTCATCAGACAGTGGAGTGTACTGGTGTCAGTCTGACTCTGGAGGGAACAGTAATCCTCTCAACATAACAGTGACCAGTGAGTCTCTATAGGCATTAATTACTTTCTTTTAAAGAAATGATCCTTTCCCATTTCGCGTATTTAAGCAATTATTAAATAATAATAATAATAATAATAATAATAATAATAATAATAATAATAATTATTATTATTATAATTATCTCTATTATCATGATATTACTATTACTAATATCTTATTACTATCAACACTTTATCATCACTCTATTATTATCTACACAGTTTGAACTGTGACAGTGATGTCAAGTGCAGGGTTGTATTAAGTTATAAAAAACAGGCTTTTAGTTCATAGAATATATATTTATGTGTTATACACAACCCTAAGAGCAATAATGAGGATTCTTGAAGTTAACACATTAACCAGCTGTTAATAACACATTAAGGCATTAATAATGTGGCCTAGGAATGACATTAAAACAATTAGGTATGCTTGATATAATCCAAATTACTTATGTTGTGAAGTATATAGTGTATGTAACTGTGATCTGTTCCATAGATGGTGATGTGATCCTGGAGAGTCCTGTCCATCCTGTTACTGAGGGAGATACTTTGACTCTGCGCTGTAGATATCGATATGACCCCTCAGACCTCAGAGCTGATTTCTATAAAGATGGATTAGTCCTCCAGAATCAGACTACAGGAGAGATGACCATCCGTACAGTCTCAAAGTCAGGTGAGGGTCTGTATTGGTGTAAACACCCAGGGAGAGGAGAGTCACCAAAGAGCTGGATCACTGTCAGAAACAGAGTCAAAGGTGAGATAATAATAGCTTTTCTGTTTTGTGGTGTGTGTGGTACTGCAGACAGTGGTGCTGTGTGAGTATATTACTAATGTGTGTGTGTGTGTGTGTGTGTGTGTGTGTGTGTGTGTGTGTGTTTGTGTGTATGAACAGACTCAGTTAATCCACCTTCTAAACCATCAGTAGCAGTTGTAGTGGGAATGAGCTTGTCGTTTGTGCTGATCAGTCTGATGATTCTCCTTTGCTGGTTCTCAAAATCAGGTAAAGTACATGAGTTGTTGCAAAAAGATGCTCTAATTAACATAAATATGTTAAATTAATAAAATAAATTAATTTATAATTAAATCAAATAAGTTAATCTATATATTTATCAAATTTATGAAAATAAATCCCACATTTGACTGTATGCAGTATGTGTAAAAATAATACATGCCAACTACTTCTAAAATATGTAAAATATGTTTCTTCTGTCATTACAGGCTCATATTCTAACAACACATCTTCGTGAGTATTTTCACGTCTGCATAAATACAACTTGCCAAACATTCACTTAAAACCAGCTCATATGTCAGTGATCTCTTTCGCCCCCTAGAGCCAAAAGACAGAACGACACCAATGAGACTCCAGACCAAGGTCAGAGCCAGACAGGAGAAGGAATGGGTATACAGTCAGGACACTTGCCACTGCAGTCCGGTCAGTTCATTACCTCATCTTTACACATTCAGCTTCTATACTGTGGAAGCAGAGACAGTCACCTATAATCTTACGGGTGATTATAGATCAGGACAATACAGGTAGGGTTTAGAGTCTGGAGTAATATTACAATTGTCTTCATTTTTGTTAGTGTGGCAAAGTCAAAAATTCATTTATCATAAAGCATTATAAAGTGTAACAACAACTATATTACTGTTTGCAACTACCATACAATATCTAATTGCGTGTGTTATGTTTTAAGATGATACTGAACAGGAACCAGACGATGTGACTTATTCTCAGATTGTGACAAAAAATGTAAAATTGAAGATCAAAGGTACATCACCTTCACCTTTCAGTCAAATTAATCAAAGTTCAAATATTTCAAACACAATTCAAATTCAAATACAATCCCACATGACTTCAGTTGACTTCAGCATTCCATGAAGTAAACAGTGCTAAATTAGAGATTATTTAGTAAGAGATATGTCTCATAGTTACACATTTTATTCTCTATCAGACAAGACCAACACACCACAGGAGGACACGGTTTACTCACTGCTGAAGTCAAACATAACCACAGGTATAGTAACACCATTACTGCACTCCCCATCACACTCACACCATTTTAACTATCACTGAACATACTTGACTTTTAAGGCTTTCAGTAAAAGACAATGGAAGTTTTTCTGAACCAGAGACAGTGATTGTGGTGGTAGGGATTTTTTTTTTCATCAGAAACCAGTACTTTAAGAAGAAGAACAGTTATACACCATGTTATATAAGGAATATGAGATGAGGGAAATCTCTCATTTATACAATATGTATTTTATCTCACTATAGATTTTGAGACTGGGCCCAGTGACGTGACTTATGCTCAGATAAAACTGAAGAAAAACAAGAGGAAGAGTAATGGTACGACAAACATTTTTTATAATGTACAAAAACATTTTGACATTTCAATTTATCGAAATTATTATTATTAGATTCTACTCCAACTTCAGTCAACCAAGTTGGAGTAGATAATAATAATGCACAACACAAAGTTTATTTCTCTTATATTGAATTGTTGAAAAGTGACAGGCAGCTTTACTGAGGCAATCCCTGTGAAATCATTTATGTCCAGAGACTCAAATGGACCTTGTGTGATGTAAACTGTTGACATTCTCTGTCAATCTGCTCTATGTCAATCATGATGGAGCCCATGGTTACATGGTTACACATTTTGATAACCCTTATATTTCAGACATCTGCTGCCAATCCCAAAACTCAGACATTTATTATCATGTGTTTACATTTATCTTTCTTTCTTTCTTTCTTTCTTTATTTGTTTATTTATTTATTTATTTATTTATGTATGTATGTATGTATGTATGTATGTATGTATGTATGTATGTATTTATTTACTTTTCATGTTGGCCTCAGAAGATGTAAAAAAAAATATTCTGACAGTGTTTTAATTTTTCCCTCTTATGTTTACACAGAGGATTTCCTCTTTTTTTCGGTGAATTAGTGTTGTCTGTTGATGAAATTTTAATGAGCTTTAATCTTACAGGACCAAAGGACCAGATGTCCCTTGGTGTTGATATGACAGAAAATTACATGAGAATATCATCAAACTGAAAATCACCAGATAACCACAGCCATAAAAGGTCATCAAATATTCATAGATAATTCCCAAAAGTATACAAACTGTTATGTTTAAAACATTCAATGAAGAAAATCAATCTATGATCAGCTCCAGAGAGAAAACTGTGGATTCCCATTTTACAATCTCTTTTATTTTCCTGTGTTAACTGTACTCTTTTGATTGTTACATGTACTCTGAGTGTTGGTTTATTATCCTTACAGAATAAAAGAAAAAAAAAAGAAAGGAAAAGTTTGTATATATGTGTAATATTTCCCCGAATGTCTTTATAGTCAGTCATTGTCATTCTTAACAATGGCTTTTAGTTCAATCCATGTAACAGGTCTCCAGTTATGATGCTGACTGCAATGATTATGTTACAGTTCACTAACATGAACTTTGTCCTATTTTCCCCATACATTTTATCACTGATCTAATCTCTAATTTGGTCCTATGCTCCATATGCAACTTTTAAACAGGAGTTGAGAGCGCACATATGGAACTCAGATGGACATACAACAATTACATGAACCTGCATTCATGCAGTTTACCTACTTTTTCTAGATATTGTAGTATTTAGAGTCCTGAGAAATTTGTTGCCTTTTGATCTGATCTTTTTGCTGTCAGCAGTTGTGTGCTGCTGTCAACAGGGAGATCAAAGGGACCTCAAAGTAAGATTTTATGCTGTTTACTAAAATACAGTATTGTAACAGTAATTTCTGTCCAGGCTTTGTTGCAATACCTCACAACATCTCATCACCTAATGATCTGTCTGTTCTGCCTGCTCGAGGCACTATTAGACCCTTCATTGTCCCAGCTGACTGTTTCCACCAACATCTTTCTCTTCATAAATACATCAGCCGGTCGAATACAAGTCCACTGTAGAGAGTTTGTTTTCACTCTACTCACTGTTCTCAGTCTGTGTCCTCTCTCTCTCTCACACACACAGACACACAGACACACACACACACACACACACACACACACACACACGCACACACACAGACACACACACACACACACACACACACACACACACACACCTACAGTATATACATACATACATACATACATACATACATACATACATACATACATTAAAAATAAACAAAAACAAACAAAAAAAGAAAGCCCACAATCCAGCATGAAAACATAAACAGGTCAACTAAAATAAAACTTCTAAAGATGGTCACTATAAAAAGTGGAAGATAATCATACTCATTTTACAGGCCACTGGTTTCATGTGTGTTTAACCTAAAATAACATCAACAAGATCTGCAACATTTTAGAATCAAAACACAGCTTCTTATCTCTGAATGGTAATAATGGATGTACAGTATTAGTACAGCATTAAAATGCTCCATATAAAAGTTGCCTTTCTCCCTTGTACAGCTATACCACAATCAAGACATTATGAATCCAGAGTCACTGCGGAAACTACTTACATCAGCTTTTTAAGTAATCCTAGCATTTTTGTTCTTTTGTTTGTTTGTTTGTTTGTTTGTTTGCTTTTTGTTTGTGATATACTTAAATTTTTCTGTTCAACATTTAACCAAATCATTAGAGCCAACTTGATTTGATCTCTCATCAGTTCGCCATAATTGAGTTGGAGTTAGCCATACTTGATTTTCAAAGAAACTATAATCTGCCTTGTGTACACACACACACACACACACACACACACACACACACACACACACATACACACACACACACACACACACACACACACACACACATATATATATATATATATATATGTGTGTGTGTGTGTGTGTGTGTGTGTGTGTGTGTAAAACAAACAAACAAACAAACAAAAAAAACCTACAATTTTTTTTTTCAAATAATTGCTTAGGACTTTAACAGTTAAACTTCTAACTTTAATGTTATATCAAAACCATGATCAGCACACCTCCATCATCTTTAGCAGATCAGCACCAGTTTAGGAGATCAATGCCAGTTTAACTAGTCAGCTACTGTACTGGCTAGCACGCATGACGATATAAAACTTAACTGTCGCTAAATCGAAGTTTGAAAGGCAAATTGATAACAAAACACAGAGAGACATTGCATTGGATTATGTTTACAGGTAACGACAAACAGTAAAACAACATGGTTTAGCAAAATTTACCAGCTAGACAGAAAAGTAGGCTACATGCATGAGCACCATTGAATGCACTAAAGATAAGATACATATATATATATAGATATGTACATATATATATATGTTTTCCATGTTTGTTGATGTGTGTGTGTGTGTATATACATATATATATATATATATATATATATATATATATATATATATATATATATATATATATATATACACACACACACACATACCTTGCACCAGTCTCTCACCTTTCCTCTGACGAAAGTTGAAGACATACAAATACA
>NC_044501.1:41223738-41336238 GCF_902362185.1 Chanos chanos | reverse complement strand
ACTCAAGTAAATGTACTTCGTTACTGTCCACCCCTGCATATCAGACACTCATTTTCTCACTTTTTCTCACTCAGATAAAGAATAAACCACAGGGCGATGTCAGGAGTTTTAAGATTGACAATTACATGTCGTCATCTTTACATGATTTACATTAAAACATTGTACATTCATCAGTGTCGTACTGATCAAGAAATGGCTGCACTGAATTTCATTAGAAGTGAAAACCATCTAGTGAGAAAAAAAATCAGCTCAGACACAATGTGATCTTATGTGTGTGGTGTTGTAACACAGACCTGTTTATTATCTGTATGTAGTTTAACTGGTGCATGTGTTCAGTGCTGGTAAAGGAACTGCATGTTGACTGTTTCTTTTGGGTGAACTCTGATTGGTTGAGGATAAAGATGTAACGTCTGGTGATGTGAGGTCAGGCGTACAGAGGAAGTCACGCTTGACAGGAGTGAACTTGTTCCATTGACTCTTTTAGTTCATAAACAAAATTTCTCTTGTGTTCTTAGTGATGCTCAACCCAGACAGTGGTTTATAGTAACGTGAGAGAAGATTCCTCATTCTCTGTCTTCATTCTCCTGATCTACATGCAGCCTTTGATACTCTAACTATCAGATGACGTTAGAATAAAATCATTTAAAGTGAATGAGTGCTTCAGATTATTTTTTCCTCTTTATGAATTAGTGGTGGATGTGTGAGTGATAGAATAATTACTAGTGGATTCATGTGATAGAATCATTACTGGTGGCTGCAGGTGATAAATAAAATAATTAAAAGAAACATGAAAAACCCAAACTATCATTTGACCAGAGCTGTGGCATTTCAGCATAACAGGCCAGAGACAGTAATAGATTCAAGTGCATGAACACACACACACACACACACACACACACACACACAGAAAGAGAAAGAGAGAGAGAACGGAAGAAAGACACAGGTGAAAAAAAAAGAAGATGAGCGTTTGTGGTTTCGCTTCTGTTCTAGTTCTTCACACATGTGAGTTTAGACTAGTGAGTGTAAGAGGAGCTGTATAATGACCATATACACTCCTAACCAGCATTCTCACACTCACACAGACCCATGTCATCAGGTTCATGTGTGATGTGTGATGTGATCAGCAATTTTAAAACTGAATAGAATGGTAGATGAATAAATTAGACTTAAATCGTCAATTTCAGTATCAAGTTATGAGGGAATGTTACAATCATAGACACATATGTGTATCTGTGTGTGTGTGTGTGTGTGTGTGTGTGTGTGTGTGTGTGTGTGTGTGAGTGTGTGTATTTGTGATTGGAATTTTGTCTAAATCAATATAAAATAATCCAACAATAAAAACTACTGAATTTCATGTCCTTAGTCAAAGAGACAAACTGTAAATACAGTGATAAATAGACTGGTGTATGTGATGTGTTGGTCACACTTGTGCACGTCAGTATGTTAAAATATCAGTAACACGTTGCCTCCTCTTCTCTGAATACTTCCTCTTTCTCATGTCTCAGCAAAGACTGTCACTGTATTTAGGGCTGATGAGTGAGAGAAACTTCTGTTAGAAAGTTCTCTCTTTCTCTCTGTCTCCCCCACTCTCTCTCTCTCTCTCTCTCTCTCTCTCTCACTATCTTTCTGATTCTATTCCATGTTGATGAGAGAAAAAAATGACAAGTATTGAGAATACTTGTGGTATGAGAATAGCATTTTCTCGCCAACATTTACATTCTTAAACATTTTGGTGTGTGTACATGTGTACACAAACATTCACATATTTGTATGAATGTCTCTATCAAAGTGTAAAGATAAAATCTGTCTTGCTTGTTTGTTTGCTTGCTTGTTTTGTTTGTTTGTTTGTTTTTTCAGTCTGTTGCAACAATGTAACTACTTGTGTATTTCAGATCTCTTTGTGGTGTCTTATCTCAAAAATCAGTTTCTTTCATTAATAGCAAAACATGTAATGATAAATACAGCTTTGTGGTCCACTGTTGTGTAACTGGTCAGTTTGTGTTTTAAAAGTAAAAATAATAGACCACTTGCACTGTCAGTGCTTTCACCGTTTCGAATCTCTGTCAAAGAGGAATTTTCCATCAGGACAACAGAAAACATGCCAATGTTACTTTTTGAAACACAATTTGTTTAGTTTCTGGTATTACTGCATTTGGACCTATGGTGTGTCTAGTGTGTCATACATCTGATGATAAGACCCTCATCTGCAACTGAATTAAGAGACTGATTGATTGTGAAGCATTAGTTGATGCATTAATAGTATGTCACTTTGATATAAAAGCGTCTGCTAAATGCCAAATTGTAAATCGTAAATTGAAGGCCAGATGAACTTCAATTTGAGTCCAGGAGAGGGAGACAAAGCACAGAATGACATGGTGTGAGTGGAGCATCTGCCCTAATGACCTTCTTATTCTGATAAGGTTTTGACAGTCAAAAGTTCTGGTACATGAAATAAATTGTTTGGTGTGTTTGATGATACAGTAACGGCTGAAGTAGGACTGTTTCCCCTACAGTGACAGTGATGTATAAGACATGTGGAACACTGCATTTGGTTCTTGTTGACCACAGTTCTCCAAAGCTCCCCATCTGTCTCCCTCCCTTTTCCCCCCTTTTCTTCTTCCTCTTCTTCTCTGGCTGTTCTGGGTTTTATTGTTCTTCTGACTTCCATGGCACTCTCTCTTTCTGCCTGAGTCTTTCCTTTAACTTTTTACGTATTTCACATACACGCATTCTCCCTGGACCTGTGCGACTTTATGACCCAGTATTTAGTCACACACTTCTTTCATTGTTATCCAAGAAGGGTTTAAGTCAAGGGCAACTGGACTTGGTTTTTAGATACTAATTACAGGTTGGCCACAATGGGCAATAACGGTGAGCCCATGGGACAGCCATGCTTTTGTCTGTAAATCCCACTGTTTTACTGGTAATAGGCGGTGTTCAGACAGAGGTCCAGCAGTTTGCATATCTGGTCTGGGCTGAGGTTGGTTCTATTATTAACCCTCAAAAGCACATACTGTGATGGTGCATGACAAAAATAATTCCACATCATTTCTTGGTTCATTTTGGGACATTTTATTGATAAAACATATTTTTTTATTTTTTGTACCCCCCCACCCCAAAATATTTTTCCGTTGCCTAAGGACCACGTTGAGCGGCCATGGTATAGATTCACAGAGAAAATCATGAATTTATAGATCATAAAACAATGTGCAGAGAACAATATAAAAATCACAAAATCTTTTTAAAAATGTCAATAAATCATTAAGAAAAAAGGGAAGAACACTTGAAACATATTTACATATTGAATTTAATACAGGCGTACGTTGGGGTCATGTAGTGTGTTGTGTCATATCTTGTACCTCATCTAAGGAGATTTCACTCTGTGTGAAATTTTAAAAAGCAGTTCTTCTCTGCTGTAAAACAGAGATGTACATTGCACTTTTTGCATGACACTTTGGGTGTTCCTGTGCACCCTGGAACCCTGCATCTTCCCTTCTTGTCACCCATTATTGGCCAGTGTGAGGTGTTGTCCAAGCGGACATCCTGGTTAGGGATGGGAGCTGTGGGCCCCTGCTTCCTCCTCTTCTCCTCATACTGTTGGGAAATCCCACCACTGGTTCGCCCTCTCTTCCTGACATCTTTTTTGGATTTGCACAGACTGTGTGCAATTTGGGACTTGAAGGTGTACAGGCGCATGGTATCACTTCTTGTCATTCCATTGTCAGCACAATCCCGTCTGTACATAAGCCAACTTGTCACCACTACCATATCCATCAGATGAAAGACAAGGCGGTGGTACCATTTCTTCGACCTGATGTTGGTGCGATATAGCGCAATCAGTGAATCCAACAGGTCAACACCTCCCATGTGCTGATTATATGTGGTTACTACTGCAGGGCATGGGACCTTAATGATCTTTTTTTGGCCTCTGTCCCATCTGTCAACATGGGATAGAGGGTGAGCACCTACATAGGTACTGAGGAGGGTGACTGACCTGTTGTCATACCACTTGACTGCATGCAGCTGGGTATTTCCAACATAGGCCGTTTTTTCTTGGAAGGACCCACGGCCAGATCTTTTCAGATCGGCATCTGCCATCATGGAACTGCCTGGCAAGCGATTACAGCGCACCGTACCCAGACAGTGGATGCCTTGCTGGGACAACACAAGCATCAGTGGGACTGAGCTAAACCAATTATCAAAGAACAGTTTGAAATTCCTATTCTTTGGTATTGGTTCTGCCAGGCGCAGTACCACATTCCCACTTGCCCCTACATCGGGAAGCTTTGGTGGATGGATAGCTTTCCCCGTATAAATTTCAAAGTTGTGTGGAACTCCATCTGATCCAGCAAGGACCAGTACTTTGTAACCCCATTTTTTTGGTTTGCTGGGTAGGTACTGTTTTATTCTACTCTTGCCCTTAAATGGCACCATTTGCTCGTCCACACACAACATCTCACGCATAGGAAGTTGCCTCAGCTTGTTGAGGATGTGATTTAGGAGAGGCCGAATCTTGTACAGTTCATCGTAATCAGCCATATCTTTTGTGGGCTGGTGACTGTTGTCGCTGAAATGAAGAAATCTTTTGATGGTTTCCCACCGTGCAAGAGGCATCACATCAGCAATGTGTGCAATGCGGCTACTGTGGCTCCAAAACATGCGGGTGGCTGGAAGACCGAACAGTGACATGTGGAGCACAGTGCCAAAGAACTGTTCAAGTTCTTGAACTGTAAGGTTAAGTGGCTTGGCAGGATTGCACTGGACGCTGTACAGGTTTGACTCATTGACAATGAGCTCAAAGAGGTCGTCAGAGATAATACTTTTAAAATATTCGTATGGCGACAGAATTTCACCAGCTGATGCAGGGGTGTCCAACCATTCAGGGTGTACTGGAGAGGCAGTGGTGTGACATGTTTTCCACCGAGGGGTCTGGGAGGAGCATCTGTCATCCTCAGACAGATTGTCATCATCATCTTTGTCTCCAACTTCATCATCACTGGTGTCATGAGTGTCTATAGAATTATATAAAAAGTAAGTTTCCAATTTCAACGAAAACACAAGAAGAATAACTACAGCTTGATATCTGACCCTTATTTTGTATGCTGTCTGCCTTAGAAACCTATCATTTCAATGGCGACCAGAGCAACTGTCAGAACTTGGGTTACGGAATATTAATCAACACATTAGATTTGGTTGTGTACAAATGAGCTCAATAACAACCAGAGGAACAATATTTAAAACCCTATTTTTTCTCTTCTGCTCAAACCTTTTTCTCCATTCCACTCCTCCTCACTGTCATTGCTGTCTATCTCACTGTCCTCACTGTCTGATGGGATCTCCCTAACATCCTGATCCTGCTCTTTTCTTCCGTAAAATAAGCTTACATCCATTTTTTCTGTCAAAATGTGTTCAAATAAGTATAAGTATAATTAAATAAAAAAATACATAAACACAAATATATTTAGAGTTTATATTGTGCACAAATTCATGTGCTAATAAGTGATAACATCCAAAAACACTGATAGCAAAGACATCCTTGAAAGTACCCCTTATCGCACAACGTTGCCCTGAGGCAACGAAAAGAAAAACTGAATTTCTGAACATGCAAAATAAAAAAAACCTTCAATAAACCTGACAAAAGGCTTCACTACTCCTTCATACACACACACATATTGTTATTTACATTTTATATCATCTTAAATAAGATTACTAAAGTAAATGATCTTACCTTCTTCTCACACCATGTGCTCCTGTGACCATGTGTCAGAAAAGGAAGTCCCACTTTCAAATGATGCTTGATATTGACTCCCACGCCTGATTGGACTGTTCTTTGATACTTTTTGACCATTTTAATTGGCTGCAGTGATTTAAAGTGACATGGACTGGACATGGGGCTTAAGAAAACTGCCTGAGGGCAACCCTGAGGGCAACCCTGTGCTGTTCAGGGTTAAGGGTGTTGTCCTGTAACAGTCATTGCCTTATGGTTTTCACTGCCTCCATAGTTGGGATGCATGGAAACAATGGGGTTATATCATGGGACACCACGGTTTCATCTGGGTCCACTTTCATTCCTTGAACCTTGTTCAACCTCTACATGGAAGAAATAGAAATCAGAGCCATAAGCTCCTTCAGATGAACATCTCTGAGCCACTGGTTTAGACATGTGGACAACACATGGGTCAAAATTAAAACCCTGGAAGTACAAGCTGTCACACAATGCATTAACTCAGTGGACAGCAACACCAAGTTCACACAAGAGGATGTCCGGAACAACAACTTGGCTCTCTTGGACTGTGCCTTACACATTGAAGAAGGCAGGAGGTTCCACATTGAAATATACAGAAAACATCCCTCAACAGAGGAAGAGAGCTATGACACCACTTATCCCCCACCTATAGTTTTGACCTTTCATCACTTCCCAGGAGATTTAACAACCATTCACACTTGGCCGCATGTGACTCCAACAACTCTAACGACTGTCGTTACAGTCAGGAGAACTAACAAACCAAGTGACATGTATGGTCTTGATAACGACCCCACAGACGTTAAATACCTGGGGTTCTCCACCAGTCAGTCAGAGCTGAAGGAGCCTCCTGGATGAGGGGTGAAATGTCTTCAAGTATCTGCAAACCAAGATCAGTGGCCCTTGACTTAACCCCGTCGTGGATAACTGTGACTCGGATGACTGAGAATCTACTCAGACTTCTTTCATTGTGTCACAAGCTCTAGTCACTGTGAGAGAATCTTACCATCAGAATTCTCCTAAACCCATCTGCAGCCTTGTAAACCATCAGGTGATATATTTGATGATGGCTCATGTAGTTATAGGTATCTTCTCAGGGTTCTATATTGAATCTGGATCTACCAGGTCACCTGGAGATGTTCCCAACATGGAGTAACTGTAGTCCATCCCCCAGAAATCAGCTCTGTGTCCACATTAACAGAGCAGTTTACAGCTTCTCAATATCAACTGTTAAACTGAGACAAAACTTTATGTTGTTAAAACTGAATTATCAGCATGGTGAACAAGATTCCTCATGAGTAAACAAGTGCCCTATAAAGTAACAAATTACAGTGTGTAGTTAGTTTCTCTTTAACAGAGATACTGAGAGAAACAATGGGAATTTCTAGTACTCGGAAGAAGAGAGGACAATTCTACACAGTAGGTTTTTGAGGGCAGCTGTGGTGTAAAGGTTAGTGAACCAGACTCGTGACTGGAGGGTTGCCGGTTCGATTATCAGTCCCAGGCCCTTGAGAAAGGCACTTAACCCTAATGCTCCCCGGCCGGAAGGAATGCTGCCCAATGCTCCTGCGTCTGTTGTGTGTTCACTATTAATGCAGAGACAAATTCACTGTTCACAGTGTGCAGTCATGGAGATTTACTTTACATTTAGCAGAGATACTGAGAGAAACAATGGAAATTTGTATTACTCAGAGGAAGAGAGGACATTTCTACACAGTAGGTTTTTGAGAAGTATTAGATACAAATGCACAAATATGTAAATATCCACCCCCACACTCACAAGCACACACGCACACAAACACACACACACAAGAGTAACTTGATGCAGCATGCACGGTTGAGAACTGCACTTAAAAACAACCTCTACTGTTTCCAACCACAGTGGCCTTGTGTGTGATGTCTGAGAAAAGAGCTGAAATGACTGTTTGTGGTTTGGCTTCTCTTCTGCTTCTGCCTCATGTAGGTGGGTGGAGGTGTTAACTGGTCCTTTGTCCTGGTCTGTATTTAATGCTCTCAGAAAAGCGTATGACAATTAAAATGAACATTAACAAGACAATAACCTGCTATCAAAATATTAACATATCTAAAGTTGATATTTCATAAAACTTCATCTTAATCTAAATGATACGCTTTGATAGAACATGAAGAAAAAAAAAACATAACTCTGTATGCTAAACATGCAAATCATTTCATATTTGCAGGACTAACATGCATGGCAACAGTATCACAGCTTCAGTATTAATAGGTGACACTGTTACTGGTGTTTAGAGAGTGCTCCCCCCTCCCCAACCAACCATTTAGGTAAAAAATTAAATTTCCACATTGGGAATGTTCAGTTCTGATGTCTCTTCTTGAGAACAGGAAGTAACAAGGTGCTGTTAGAAATGTGCAAATAGTTTTTTTATTTATAAGAAGAATAGATAGATAGATAGATAGATAGATAGATAGATAGATAGATAGATAGATAGATATTTATTAGATATTTATTTAATATTTATAACAATACAGTGCTCAACTGTCTCTACCAGATCAACCTTCTCGACATTTCTGCAGAGGTGTGATCTACAGGAAGAGTTTATAACACACAGTTCACATCAGACAATCTCTCACTCACACAGCATGGAGCACAGTCCACTACACACACTGCTCTGTAAGTAATCTCCCTCTCTCTCTCTCATTTTCCCATCTTTCATTTCTAAGTGACATAATATCTTGGAAAAGAATTCTTGTAAACTGATGTCCTGAGAAAGCAGGAGTTTCCCTCTAAAATAAAACCCTGAAATATTCTACAAAAGTACAGTCTATGTTACATACAACAGGGCTCCATGCTAAATTTTACTAGTTAATTTACTGATAGCATTAATTATTAGGCCAGTGACAGCAGTTGATTTAATATACGACTTTCATATATATTATATTCTGATATAAAATGTATAAATGGAAAATAATCAAATACATTTCTTTTCTGTATGCAACTTCTTGATTATCGTTTTGAAAGCTTTCAAAATTTCCAAGATGAATTTTCAAATGTATTGTAAACATAAACCTACGAAAATATTCAATTGTAATCAAGTCTAAAATCCACATCTATTTACAATCAAGAAACTTGGTTGGAAGAAAAGGCAAACAATTGGCCCACGTGTCAGAATCTCATGTGATTTGAGTTTCAGGGTAAAGGCATTCAAACTAGTCATACGATTCGTCCAAATAGTTTCTTTCTTTCTTTCTTTCTTTCTTTCTTTCTTTCTTTCTTTCTTTCTTTCTTTCTGTCTTTAATCAAATATTGTTTGTTTTCTGAGGAGTTCCCTTTTTTAGGTTTCATGCCACAAAACATTGTAGAACTTATCTTGAAATCTAACATGCATTAAGCAAGTCGTGGTGGGCGTAATTTCTTGTTCATAAAAGATTTTACACCAAAAATGAGCTGCGATGTTAAAATTACTTACTTACTTACTTAATTAATTAACTGAAAAGGTCGTCTGTAATATTAAAACTGTAGCTCTGGTGTTCTAAGTAGCTGTACCAACCCAGCTAATAGAGGAAAGACAGGTTTGCATTTTTTGTATTATTATGTGCATTATTTTTGTGATTCGCATTATTTATATATTGCTTTTTCGGTCTTTACAAAACTTGACTGATTTGACTGTTGAGGAGTCATAGCCTATTTGAATTTGCTAATTAATTTATTTGTTAATTCTGACTTGATGCACAGTGAATGTAACCATATATTTATCAGCATATAGTTCACTTCATAGCTCACTGAAGCTCAGGATTTGTTAGCAATTTGTAACAACATCAACAACAACAACAACAACAAAATTGCAATAATCATAGATGTGTACCATGCTTACCATCTTCTCATGTATTTTAAATTGCATAGAAATGCTCACAATGAAAGAATGACCTTTTCATTTGTTAATGTCGATTTTGTGGGCACACTAGCCCAGCAGCTAGACCAACGCTGCCTGTAGCAGACATGTCACCCCACAGTCAACCATAACTTATTTCAGATGTAGGCCTTCCTCTAGATCGACAGATAGATAGATTAAATCTTTAACATCTCACCAGTCATACACACAAATACACATACACATGTATGTGCATGAATATAAAATGAAATTAGCTAGTACATAACTTATTTCAGATGTAGGCTTCCCTCAAGCAGTATAACTACTGAATTCTTGGCAGAAGGATAGATAGATAGATAGACAGACAGACAGACAGACAAATAGATAGACAGATAGATAGATAGATAGATAGATAGATAGATAGATAGATAGATAGATAGATAGATAGATTAAATCTTTAACATCACACCAGTCATACACACAGTTAAACATACACATGTGTATGCATGCATATAAAATGAAACAGTGCAGCATGCACAATTATAACGTATGTAAACGGAAAGTATTAACCACAGTGCTGATGTCTGAGAATAGAGAAGAAACCAGTGTTTGTGGTTTAGCCCCTGTTCTCCTTCAACCCTTAGGGTTTGTACCAATGAAGGGGTGGGAGGAGTGTCTAACCTTCTGTTTTGATATCGTTGTAAGCATTTGCTAGCAATTTGTAACAACAACAACAACAAGAACAGCAGCAGCAGCAACACCAACACAATTGAGATAATCTCAGGAAAAAAATATAAAGACATGCAAAGGAATTATTCTTTATGGATTAACAGATACGTAAGATCTTTTTTGTCTAATTTTAGTTTCTGGTGGATGTGGGTGATTGATAGAATAATTAAAGAAACATGAGAGAACTCCACTACCATTTCCACCCTTTTCAACCAGAATTTCAGCACAACAGGCACAAGACTGCAACACACACACACACACACACACACACACGCACACACATACACACACACACACACACACTCCTATCAAATAAAACACACAGAAAAATGCATTAATTTAATTCTTGTCACCAAAGAGACTCTACAAAACAACCTGCAAAAAGATATGTTGTCGTGTTGAGCTGTTCACACTTATGTCTATTTGACTCATGTCTTAAGGTCTATGTGTTAAAATATCAGTATCACATGTTCTTCTCTTCTCAGAATTCTTCCTCATTCTCATGAGAATTTCTCAGTAAAGACTGTCACTGTATTTAAGACTGATGACTGAAACACTTCTTCTATTTAAAAATATATTCATTGTCTAGTCGGGCAGCCATTGGAGGAGAGACTTTTTACATTGTAATATGTGAACTAATAAATGTGTCACTAAGTCTGAGATTAAATGTTACACATCCTCTCCCCATGTCCCCCTGTTTCTCTTTCTCTCTCTGTGTGTGTGTGTGTGTCTCTCTCTCTCTCTCTCCCTCTCTCTCTCTCTCTCTCTCTCTCTCTCTCTCTCACTTTTTAATTCATTCAAATGGGTTTCATTCAAAATACTCAAACAAGAATGTTGCAGTGAAAGATATTTCTTTATGAAAAGAAAGCCATTTTTAACCAAAAAGTTATCTGGAGTTGGGTCTTGGCATTCCATGGTTTTAATGAGTCGGAATTCTGTTCAATCGAAAATTTTCCATACTGATGATTACTTAAACAAATAAAGTTTGTTTAACCAGGTTTCAATATAAAGGAGATCATTGAGGTACAGCTGGAGTTTTCAGGAATTACACATGAATAAATTTTCATTATTGTGATCCATGCAGTTTTATGTACATCTGTGTATATTTGCCAAACCATGGAAATTATTCATAGAACTGAGTTCAGACTGGATTTTGTTTTCATATCTTACCCACTTAAATGTCATAAAAGCTGGAACCAGAGGCTTTTCAAGATGAAACACAAAGTCCACCGAATTATTAAGATGATAAACTCTGTGTCTGAAGATCAGTGTTTAAGGTACTGTCTTTGAACAGTATATCATCACAAATAAAGAGGTTTTTCCATCAAACACAGTGTTTGACAGGATTAATTAGAAATCCATCACTCCTGTGGGCTGAGTTTGTGTATTTTTCTGTGTTTTAGTGCTGTGTGTTCTACTCCACTCTGGACATACAAAAGGTCAGGAAATCATTGTGAATGTTTTTATTTACATAACTCTGTATTTGTCCTGTTTATGTTACATTTCATTCACATGACTGAAATTTAGTCTTGTTGATCATTTTTTATGCATACCCTGTAATAGGACATCAGTGATTGACACCATACAGGACATAACACACACACACACACACATAGAAAGTATTACAGTATGTGTGGGCTGTTGACATTCTGCTGAAATAACTACAAGTTCTTTTCAGTGCAGTTCTTACACTTCCTTTCAATGTGGGAGGTGAGTGATGGACACAAATGGTGAAAGATTTTTAAATGCATCTGTTTTTCTTCTCCCTAAACCAACAGCATCACCAACAGCTACACTGACTGTAAATCCACAGCCCCCTGTGTATCCTGGAGAGACAGTCACATTGACTTGTGTAATTGACTCTGAGAATAACTGGAGATATAAGTGGAAGATTAGAACCCCTAGGAATGGAACGTATAACTTTGACCATCACAATTCGTTTGTAAACACATTCACCATCAAAGTAGCTTCAGTAACTGACCAGGCTGAATGCTTTTGTCTGGGAGATAGTAACCCCACATACTCAGGATGGAGCAAGGGAGTTACTCTGACTGTGAGAGGTGAGTGATTAAAAGACAGTTTGGTACATCTGGCACTGTTGTGACAGAGGGCTCTGTCTCATGCCTCGAGCGACATCTTTTCCCCCAAACTAACCACTTTCCCTAGTTGTACAGTGTTCATTCGTGTTTGTGCCCTGTTACACGTACATCATTCATACATATCAATAATGCACATATTCCAATAACATATTGTGTTAGCTTCGAGGGTGCACACTCGAAGCACGCAACAGGATACCCGGTTTCATACACACAAACATTTCCAATTCACGTTCACAATCTTACAGTTTAAAGCACCCTACAAACACCCCCTGTTACACCTAAATGTTTGTTAGTGTCTTTACTATTGTTGGTTTTACCATTACTGTGTTTGTCAGATTACACTCACAGACAATTACCCAGTTAAATGTTTGTCCTGTCTATATTATACACATCGCTTTGTTTGAACATTCTTATTGTGTTGTAATGATTGTTGGTTGTCGTGTGTCCCTCTGTTTTCCCTGTTCGTCTGTCTGTTAAACATCTTGCACTTACAGGCTATTTGCGGCTTCACCCTGCCACAGTGTAGAGTCTGAACTATTCATTCTTTTCTTACAGAATCAAAACCAAAACCTCAACTCACCTCCAGTCTTAAAGGAGAAGTACTGAGAGGACACACAGTTACTCTGAGCTGTAAACCGGACCAGTCCACAGGATGGGAGTTTTACTGGTACAGACACACACAGAACTCTTCAGCACTGACACAGACTGATAAAGACTCCTACACAATCAGTTCTGTTACAGACTCTGATGGAGGACAGTACTGGTGCAGAGCTGGAAGAGGAAACCCAGTCTACTACACACAATACAGTGATGCAGTCTGGCTAAATGTTACAGGTGAATTTTTACACTGTGTTATGTTGACATGATTGTTTTTGAGTTTAGTTGAGCCTTACAGTCACTATATGTCATCTCTGTTTTGTGTTTGTTCTGTATTTTGTGTGCTGTACATTAGTGTTGCATGTATTTTATTCTACAGAGAGTCCAAAGGCTGTTGTGATCCTGCAGCCTGATAAACAGACATTCAGAGGAGAGACTGTCACTCTCAGATGTCAAATACAGGGAGAGAGAGACACTGACAGGGAATACAGCTGGTATAAGAAGAGTTCTTCACTCAGTCCTGTCAGTAAAGATCAGGAATACATAATCAGTCCTGTTTCTGAGTCCCACAGTGGTGATTACACCTGTAGAGGAAAAGACAGAAGAGACTCACAGAACTCAGAGATGAGTGATGCTGCAACACTGATTGTGTCATCAGGTGAGTGTGTGAGTTTAGAGGAGACTCAACAACATTGTTAACATTCAAGTTCATGGGGGATAAGAGAAGGTTTGCAGTGCTCATTGAATACAATGCATTTGCTTGTTATATCAAAAGTTGTAAAAGTTTCTCTCTCTTTCTCTCTACTCTAAAAGACAACACTCAGTCATTTATAAGTGTCCTCTAAAGTTTTTTTTTTTTTTATTCGTTTATTTTGAGTAAAAAATAAAATGTTATTGGAGTGTTTAATGGAGATGCCCTTCCAGGCCTCAGACAACTCCTCATGAACACACATATAATACACCCAATACCAATTTCTCCCCTCTTCTCCTCGAACAAAATTGTACAATATTGAAATGACAACTGACGGTTCAACATTTTGTTACTGCTGAAATGCTTTAGTAATAAATCATCTGAAAACAGAATGGTAAAGTTTGTAGTCGTAGTGGCTTGTAGTTTGTCACTGTTTCTTTGGTGTCGCTCAGCTGGTTTCAGGATTTCCACATTGTTACAGGGGAAAGGTCCAAACTGTATGGTTGTCTGTTACTCAAGATATTCAAACCACATACTGACTGAAAGAAACTCTATTTTTCTGTATGTCTCAATGTCTGTCTCCTCTAGTTTCTCTGATCATCAGACCCAACACAACTCAACACTTTACATCTGATTCTCTCTCACTGAGCTGTGAGGTACAGAGTAACTCTACTGGATGGACAGTGAGACGATACACAGATAATGGAAATGTGTCAGACTGTTCATCAAACTGGGGATCAGTAACAGGATCTACATGTAGCATCAGCTCCCTCCAGTCATCAGACAGTGGAGTGTACTGGTGTCAGTCTGACTCTGGAGGGAACAGTAATCCTCTCAACATTACAGTGACCAGTGAGAGTCTCAACAGTTATTTCCCATGCATATGTCTCTGTGAAATATTATTCAGTGTCTTTACAGAAGAAAATGTCTCTTTGTGTCTTGTATGAATATATTTATATAAAATGTTGTGATACATGGTTTAAATTTGAGAAACGCATACATAAAAACACATATGCACAACATATGTTTGACATTTGGAACTGCAGTGCAATGCTTAGAGGACACCGAGAATATGAATACATATCTAAAGTGTGTGTGTGTGTGTGTGTGTGTGTGTGTGTGTGTGAATAGATACAGTGTCAGGTTATGGATTCTCTGCTGTAACAGTAGGAGTGGTGGTGGGACTGGGCATGTTCTTCATGTTCATCATTATAATGACTCTGATTTATTGCTCAGGTAAGAACACTCAGTTCATACAATACTGTTTTACTGACTATTATTGCAAACACCTAATAATGAAGATTACAGCCATATAATGACTTTCTTACTGTAATTTCATATAAGCATAATGTGTAGTGCACTAAATAATTTTAAAGTTGCAATCATGTTTTCTAAATTATTGCAGGTTCCTGCTCTAACAAAGCATGTCTGTAAGTGTTTTTTGGGGGGTTTTCTCTCTTTGTCTTTGTCTTTGTCTTTGTCTTTGTCTTTGTCTTTGTCTTTGTCTTTCTCTCTCTCTCTCTCTCTCTCTCTCTCTCTCTCTCTCTCTCTCTCTTTTTGTGCGTGTGTGTGTTTTGGTTTTCATTAATGTAGTTTAGCAGAATTGCACATAAAGGTGTCATTTCATATAATGGATCTCTGTCACCCCCTAGAGTCAAAAGACAGAGCCACACCAGTCAGACCTCAAAGCAGGATAAGCACCAAACCAGAGGAGAAATGGGTATTCAGTCAGGACACTTGTCTCTACTGTGTGGTCTGAACCAGACTACAACTTTACAAACATTTCTACATATTGATCTTCTCAATGTGTCAGTCACAGTAGTAGAGTTTTTACATGTCCATAAGTCTAGAAAAGTCACAAAAAAGTCAGCAATAAAGTGAACGATAACAATTTATCTTTTCGTGTTTTGTGTATTAGGTGATGCTGAAGAGGGATCAAGTGATGTGACTTACGCTCAGATTGTGATGAAAAACATGAAAATAAAGAACAAAGGTAAATCAACCTCATCTCACAACCACAACAACACAACTCCATAATAATTCCATTCATATTGTATCAGTCATTAAGAATTTAAGAATGTCATTATGTTTGAAGTCATATCTCATAAATTCAAACTCTTACCCCTATAAGACAAGACCAACACACCACAGGAGGACACTGTTTACTCACAGCTGAAGTCAAACACGACCTCAGGTATAACAGTTGCACTATGTGTCACTTAGTCTTCCACTGTCGTGGTATTTATTCTTTTTTTTTTTTAACTGTACAGTGTATTTCTTGTATTATAATATATAATATTTTACTTATTATGTTACATTATCCTCCACCTCTTATGCCCTGCTCTATAGCACCATGTGTCACTTAGTCTTTCACTGTCATGTTACTTGCTCTATGTGTCATCCTATACACACTGGCCCTGTCTTGTATATTACACTGTGGTCAGTGAGAAACCACTGCATGCTTGTATATGGATGAGATGACAATACATTTGATTTGACTTGACTTTGATAACACTCCCCATCACAGACTCATGGCATTGTAAGTGGGTCTGAATACAGTTGAGTTTTAAAGTCTATGGTAAGAGAGACAGTATATCAGTCTGGATCAAATGTAGTGTGTGGAGGTAGTGCACATATTTAATGATATGAACACTGACCTCTGTTTTAGGCCATTAAAACATAGGAACATTATTAGACCAGATAGTGGGGAATATGAGATGAACAAAGTTTCTCATTCAGACTGTATCTGCTCTACTTAACAATAGATTGTGTAGCTGGAGCCAGTGATGTGACTTATGCTTCTATTGTGATGAAACAGAAGAAAAACAAGAAGAAGAGTAAAGGTGAGACTAATGTTTCTGAAGTAAATGAAATCAGTTTTGTGTTCAGTTATGGAGTTTGTTCACTTTATTAGACCTGTTATGAAATTCTGAAGACAGCCCTTTCAGTGAATATTATTCCTATGTTTATTAGAAAAAATGTAAAATAAATTATGTTTAAGCTGAACTATTAGATACTGATGTGCAGAAATCTGAATTAAAGAAAATGTGTTTCCTTATATTAGACAATATCAGCATTGTGACGGAGCCTGTATATTCCTAGCAAAAACACGGTGTGTATGGTAATAATGACTTGTCTATGAATCCTATAGGTTCTAAATGCTAAAACTAATTTACTTTACTGTAGTTACTTTGATTTATTTATTTGTTTGTTTATTTATTCATTTTGAGAGAGAGAGAGAGAGAGAGAGAGAGAGAGAGAGAGAGAGAGAGAGAGAGAGAGAGAGAGAGAGAGAGAGAGCTTTGAGTAGGATTCCCACACAACTGAGGCTACCCAAAGAGTACATATAGTGTTTTCTGAAGTAATGTCCTATCATCCTAAAGATAATATCATCAAACATAGTCTTGAAATATTGCTCATTATTGTTTTATGTAATTGCAGAGATGGATTCATGACATTTGTTATATATGTGATATGTGTTGTTATATTATTTAATGAACTTTGATCTTTTACAGTTGCCAGATGACATGACAGAACATAAAGACAAATGACTCCATGTGTTAAAATGCCAGAGAATCAGAATGAGGATTCAGTCAGCTGATATTACAACATCACTGTGACCATGATGAGTCATCACTTGGGTGACAGGCCAAGCACACACTGTGTTATTTTTAAAGAATTTAATGAAGCTTTTTATTATAGTTCTAGTGAAAATAATCTGTGATCTGTCACAGTTTGCACCTTGTTTTGGACTTTTGTTTTGAAATGTCAGGTGCTCCTATTCCGTGTCTGTCTCCGCCCCTCACCTGATTCTGATTAATCTATTTATTAACCTCGTTTTACCCCTTTTAAGTTCCACCACTTATGTTTCCCCAGTTTGGTTCTGCTTTTGTATTTAAGCCCTTGTGTTTGACCTGTCCTTTGTCTATTGTTGTTTGTGTTTGTTTGAAGACACTGTTTGGCTGCACCGTTTGTATCCAGTTTTGGTTCCTGTTTGCACCTGTTTATTTGTGTACTTTTTGTGAGTAAAGTCCTCCTTTTTTGTTACCATGATCACCGTGTCTTGCATTTGGGTCCAGCTCCACTGCATGCTTGACATGATCAGACAATTCTAAAAATGTGTCATGCGTACATTTTCATATCTACATCATTATATTAATTTTGCAGTGTTTTAAAGACTTTTTTTTGTAAATTGTGACTATTCTGTGAAGAGGTGATTTAGTTTATTTCAAAGAATGTCCTGCTATTTTCCTAAGGGTAACAGTTCTACAGTTATGAGTGTGACTTCAGTGAAGTTCTGTTTAGAGATGATAAAATACTCTGGTGTTTTTATTGTAAAGAATGTCCTATTATTTTATTAAATGTAACCACTCTACAGTTATGAGTGTGATGTCAGTGATGATCTGTTCAGATGATAAAATACTCTGGTGTTTTTCAGCTTTGTCTCCTCCTCCTCTTCCTCATTTCATCATTGATCTGATCTGTACTCTGGTCCTGTATGATCTTTTCAACAGCTTTTGTTTCTCAAACTCATAAACTGTAAAACCAAATTAACTGTAAAAACAATGATGACAGATTTAACATTGTAAGGAAACATGCATTCTTCTTCTTTTTTTTTTTCTTTTTTTTTTGTATTTGTGTATTCTTTATATTGTATAATTTTGTATTATCTTATTTCTGTCTCAGGCCTCTTTTTCTTTTCTTTCTATTTCTTTTCTTTTTATTTTCCTGTTTAATCACAATCAGAAAATTTCAACATTTTCTCACCTCTGTATAACCAGTATCACCTACATCTGCATTCGGATTCACTGGGGGGAATTGAGGCAAGTTGAACTTCACCTTTTGTCCTGCAGAGACATTACTCAAAACAGCACTTTTCCATCACTGTCAGTAACATGTTTGAATTTAAAGCTGCCTCATGCGAAAAGGACTCATTAAAATATAAGCTATGTTACAATGCTGCCCTCTACTGTCGTGTCGGGTGTCATATGTGGCTCTGATTAAAAAAAAAAAAAAAACTCAATCTTGCCTGAGGGATTTTCAAGAGGTCACTGCATCCCATTGGCCTTGAGAGAATGCCTTCCCACCTTGTCTACTGGCCTTGCTGGTGTTGGCTAACCAACTTCAACAAGAACGTGTCCTCCTCCATTCTTGTCACTTCTGTGACCACCAACTTCTTCTGTTCTTTTGCGGATGCTTTTGAACAAGGCTTCTGAGGCTCTCCCCAGCCCAGACTGCCGTCTTCCTTGTTGGGTTCATTCAAGGCTAAACCGACCTTGGGCAAGGCACTTAACTCCGAAACTGCCCCCAGGCGTAGACCTGCTGCCCACTGCTCCTGCTCCTGGTGTGTGTACGTGTGTGTGTGTGTGTGTGTGTGTGTGTGTGTGTGTGTGTGTTCACTATCCGAGTGTGTATAGATAGGATGGGTTAAATGCAGAGGTTAAATTCACTACTCACTATTCACAGTGTGTGTGTGTGTGTGTGTGTATGTGATCAGAGAGATTCTAGATTCTGAATTCTAAAATGCCTTGTGTGTCCTGTTTAGCATAATAGTCATAAAGTTAATATTTTCTTTTCTTTTCTTTCATTAATGTTTTTAGAATCAGTCACCTTGAAGTCCTCTCCATCTGCTTTTCTGATGAAGAGAGGACAGCATATAGTTACACAGACACAATGATATATGACTGATAGGAACCTAGAGTGTAATTCTCTCTGTGGCCACAAGGGCAGAATATGGTGATTAAAAAAATATGCCACTAACACTGTTTTAGTGTATATCATACCTTCATATGATTTGACTCTCTAGTCGTCACACTGAATAAGCTTCCTACATGTCAGTGAAAGTAGCTGCAGGAATAACCGTTATGTAAAGTCTTTTTTCATTGTTATTACTGAGGTCCTCATCACTGTGAGAGAGTCGTCCTGTCTTAATTCTCCTAAACCCATTGTTACGTCCCAGATAGTGAGTTGGGTCTAGGGGTATGATGCAGGGACGTAGCATAAGGAAACCCACCACCAGTGTCGGACTGGGACGGTGCGAGGGGGAAAAATACACGGACACGGGAGCAATGTACAACAAAAAAGTGCAATGTATTAAAGATATTTACAAAGTGACAAAGGAGTATTTACAAGAATATATATATATATATATATATATATATATATATATATATATATATATATATATACAGGAATATTTACAAACGAACACGGAGACTGGAGAGAACGATAGACGGTGCCAAAGGAATGAACGAAATAGAACAAAAACCACCCTAAATGTCTACCGGAAAACACACACTTAACTATGAAAAGCAAAAAGGTGGCAGAGCCAAAATAAACCTAACTACACTCACTGACTACCAAACAAAACATACAATAGTGGCACCCGCCTCTAACCTAACCCCTATACACAGTTAACTCCTAGCGCGGGGATCCCCCTCTTACCTGTTCCTCTCCCCACACCAGTCGAAAACAACCAAAGCCAATCTGTAATCCAAAACCGTAGTCAAACAATAACAAAAGTCAAACTTGATACACAGCGAGTTACAACTCAAGAGAGCACAAGAGCGAACGCAAACGAAACCGAAATCTACCGACAGTTCAAAACCGGCATCTTTAAATTTCCGCGCCCCATCTCCGGTTGGCCATCCGACGAGGGGCACTCCGTCTTTGGTTAGCTGGCTGGGAACACGGAAGTAGGACGCAACACCAGGCCAGGTGGGGAGTGGCAGCTGATTCGCGCCACCGCTGGATCCCTGCGTCAGGTGACAGGGGAGAGGAGAGAGAGAGAGAGAGAGAAACAACAAGACACAGGATGCAACAAGAGGCAAACACACACACACACACACACACACACACAAATGCGCCGCACGTAACACCCATCTACAGCCTTTTTTTTCTTTTTTTGGTGGGCTTCTCTTTAACAGATGTACTGAAAGAGACAATGGAAATTTCCACCTCTTCAGCTCTAGGTGGACATTTCGACACAGGGTTTTATTTTCAAATACAGTATATAAATATCACTCATATAGAAAGACCCACTCTAAAAGTCCCAACCACAGCATTCAGGAGTCTGGTGCATAAAAACAGGGTAAAGGTGAGAATTTGTGGTTTGGTTTCAGTTTTATTTCAGTCATGTGGTTTTAAACCAGTGAGAGGGAGGGAGATGCCAACATCCTGTTCCGAGGGGAAATTGTCTACAGGGCAAAAAAAAAAAGATATCTTATATTTTCATAGTTTGTGGTGGTCAGTGGAACTCAATAAATGTACTGTCACGCTCATTACTGCATTTATATTACAGAGAACTCAGTGAGAGAACTATCACAATAAAATAATCATTCTGTTTAACTGTTGCCCTCTAATTACTGATGATAAATAGCACCAAGTAGTCTAAAGGCATTATATTTTCATAGTTTTCAGGGGTCAATGGAACAAATTTGATTTTGTACTCACTACTGCATTAATATCTCAGAACATGCAATCTCCACACAGAGAACCTTCTTGCTGTGAGCCAACAGTGGCACCTACTGCGCCATCATGCCGCCCCTGGTGTAAAATAACTTTTTACAAAACATTCCTCTTGTTATGCTGCACAGGCTTGCCCAGTTAAGACAGAAAAACTGAAATGTTCAAAATGTGCATAAGATGTCAGCCTTACATCTCTCTCTCTCTGTCTCTCTCTGCAGAGGTGTGATCTAAATGTGAATACAGGAAGCGCTTATAACACACACTGTGGTTCAGACAGTCTCTCACTCATACAGCATGGAGCTCAGTCCACTACATGTGCTGCTCTGTAAGTAATCTCTTGCTCTCCTTGTATTACTTTTTCAGCCATATCATTATGTCCTTGTGTAAAAGTGAAAACAAAAACTGACTATAGGGAAGCAATGTCTCACCTGAATACTTAGAAGACTATTACACTGCTATAATCACTTCACAACATGTTGTTGAATCCAGTTAGAGTCAAAAACTGTTAATATTTTTGATGAGACTTACTGATGTTGTGAGGTAGTGTTGTACTCTCTATGTTTTAATGATAAAATGTATGTTAATCAGTGGCTGCATTCATTTCCTGACTGAGCAGTTTCCACTCTTAGCAAACACTACAATGGTTTACTTTGGTTCCTCTGACCCAGTCTTGATCAAAACATGTCAGACACTCCTTTTCTCCCTTTTCAGACTTAGATATTGGGTAAATTGCATGTTTTCTATTCTGCACTGTTAAAGACAGTCAACAAATAATAATCAGTATTGAAAAACTTACCAAATAATAATCAGTATTATATTTAAGTGATATCACACGAGATGGAGTGCTGTTATACTGTATATTAGCATGGCTGTGATTCGGTCGTAGGCACGAGGCCACTGGCCGAGTGCTGAAGATAACAGGGTCTCACGTTCGATTCCCAGACGGGTGGCCAGGGTCCTTTCTGTTTGGTGTTTGCATTTTCCTTTGCATGGTCATGCAAATTGCAGATACTAAACTGCCCCTAGCTGTGAATGCGTGTGTGAGTTTGTTTGTCTGTGTGTGTGTGCCCTGCGATGGGCCGGCAACCTGCCCAGGGTGTTTCCTCACTTTTTGCCCAATGAGAGCTGGGAAAGGCTCCAGCATCTCGCAACCCTAATTAGGATAAGTGGCTTAGAAAATGAGTGATGGGAGTGACTAATCAACACCCCCCCCCCCACACACACACACGCACACAACCCACCCACTCACCCACACACACACACACACACAAACACACACACATTACCTCACCCATGTCTGACAGCAGAGCAGAGATGGGAGTTTGTGGTTTGACTTCTGTTCTAGTTCATACATGTGGGTTTAGACAAGTTGGTGTAGGCGGAGATGATTAACGACCATAAACAATATTCACTCCTCACCAACATTTTCACACTCACACAGACTCATGACATCTGGTTTACATCTGACATACTGAGCTGTCTTGACTCATCAGTCCTCTGCAAGATGCTTGACTTCAGGCATATGTATTAAAATATTAATATCTCATGGCTTTCTCTTCTCTTCTTCTCTGAATGATATTTGGTCAATAGATGTTTTACACCCCTCTCTCTCTCTCTCTCTCTCTCTCTCTCTCTCTCTCTCTCTCTCTCTCTCTCTCTATCTACTCCATCCCTCTATCCACACACATCTTTCCCTCTCATATCCTCCTTCACATAAGAATAACTTTGCCAATATGTGCTTAGCTTCTGTGTGCACCTGAGTTCATATTCTTTCATGACGATTTGAAAACCACCTATTTTCCATATTTGCTAATATTAATTTAATCTGAAGATAAAAAGGTTACCTCTGCTGTCTCTCTAAGTAATAATCCTGTCTTTTTCGAAAGCATATAATACGTGTTATAGTATCTGGCGATGTAAGGGTGTGGGGGTGTGTGTGTGTGTGTGTGTGTGCACGTGCGAGCGTGAAAGAGTATATGTTGTCTGTAGATGATTTTTTTCTTTGTGAATTTTCTACTTTATTTACTCTTCATTATACAGCTGTTGGACACTGTCGTTCTGAGATATCCCTTTACATTTAGATGGTCCTTATGAAAGTGTTAATCTGTACATAATGTTATGCTTATAGAATTAATCTCACTTAAAAGTGATAATCAGTGCTAGTCTCTGCTAACTGTAGATAAAGTCCTGGCTCTCATGTGATAATAATGCTATGGATTTCACCTATATTTATTATGAGAGAAATGTGTTTAATTCATTGCGTAATGTGGAAAACAGTTTGATGTCATAATCTATATTGGATGTATTTCCATAAATAGGGTCCATAACTTTTCTAAGATTTTCGATTAGCAGGACTTGAGAGTGAAGGGATGAATATTTATAGAATTCCATTTAGAGAACCACAGTGAGGATTACATATAGTGCAACAGTTGAAAGACAACACATTCAAAATGTCTATTAATGAAAGTCAATTGTCACACAAAAAGACATGGAATTGTGAACAAGAAATTTACTTGACTGGAAATTGAGCAGGATCAGAGCATCTTGATAACCGATTGTTTCAAGGGAGATTTGTGTTGAATACTTTTGCAACATATTTACACAAAGTTTATTTTTGAAATGAATCACTATATTGTTCAGAGGAAAGAGAGAGAGAGAGAGAGAGAGAGAGAGAGAGAGAGAGAGAGAGAGAGAGGGAGAGAGAGAGAGAGGGAGAGAGAGAGAGAGACACACACACAATAGCAACAGTTCTTAACAATGTTAATGTAAGAAATTGGTCTTTAGGAATGCTACCAGTAGCATTCCTACCAGTAACATTCCTGGTAGTAGAAATTGGTCTTTAGGAATGCTACCAGTATCACAGTGCAGTTATAATGCATCTAATCAGTATCATATAGAGATAAGACAGTGTAGTTAAAAGGTTAGAGACCTGGTTTTGCAACCAGGCTTGCAACCAGAGGATTGCTGGTTTGATTCCCAGAACCAGCATCCATGGCTGTGTGCCCTTGAGCAAGGCACTTAACCCCAATGCCCCCCTTAAGGAATGCTGTCCACTGGTCCTGCTCCTGTATTTGTGTAATCACAGAGATTTACATTTACATGAGTCTAACAAGAATCATATAGAGAAAAGATAGTGTAGTTATAATGAATCCAGTCAGTATAGAGATAAGACAGTTTAGTTATAATGAATCTAATCAGTATCATATAGTTATAATGAATCTAATCAGTATCATATAGAGATTAGACAATGTAGTTATAATGAATCCAATCAGTGTCATATAGAGATAAGACAGTGTAGTTACAATTAATCTAATCAGTATCCTATAGAGATAAGACCGTGTAGTTAAAGGTCAAATGTATCTGCTGTGTTCTAAGTTTCTCTGTCTGTGTTTTAGTGCTGAGTTTACTCTTCCACTCTGGACAAACTCAAGGTAATAAAAATATTTCATATGTAGTGATGACTTCAATATTCATATATCTTTCTGGATAATGTTTGTTCTGCATAATGTTAATGTTTTGATATTGTTCACATTATGGAGTATGTAGTTAGATGGAGGTTGCATGGACAGCTCAGTAATCAGAGACACACAGTACCATTGTTTAGCAAGCACATAATGAAAGCTATTCTTTGACTAGAGGCATGTTAGTTTAGTCTCCTTCTGACACTGATGTTGGTCAACGTTCTTTGTGTTTTTGCAGTTTTGAAATTACATTTTATTTTTTTCTGGTTCCTGCAGAAAAACCCAAACCTTCTCTGACTCTGCATCCTCAGTGGACTCAGATATTCAGTGGAGAGACAGTGACACTCAGATGTGGAATTCCTGGAGTAAAAACTTCTGACTTGACATATATCTGGCGTAAAGACAATGATGTGAATTCAGATTATAAAGATACAAACAATGAATATGTAATCAATCCTGTAGAAACATCTCACAGTGGCACTTATATATGTTTAGCACGTCTATATAAGGGTAACTACACTTACATGAGTGATGGTGTGACTATCACTGTGACAGGTGAGTGATCATCTCCGATACATCATCAGTGTTTCCTCATTTACTCTGGTATTAGAATAAAGTCATTATATACATTAATATACACTGTAAAATTATTCAGAAAGGTTCTTGAATGATCAGAGCAAATTAATGTAACTTTGAGAGAATGATTTCACACTGCAAGCTGTGTTTTTTTTTTTTTTAAACACAGAGACCCGGGTCCTCTTATCTCTAGTGTTTTATAAATCATATATTTAGATGTGAGTCGAGTCATTGGCAGATGTGTAAATCATGAAAGAAAATTACAGATGATTAAAAACAATCATAATAACCAATCAGTTTTCTGTAATAACAACCATCGACAGATATTTAGCCCTGACATAAATAGCAAAAATACATTGTAAGCCAGTGAGTGATGAATCCAACTTTGTCTCATATTCAGCAAAGACTCTGAGTTATTCTATTTTAATGTTAAATGTTAAGAGACAGATCAAATATCACTCCCAGCAACTTTATCAACATGCATTTGAGCACTACCAGTAAACACTGTATGTGTCCATTCGAATTTATTGTTGTGTGACATAGATTTTGAGCATGATTTTATGGTTAATATTCTACAGATAAATACTGACAATGTATTACTGAATGATAGTATTGAATGTGTTATATATGTTGTATGTGATTGTGAAATATTTTTCTAATCCCTGTTTCTCTATTTCTTTCATTTACATAGACTTACCGACAACTGCACTGACAGTAAAACCAGACACCACTGTGTACAGTGGAGAAACAGTCACTCTGAAGTGTGAGATAAAGACTGAAAGTGGATGGAGATATAAGTGGTATAAAGGCAGTTCACACAAGATATTGCCCACATCTGCACATCACACTGTGAATAGAGACACATTGACCATCAGAGGAGCTGCTGTAACAGACCAGGATCAGTACTGGTGTCAGGGAGAGAGTGATTACAGACCCTCATCCTCACAGTTAAGCAGTCCTGTCACTCTCACTGTTAGAGGTGAGTAAATTAGAATGACAGCAGACATCACAAACGTCTTTAAGAAAAGAATGATTCTGCATACAATAACGTTACTATTCTCTTCATAACCCATAACATTGTACTGTTAATCTGCCACTATTAACAACTCTACAGTTTCATGTACATGTATATCACTGTTATTATTTATATTATGCTAATGCTTTTGTGTCGAATCTACACTGAAGTTAACATATTATTAATGTTTACTTCATCTGTCCAGACTTACCTAAAGCTACGCTGAGAGTAAAACCAGACAGTTCTGTGTACAGTGGAGAGACAGTCAGTCTGAAGTGTGTGATAGAGTTTGGGAGGAACTGGAGATATAAGTGGTATAAAGGCAGCACTCAGACTGCAGTGTCTCAGTCTAATGGTTACACTATAACTGGAGACACATTGACCATCAGAGCAGTTGCTGTAACTGACCAGGATCAGTACTGGTGTCGGGGAGAAAGAGACAACAGACCACAAAACTCACAAAGGAGTAACTCATTGACTCTCACTGTTAAAGGTAAACTTTCTTACAAAACCTTTTTATATGTCATGCATGCTGTGCTCACTTCAGTATGAGAAACATAAAAATTAGAGACATACTGGTTGTCTCCCTGATAGAGAATCAGACTTCTTTAACATTTGGTGAAATGGTGGCATTGCACTTGTGAATGTTAATAGTGAATGAGTTTTCAATGTTCCCTCTGAATTAGTTTCTTTCACTGTCTCTCATTTACACAGACTTACCAACAGCTACACTGACAGTAAAACCAGACACCACTGTGTACACTGGAGAGACAGTCACTCTGAAGTGTGAGATAAAGACTGAAACTGGATGGAGATATAAGTGGTATAAAGGCAGTTCTAACATTAGATTGCCTACATCTCAACATCACACTGTAAGTGGAGACACACTGACCATCAGAGGAGCTGTTGAATCTGATGAGGATCAGTACTGGTGTGAGGGAGAGAGAGACATCAGACCCACATCCTCACAGCTAAGCAGTCCTGTCACTCTCACTGTTAGAGGTGAGTAAATTAGAATGAAATTAGACATCAAAAACATCTTTGAGAAAAGATTGATTCTACATACAATGATGTTACTACTTTCTGCACAACATTACCAATTTTTGCACAGTACATAGCATTAAACTGTTGTCTGAGACCATTAACACCACTGCAGTTTAAATACACTTGAACGTCACTGTTATTATTCTTATTATGCAAAGGACTTTTAATCAAATCTACATTCTTGTTTGTTAATTAAGGTAATTAAAGGCAACAAGAAAGAAAGAAAGAAAGAAAGAAAGAAAGAAAGAAAGAAAGAAAGAAAGAAAGAAAATAAATTAAACTGTATAGGGACAGTGTTTCACTCACTCTGATGATCTGTTTAATGATTTTTGTACTGTCTTGATGCTCTCATTATGAGTCACTGTGTAATTACAGCAAATCACAACTGTAACTTTAGATTGAATGTTTGCTTGATCTCATATTGTGGTACACTGTATGTCAGAAACCTGTTCAACAGGTCTCACATTCTCTTCAGGCTCTTCACTGAATGATATAAATGCTGAATTTAAGTTACTAAAAACACTTTCTTCATCTCCACAGATTTACCCACAGCTACACTCACCGTGGAGCCACAGAGTCCTGTGTACAGTGAAGAGACAGTCATTCTGAAGTGTGTGATAGAGTCTGGGAGGAACTGGACACATAAGTGGTATAAAGGCAGCACTCAGACTGCAGTGTCTCAGTCTAATGGTTCCACTATAACTGGAGACACATTGACCATCAGAGCAGCTGCTGTAACTGACCAGGATCAGTACTGGTGTCAGGCAGGGAGTAATTACAGACCCACATCCTCAAAATGGAGTAATGGAGTTACTCTGACTGTGAGAGGTGAGTGATTAATCTGATACAGACTTAAAGGACAGTATGATATTTCTGACAGTGTAGAGACTGAACTATTCATTATTCTCCTACAGGATCAAAACCAAAACCTCAACTCACCTCCAGTCTTAAAGGAGCAATACTGAGAGGAAACACAGTTACTCTGAGCTGTAAACTGGACCAGTCCACAGGATGGGTGTTTTACTGGTACAGACACACACAGGACTCTTCAGCACTGACACACACTGATAAAGACTCCTACACAATCAGTTCTGTTACAGACTCTGATGGAGGACAGTACTGGTGCAGAGCTGGAAGAGGAAACCCAGTCTACTACACACAATACAGTGATGCAGTCTGGGTAAATGTTACAGGTGAATTATTCTTCTCATTTTTGTTGACATGGCTATGATGGAAATTGGATTATAATGAGTTTGAATTTTATTGTCTTTGTAGAGTTTAGATGTATCACTCTCTGCTCTGTATCTGCTTTATATTTGTGTGCGGTACATTAGTGTAGTATGTGTTTTGTTCTACAGAGAGTCCAAAGGTTTTTGTGATCCTGCAGCCTGATAAACAGACATTCAGAGGAGAGACTGTCACTCTCAGATGTGAAATACAGGGAGAGAGAGACACTGACTGGGAATACAGCTGGTATAAGAAGAGTTCTTCACTCAGTGCTGTCAGTAAAGATCAGGAATACAGAATCAGTCATGTTGCTGAGTTCCACAGTGATGAATACACCTGTAGAGGAAAACGCAGAAGAGACTCACAGAACTCAGAGATGAGTGATGCTGTAACACTGACTGTGTCATCAGGTGAGTGTGTTAATTTAGAGGAGACTCAGCAACATTCTCAGGGTTTGTGTTCATAAAAGACTACACAACATTTACTGTGCAGTGATCAGAAAGCACAATGTTTTTACCAACTAAAGAAAACATTGTAAAACTTTGTTTCTCTACTCTAAAAGACAAAGCCTGGTCAATTGTGAGTGTCTCTCCAAAAATGTGGTTGACTGAGGGAGACTCAGTGACTCTGAGCTGTGAGGTTAAAGACTCCTCTACAGGCTGGACATTCCTCTGGTACAGAGTCATTCCCTGCAGAGATGGGTTACCCAGGGTTCATTCTAACTCTGTAGAACTCCTCTCAGACAGCAGCAGAGGAGCTGGAGACTCCTACACTCTCAGCCCTGCTGCTCTTAAACACACAGGAGTTTATGTGTGCAGAGCACAGAGAGGAAACCCAGTCTATTACTCAAAATACAGCACAACACAGCCACTGTGGGTCACTGGTGAGTGAATCGATAGAATGATTTGCCATTGATAGAATGATTTGCTGATTGAATGATATAGGGATTGATTGATTGCTTGATCGATCGATCAGTCAGTTGGTCAATTGATCGATTGATTGATTGATTAGTTGATTTGTTGGTTTGCCTGCTGGCTTGTTTACTTGTTTGCTTGTTTGCTTGTTTGCTTACTTTCATTATGTATTGAATCTTTTTGCTGTTGATTGTGACCTGTTGATTCTGTCTCTGTTTTTTGAGGCAGAATAACACAAAGGTTTTTTTTGTATCTGTCTCCTCATCAGATCTGTTTTATATAATCATTCTTTTTATTAATCAAATAAAAATAGACTCCAACTGGTCTGAACATCTGTCTCTCTATGTCTCAGGTCTGTCTCCTCCAGCCTCTCTGATCATCAGTCCCAACACAACTCAACACTTTACATCTGATTCTCTCTCACTGAGCTGTGAGGTACAGAGTAACTCTACTGGATGGACAGTGAGACGATACACAGATAATGGAGAGGTGTCAGACTGTTCATCAGACTGGGGATCAGTAACAGGATCTACATGTAACATCAGCTCCCTCCAGTCATCAGACAGTGGAGTGTACTGGTGTCAGTCTGACTCTGGAGGGAACAGTAATCCTCTCAACATAACAGTAACACGTCAGTCTCAACAGTCACATTTAAATCACAAAACATCTCTTAATGCTTAACAGTCAGACACCATGTAAATGTAACCCCAAGGATGACATCATTTTATTTTATACACACACACACACACACACACACACTCTATGTAAACTGTGTTCTTTTCAATAGATGGTGATGTGATCCTGGAGAGTCCTGTCAGTCCTGTTACTGAGGGAGATACTTTGACTCTGCGCTGTAGATATCGATATGACTCCTCAGACATCAGAGCTGATTTCTATAAAGATGGATTAGTCCTCCAGAATCAGACTACAGGAGAGATGAGCATCCCTACTGTCTCAAAGTCAGATGAGGGTCTGTATTGGTGTAAACACCCAGAGAGAGGAGAGTCACCAAAGAGCTGGATCACTGTGAGAAGTAAGAGAAAATCCTTTTTGTGAACTCCAGTGTGGTACTACAGTGATGTCAGTATAGTACTAAGGAACGTGTGAATCAACTCAGGTGGTGGATCCTCTGCTGTAACAGTAGGAGTGGTGGTGGGACTGGGTGTTGTCTTTGTGTTCATCATTCTAATGATCCTGTTTTACTGGTCCAAAAAAACAGAAGGTAAAATTTACATCTTTATTTAAATCCAGAGAGTATGTATGTCTGCCTTTCATCTATAATCAAAAAACACAGATGTGTTGACTCATCTGATTCATTGCTCTCTTTGTGAGAAAAAAAAAAAATGTCTGTAGTAACAACTGCCGTTGAAATGAACACTAGTAGTAAGAAATCAAGACTATAATGAAGGTTCCATCACCATTGCAGGTCTCTGCTTTACTGACGTTTGCCTGTAAGTATTCTGAGTCTTCTTAAACTTTCACTTCATGAAACATACCACATATAGAGAGAGCGGCTACCTATCTATCTGTCTATCTATCTATCTATCTATCTATCTATCTATCTATCTATCTATCTATCTATCTATCTATTTATCTATCTATCTACCTATCTATCTATCTATCTATCTATCTATCTATCTATCTATCTATCTATCTATCTATCTATCTGTGTGTGTATGTGTGTGTGTGTGTGTGTGTGTGTGTGTGTGTGTGTGTGTGTGTTTGTATCGAATAGGTTCGGATTTTACATTGAGTATTTGCAGATACTGATCCGATACTTGTATTTTCCTAGGTAATACAGTTGCACAGCACACATCTCAAGTACATTAAAGTTATTTAAACCAATTCAGTGTATATGCTTGTCAGCTGAATATCAAATACATTAAGAAGAAAGTTCCCTGTGGCCAATCTGTTCCTTAACCTTTTTTAATTTTTTATTTTTCATTTATTTTTATATATTTTTTTAATTTTACAAAATAACAACGTAATCCCTCTTGTAAAGCTCCGGCAGAGCAGTGTCTGAAATGTAGTGTCAAGAGGATAAGGCACTGTGGGAGTGTAACGAGCTCGTCTCCTCCCCCGCCGACTTCAGCCATTCGGCCATCAGCGTCACCGGTTTTCTAATCACCGGTCTATTCACTCATCACCTGCACCTGTCGTCACTTTCATGCACTCAGTCACTTTCCTACTTAAACCCCTCTGTTCCAATTCATCACTGCGAAGTCTACACTTGCTAATGAGTCTTCTGAGCGTTTGTACTTACCTGATCATTTGTTTGTTCTAGTTCTGTAAAACCTTTGCTCATCTCAGTACCCCATTTGTTTGTTACTTTGTTGTGCTTTCCATTCACTCATTTGTATATTAAAACCTGCTACTCTGCACTTGCGTCCTGCCCATTGGTGATTCGTGACAGGGAGTTATACCAGAAAATATATGCCATGGTTCGATTTTATTTAATCTTACAAAAATTCAAGTGGTTAAATGGTCTAACTATCTGTTATGTTGATACCTTTTCTGAAAGCCTCTTTTTTGTATTCTATTGTTATCCTTAGCGTTAGTTAAGCGACTGTATTGCTCTCTGTGGTCGTTAGTTTAGGCTAACTTGCATACATCACATACAGCTAAAGCGTTAGATGTTTCAATGTTCAAATCATACCTTGGTTGTTACTAGTAGCCTTGCGGATTGATGTTCTCAGAGTATGCTGACCTAAAAAAAGTTAAAAATTTAAAAGCTAAAAGAAAACCTGTTCGCCTCAGTTTGCCGAATTTGACGCACCTCTACTCACTGCCACATGGGCAGGTCATATATATATATAAATACAAAGCTGAATATATTCATGTAATTCTGAATGTATAAAAGTAACTCTGAATGTATAAATACAGTGCTGAATATAAAATGAATTCCGAATACATACATGTAATTCTGAATATATAAAGTCTGAATATATAAAAGTTAGTTTATACTCAGGTATATCACAAGACAGTCATTGTTTGTTTTTAAATTTGATTTCTTTTTTTCTTCCTCATAGGCTACTGAGTGAGCAAAACAAGTTTAACATTAGCATCTGTAAAAATTTACAGTACAATCAAAGATAATCAAGCAGAAATGTTTAAATAATTTAAATGTGAATGAGGCAATAATGTGGACTCATTAAGGGGGTCCTTATTTTCTTGGAATTAGAACAACCTTCCAAGTAGGGGAGTTAATATTTGACATGAAATTGGCAAAGGGATGGCCCAAAGAGGTATATATTCATCTTTATATATATATATATATATATATATCCATCCATCCATCCATCCATTTTCTCCCGCTTATCCGGGACCGGGTCGCGGTGGCAGCAGGCTGAGGAGGGTCGCCCAGACATCCCTTTCCCCGGCTACATCCACCAGCTCCTCCTGGGGGATCCCAAGGCGTTCCCAGGCCAGCCGAGATATATATTTCTCCCAACGTGTCCTGGGTCTTCCCCGGGGTCTCCTCCCAGTTGGTCGCGCCCGGAACACCTCCATAGGGAGGCGCCCAGGAGGCATCCTGACGAGATGCCCGAACCACCTCAACTGACTCCTTTCAATGCGGAGGAGCAGCGGCTCTACTCCAAGCTCCTCCCGGGTGTCCGAGCTCCTCACCCTATCCCTAAGGGTGCGCCCAGCCACCCTGCGGAGGAAGCTCATTTCCGCCGCTTGTATCCGCGATCTCATTCTTTCGGTCACTACCCAGAGTTCGTGACCATAGGTGAGGGTTGGAACAAAGATCGACTGGTAAATTGAGAGCCTTGCCTTCTGACTCAGCTCCTTCTTCACCACGACGGTCCGGTACAACGACCGCATGACTGCCGCCGCCGCCCCGATCCGTCTGTCGATCTCCCGCTCCATTTTACCCTCACTCGTGAACAAGACCCCAAGATACTTGAACTCCTCCACCTGAGGCAGGAACTCAGTCCCAACTCGGAGGGGGCAAGCCACCTTTTTCCGGCATAGGACCATGGCCTCGGACTTGGAGGTGCTGATCCTCATCCCGACCGCTTCACACTCGGCTGCAAACCGCCCCAATGCGTGCTGGAGGTCACAGTTTGATGAGGCCAACAGAACCACATCATCTGCAAAAAGCAGAGATGCAATCCTAAGGCCACCGTACTGGACACCCTCCTCACCCCGACTGCGCCTTGAGATCCTGTCCATGAAAATTAAGAACAAGATCGGAGACAAGGTACGGCCCTGGCGGAGTCCAACACTCACTGGGAATGAGCTTGACTTTGTGCCGAGAATACGGACACAGCTCTCACTGCGGCCGTACAGGGACCGAATGGCTCGCAGCAGCGAACCCGGCACCCCATACTCCCGCAGTACCCCCCACAGGACACCCCGGGGGACACGATCGTAAGCCTTCTCCAGGTCCACAAAACACATGTAGACTGGATTGGCAAATTCCCATGATCCCTCCAGTATCCGTGCGAGGGTGAACAGCTGGTCCGTTGTTCCACGGCCAGGACGGAATCCACATTGTTCCTCCTGTATCCGAGGTTCGACAATCGGCCGCAGTCTCCTTTCCAATACCCTAGAGTAGGCTTTCCCAGGGAGGCTGAGTAGTGTGATACCCCGATAGTTGGAGCACACTCTCCGGTCCCCTTTTTTAAAAATGGGGACCACCACCCCCGTCTGCCACTCCACAGGCACTGTCCCTGACTCCCACGCGACGTTGAAGAGGCGTGTCAGCCATGACAGCCCAACAACATCCAAAGCCTTCAGCATTTCAGGGCGGATCTCATCCACCCCTGGCGCCTTGCCACTGTGGAGTTTTCTAACTGCCTCAGTGACCTCTGCCAGAGAGATGGGTGACGACCCTCCTGATTCTTCTGGCCCTGCCTCCTCTATGGAGGGCGTGTCAGTCGGATTTAGGAGCTCCTCAAAGTGTTCCTTCCACCGTCCGACCACATCCTCAGTTGAGGTCAGGACCTCCCCGTCCCTGCTGAGAACAGCCTGGACGAGGCCCTGCCTGCCCTTCCTGAGTCGCCTGACGGTTTGCCAGAACCTCTTTGAGGCCAACCGAAAGTCCTTTTCCATGGCCTCCCCAAACTCCTCCCATACCCGAGTTTTTGCTTCCATGACAGCCGTTGCTGCTGCCCTTTTGGCATGCCGGTACCCCTCAGCCAATTCCGGAGTCCCCCGTGCTAGCCAAGCCCGGAAGGCCTCCTTCTTCAGCCTGACGGCTTCCCTCACCGGTGGCGTCCACCACCGGGTCCTTGGGTTGCCGCCACGACAGGCACCAACGACCGTCTGGCCACAGCTCAATGCTGCCGCTTCAACAATGGAGGCTCTGAACAGGGTCCATTCAGACTCCATGTCCCCAGCATCCCTCGGGATCAGGGAGAAGCTCCGCCGGAGGTGTGAGTTGAAGATCTTCCGCACAGGGTCCTCAGCCAGCCGTTCCCAGTTCACCCTCACTATGCGCTTGGGTTTACCAGGTCTGTCTGGCAGCCTCCCCCGCCATCTGATCCAACTCACCACCAGGTGGTGATCAGTTGACAGCTCTGCCCCTCTCTTCACCCGAGTGTCCAGCACATACGGCCGCAGGTCTGATGAGACAACTACAAAGTCGATCATCGACCGTTGGCCTAAGGAGCTCTGGTACCAGGTACACTTATGAGCTACCTTATGCTCGAACATGGTGTTTGTTATGGACAATCCATGACTCGCACAGAAGTCCAATAACAAAGCACCACTCGGGTTCAGATCAGGTAGGCCGTTCCTCCCAATCACTCCCCTCCAAGTCTCTCCATCATTGCCAACGTGAGCATTGAAGTCTCCCAGTAGAACTACAGAGTCCCCAGATGGTGTCTTCACTAGGACACTTTCCAGTGTATCTAGGAAGGCTGGGTACTCTGAGCTGCCGTTCGGCGCGTACGCCGTCACGACAGTCAGAGATTTCCCCCCTGCAACCCGAAGGCGCAGTGAGGCAACCCTTTCGTTCACCGGGACAAACTCCACCACGGCGGCGCTCAGTCGGGGGCTAACAAGTAACCCCACACCTGCCCGCCGCCTCTCGCCCCAGGCAACTCCAGAGAAGGACAGAGTCCAGCCCCCATCCAGGAGTTTGGTTCCAGAGCCAAGACTGTGCGTAGAAGTGAGCCCAACTATATCTAGTTGGTATCGCTCCACCTCCCGCACAAGTTCCGGCTCCTTCCCCCCCAGAGAGGTGACATTCCACGTACCAAAAGCCAGTTTCTGCACCGTAAGTCCAGTCCGCTGGGGCCCTCGCCCCATCCTGCCACCCGTGTGGCATCGCACCCGGCCGCTATTTCTCCCCTCGCAGGTGGTGGGCCCACGAGAGGGCAGCCCCACGTTGCTCGTTCGGGCTGAGCCCGGCCGGACCCTGTGGCAGGTCCAGCCACCAGGCGCTCGCCGACGAGCTCCCCTCCCAGGCCTGGCTCCAGGAGGTGGCCCCGGTCTCCCTATTCCGGGCGAGGTGCCTGTTTCTTCGTGTGTGCTGTTCATAAGGGCTTTCCGAATCGCTTTTTGTCTGGCCCCTCACCTGGGACCTCTCTGCCTTGGGTGACCCTACCAGGAGCTTAATGCTCCAGGCAGCGCAGCTCCCAGGATCACAGGGACTCACAAACCCCTCCACCACGATAAGGTTGCGATTCCAGGAGGGGATATATATATATATATATATATATATATATATATATATATATATATATATATATATATATATATATATATATATATATATATATGTATGTGTGTGTGTGTGTGTGTGTGTGTGTGTGTGTGTGTGTGTGTGTGTGTGTGTGTGTATATATATATATATATATATATATATATATATATATATACAGCACCAGTCAGACTTCAAACCAGGATCAGAGACAGACAGGGGGAAGAGTGGATGCTCAGTCAGGATACATGTCACTCCAGTTTGGTCAGTATATACAATATACATATATTATTACACAATAAATATACACATCTCTACAATTAAATGTATGTATTGAAGGTTCGTAAACCTCCTTTTGTTGAATAATACTTTTCATAGGAACTGCTGACATTTATGATGCAATAGAGGGTCCAGATGGAGGCAGCAGAGGTAAAGTTTACTGATAACATACATAGAGATTTTTACATGTTGAACTTCCATAAACGTAATGTCTTACTGTCTTTCATCGGCACTGTTCTCATCTATGATGATATTTATACTCCAGACAGAGACAACAGGGGTAAAGTCTATATCTAACATACACTGTGATTACATGTCCTTTTATTGTGCCCTGAACTCTTCTTTAAACATGACAAATGATAATCATTTTAATATCTCTGCCAGTCTAATAAAGCAATAGATCACTACATTATTAAAAAATTACCAGTGGCAGTAATTAATTTATTAAACTGATTGTTGTATAATTGTTGTTTGAATTCTTTGCTGTTATTATTGTTGTTGTTTGAATTTTAGATCCTGTGGATGGACCAAGCAACGCAAATTATTCTAATGTTGAGATGAAAAATATTAACTTTTTGAAATATGAAAGGGAAAAGGTACATCCACTTTACCTCACAACCAAAACAACCCTATACATGAACATTTAAAGCATCGTTATGTGTGGGATACTACAGTACATGTTGCTTGTGTATTTCCTGAGAAGTTAACATCATACTTTATTTGACCTTTTATCTTCCATCAGACAAGACCAACACAACACAGGAGGACACAGTTTACTTACTTCTAAACTCAAACACAACCACAGGTATAATAATACCATCATTACTCCCCATCACACACTCACACCATTTTAACTGGCACTGAACATGCCTGGGTACAGTGTGAAAGACAGTAAGACATCAGGACAGTGACAAAAGATAACTGACAGACAGTTTATTCAGAGTTGAAGGGTTATTATTGTTTAAACAGTAAAATAATAATCTTACAGATGACAAAAGCATCTTAAACAGACTGTGAGACTGCTGGTGTACCAATGTGTTAAGCTGTCTGGTTGAATTTCATTTTATTATTTATTTCCCTCATATGAAGTGAGACAAGTGGAAAGTCAGGCCCTGTCTACTAATCCTACATATTAATAAAAAAGTGAAAATCACAAATCTGAATGTGTGTTGTCAGACCTTTGTCTTTAGCTTCCTGTCTTCTGGTCAAAAATCCACTTGGACCTGATTGGCTAATCACCTTGTTCTCCAAGTGTATGTGCACTTGTCTGTTTTGTTCACTTGTTGTGTCAGTCTATATACACAGTGATGTTTTCACAGATGTTTTCACAGGTTAGTGAAAAATCACTAACTGTTTGTACTGAGCTGCGTGTTTTTCCTTGTTTCCTAATTTCTCTGTAAACCATATTTCTTCTGACTTTGTTAACCTTCCCATGTTAACCTTGTTCTCTCTGATTATCCCTGTTCTCTCTATTTAGACCTGTTCTCCCCTTTGCCCTCTGGTGTAAAGATCTTTGCTGGTTACCTGACCTCAGTAGGAATGGTGGGGATCCAGGTCTACCTAGTTGCCCAGTAGCCAGTGTTTTGTTAACTGAACTCTGCCTATTCATTCACAGTTAAAGAGTTGACTGCACTTGTATTCAGTCTCTTCATGTCAGAAGACTTAACCCCCAAATGGATGCAGCAGGAAAATTCCAGGATTTCAGTTTCTCTAGTGGTGCTTTACATCTGCACATAGATCTGACCACACGGGAACACGTCACAGGAGCTGAGAGTTGAAGAAACCAGGAGTAGACAACTGCAGTCTACCTTATCCTCCACATCTCACACTTCCACTGCCACCCAATCTGCTCCTGCTGCCTCCAAGCTCCCTTTCTCTGCTCCTGACTCAGTTTCTCCTGCTGCTCCTCCTACTTCAGCTGAATGGTCCAGGGGAAGGTTTCTCACCCTCCTTTTTTCTCCTACTTATGCATGTTTATTTTTGTGCATGCTGGCATATCTGCAAACAGCAGTAATTTTATTGTCTGTTGATGAGAGAAGCATTGAATGGTATGAGAATAACATTTTCTCACTAACATTCATATTTGTATGTATTTCAGTTAGGGTTATGGTTAGGGTTAGGGTCATGTTTGTATTTGTTTCAGTTTCTGACTAACTGTATACATGCATTCATTGTTTCATGCCAATGTTTCCAGCAGTCTAAAGATAAAATCTATTTTTGTTAACTAAGTTTAAGCCTGTGCCTAAATTTTGAAAGTATTAAATAAGTATTAAGCCTTTATAAAGTTATTGTTACATATTTCCTAATAAATAATGGTTATATATAGTCACTACCAAAACAGTGTAATTGCTTGTACCTTTTACATCAGGTTTTGGAGTCTTATTTAACAATCTGTTGTTTTCAAACCCAGTTCAAAATGCAATGATAAATACCGCTTTATTCATTCATTTTTATGTAACTGGACATCCTGTCTTTTAAAGCTAAAAATAAATGACTTCTTCTATTGTCAATTCTTTCACTGCTTCTAATTTCTGTTGAAGAGTAAATTTCCATCATGACATGCTAACGTACTCTTTTGAAACACAATTGTATGAGTTTCTGGTATCACTGCATTTGGACCTATGGTGTATCTAGTGTGTCATACATCTGATAAAAGGAGTCTCATCTACAGCTGGATTAGGAGGAGGATGTGAAGCCCAACTGAACTTCAGTCTGAGTCCAGCAGAGGGAGACATTACATAAAATAACATATCACGTCATCTGCGATAATGAGAGCAGCCAAGATACCCTAGTGACCTTCTTTGGTCAAAAGTTCTGGTATGTAGTTCATATATATATATATATATATATATATATATAGAGAGAGAGAGAGAGAGAGAGAGAGAGAGAGATTCTTACTTGCATTTCAGTATTTTGTCATGGAGCGAATGAAGAGCCCCTACTGTTACTTATGGCGTTACTATCACAAAACCAACTGGTAAAAATGAAAGGATAAAAAGTACACTCCATCTCTGACAATCTTCACTTCGAGGAACATAATGTACATTTACTGGACAACAAGGCTTATGAGTTTCTACTGATCCATGGATGTGAGAGAAAATTGTCAATGCAAAGAATATGAGCTACTGTAAGAGAACTCATATGGCCCAATTCAAAATTTGACATAGATTTTACACTAAAGCATCAAAAGGAGTACATATAACCGACCATTCATATCTTAATGTATGTCATCAAAGTAACTCTATGACAGACTAAATAAATAGGATTTTTTTTGTTTTTGTTTTTTTTTTTTTTTTTGCTTTATTGTTTGTTTGTTTCCACATCTGTATCTGCTTTTAGGCTGTGAAAAAGAATGTAACACATATGTATTAGACGTCCTTATTTGTTTGTTTGTTCGTTTGTTTGTTTGTTTCCACATGTGCATCTGTTATCCTTATTGATCACAGTTTTCCAAGGCTCCCTGTCTCTCTTCCTCCCTTCCCCCTCTTTTCTTCTTCTTCTTCTTCTTCTTCTTCTTCTTCTTCTTCTTCTTCTTCTTCTTCCTCTTCTTAATCCTCCTCCTGGTGGTCTGGGTTCTATCGCCTTTCTGATGCCCACTCTGCTCCTCCTGTCCACCTGAATCTTTCCTTTACACACTGCACATACAAACCCCTCCATTCTCCATGACCTTGTACTACTTTACATCAATGTTATAATGCATTTTTTTTCTTTCCCAAACAAAATGCACTGCAAGAACATAACATTTCATTTTCACACAGTATTTACTCACACACTCCTTTCATTATTAATCACAAGCTTTAGTCACTGTGAGAGAGTCTTCCTGTCTTAATTCTCCTAAACCCATCTACAGCCTTGTAAACCATCAGGTGACGAATGTGATGATGACTAATGTGGGTATAGGTATTTTCTTATGTTTTGTATTGAATCTGGATCTACCAGGTCACCTGGAGATGTTCCCAACATGTAGTAACTGTTGTCCAATCCCCAGAGATCAGCTCTGTGTCCACATTAACAGAGCAGTTTACAGCTTCTCAATATCAACTGTTAAACTGAGACAAAACTTTATGTTGTTAAAGGTCAAACTGCAATTAATTATCAGTATGGTTAACACGATTCTTTATGGGTAAACAAGTGCCCCGTAAAGTGACAAATTGCAGTGTGTGCTTAGTTTATCTTTAACAGAGATACAGAGAGGGTCAGTGGAAATTTCTAGCACTCGAAAGAAGAGAGAACATTTCTGCACAGTAGGTCTTTGAAAAGCATTAGATTGACAATGCACAAATATATGAACACCCACCCACCCACATGCACACACACTCACACAAACACACCCACACCCATGCGCACACAGAGACCCACACACACACACACACACACACACACACACATAGAGACACACACAGAAACACATACACATTCACAGAAACACAAACACACCAACGCACACACACACACACACACACACACACACACACACAAACATACACACACATGCACACACACACACATGCACCCGCACGCGCATGTGCACGCGCGCACACACACACACACACACACACACACACACAGAATAACTTTATGCAGCATGCACAGTTGAGAAATGCACTTGAAAGCAACCTTTAATGTTTCCAACCACAGTGGCCTTGTGTGTGATGTCTGAGAAAAGAGCTGAAATGTCTGTTTGTGGTTTGGCTTCTCTTCTGCTTCTGCCTCATGTAGGTGGGTGGAGGTGTTAACTGGTCCTTTGTCCTGGTCTGTATTTAATGCTCTCAGAAAAGTGTATGACAATTACAATGAACATTAACAAGATAATTACATATTAACAAAATATTAGCATATCTAAAGTTGATATTTCATAAAACTTCATCTTGATCTAAAAGATACGCTTTGATAGGGCATGAAGAAACAAAAAAATAAATAAATAAAAAAAAATAAAAACAGGCAAAATAAAAAAGAAAAACAAAAAAGAATGAAAAAAAAACACATAACTTTGCATGCTAAAGATCTTTTCATATTTACAGTATTAACATGGCAGCAGTATCACAGCTTCAGTGTTAATAGATGACAGTGTTACGATGCACAGGCTTTTTGAGAGTGCCCCTCAACAAACAAGCAGAAAATAACCAGCCAAACAAAAATTACATTTCCACACTACAAATGTTCAGTTCTGACCTGCTGTTAGAAATGTGCAAATAGTTTTTGATTTATAATAAGAATAGATAGATACATAGGCAGACACACAGACAGACAGACAGACAGATAGATAGATAGATAGATAGATAGATAGATAGATAGATAGATAGATAGATAGATAGATAATATTTATACAATATTTACAACTATATAGGGCCCAACTGTCTCAACCTATCAACCCTCTTAACATTTCTGCAGAAGTGTGATCTAAATGTGAGAATACAGGAAGAGCTTATAATACACACTGCACATCAGACAATCTCTCACTCACACAGCATGGAGCTCAGTCCACTACACGCACTGATCTGTAAGTAATCTTCTTCTCTCTCTCTCATTTTCCCATCTTTCATTTCTAAGTGACGTCATTTCTTGGAAAATAATTCTCAGAAGTTGATGTCCTGAGAAAGCAGCATTTTACCTCTAAAATAAAACCTAGAACTATTCTACAATAGTACAGTCTATGCTACATATAACAGGGCTCCAGGCTCAATTTTACCAAATTTTACTGATTTACTGGTCTTTAACAGAGATACTGAGAGGGGCAATGGAAATTTCTAGCACTCGAAAAAAGAGAGGACATTTCAGCTCAGTGGGTCATTGAAAAGCATTAGATTGACAATGCACAAATATATGAACACCCACCCACCCACATGCACACACACACATGCACACACACACACACACACACACACACACACATATGCACACACACACATATGCACACACACATACGTGCACACGCGCACACGCACACACACACACACACACACACACCAGACCTCCAGAATAACTAGATGCAGCATGCACAGTTGAGAACTGCACTTGAAAGCAACCTCTAATGTTTCCAACCACAGTGGTCTTGTGTGTGATGTCTGAGAAAAGAGCTGAAATGACTGTTTGTGGTTTGGCTTCTCTTCTGCTTCTGCCTCATGTAGATGGGTGGAGGTGATAACTGCTTCTTTGTCCTGGTCTGTATTTAATGCTCTCAGAAAAGTGTATGACAATTACAATGAACATTAACAAGATAATTACTTATTAACAAAATATTAGAATATCTAAAGTTGATATTTCATAAAACTTCATCTTGATCTAAAAGATACGCTTTGATAGGGCATGAAGAAACAAAAAAAATAAATAAATAAAAAAAATAAAAACAGGCAAAATAAACAAGAAAAACAAAAAACAATGAAAAAAAAACCATAACTTTGCATGCTAAACATGCAGATCTTTTCATATTTACAGTATTAACATGGAAACAGTATCACAGCCTCAGTGTTAATAGATGACAGTGTTACGATGCACAGGCTTTTTGAGAGTGCTCCCCAACAAACAAGCAGAAAATAACCAGCCAAACAAAAATTACATTTCCACACTACAAATGTTCAGTTCTGACCTGCTGTTAGAAATGTGCAAATAGTTTTTGATTTATAATAAGAATAGATAGATACATAGGCAGACACACAGACAGACAGACAGACAGATGGATAGATAGATCGATAGATAGATAGATAGATAGATAGATAATATTTATACAATATTTACAACTATATAGGGCCCAACTGTCTCTACCATATCAACCTTCTCGACATTTCTGCAGAAGTGTGATCTAAATGTGAGAATACAGGAAGAGCTTATAATACACTTTCAAAATTTCCAAGATGAACGGATTTTCAAACATATTGTAAAAATGAAGCTGTGAAAATATTAAGTTGTGATCAAGTCTAAAATCCACGTCTATTTACAATCAAGAAACATGGTTGGCAAAAAAGGCAAACAATTGGCCTTCGTGTCAAAATCTCCTGTAATGTGAGTTTCAGGCTAAAAACTTTCAAACTAGTCGTGTGATTTATTCAAATGTTTTCTTTCTTTCGCTTTAATCAAATATAATTTGTTTTTCGAGCACTTCACTTTCTTTAGTTTTCATGCCAAAAAAAACATTGTAGAACTTAACTTGAAATCTATAACACAAGTCCCGGCAGGCAGAATTTCTTGTTCTTAAAAGGTTTTACACCAAAATTGAGTTGAAATGCTAAAACAAATAAATAAATGAATACATTTTAAAAAGTTCGTCTGCAAAATTAAAACTGTAGCTATTGTATTCTAAGTAGCCTTACCCACCAAGAGATTAAAGACATTATTTGCATTATTTGTATTATTATTTGCACTATTTTTGTGACTTATTTATTTATTCATGACTTTTTCTGTCTTTACAAAACTTGACAGGTTTGACTGTTGAAGAGTCATAACCTATTTTGAATTTGCTAATAAGTTTATTTGTCAATACTGACTTGAAACACAATGAATGTAAGCATATAATTATCAGCACATAGTTCACTTCATAGCTCACTGAAGCTCGGGGTTTGCTACGCCAAAATTGTGATAACCACAGATGTGTACCATGCTTACCATCTTCTGATACGTTTTAAATTATACAGAAATGCTCAGAGTGGAGAAATGACATTTTCACTTGCTAATGTCGATATTGTCAGCACATTAGCCCAGCAGCAGCATTGATAGATAGATAGATAGATAGATAGATAGATAGATAGATAGATAGATAGATAGATAGATAGATAGATTAAATCTTTAACACAACATCAGTCATACACATGAATACACACACATAGTTTATGCACTAAAAGTGACACAGTGTAGCATGCACAGTTAAAATGTATGTAAATGGAAAGTATTTACTACAGTGCTGATGTCTGAGAATAAAGAAGAGACCAGTGTTTGTAGTTTGACTTCTGTTCTCCTTCAGCCCTTAGGGTTTGTAGCAATGAAGGAGTGGGATGAGTCTCTAACTGTCCTTTTAGTGTCATTGTTAATACACACACACACACACACACACACACACACACACACACACACACACACACACACATTGTATATGAGCATTTATTCATTAGACACACATTCCCCTCATCTGGGATTGTCAATGACTAATTTTGGCTGCTGTGCTGTTCACTCTGTGTGTTAAAAAATGTCCCAGGCCTTTTTCTTCTCTGCTTCTCTGCCTGTTCATGTGTGAAAAGTTATTAAAAGGCAAAACTACTTTTGATACTAACCAACCAAGCAACCAAGCAAACAAACAAACAAACAAACAGGAAAAACCTGCAGCCAACAATGCTGCTGTGGTCATGAAGAGTTTCAGCGTAAGCTTAAATAGACTGAGATAATTTCCACAACAGACAAGAAAAGTCTGAATAAAATAGTGGTGTTTAGGGGACTGGATGCCCAACTGATCAAACCTCTTAAAAACTGACATGTCAAAGACTGACAGCTGACAAAACTAAATGTAGAGGTATTAAAATGAATATTTGATGTGTCCTCTCTGCAGGTCTCTGCAGTCACCCAAGATCTGTCTGTTCTGTTACCATTTCATTTCTCTTCTCCTTTCCCCTCTCTCCTCTTTGATAAATACATCTCTCTCTCTCTCTCTCTCTCTCTCTCTCTCTGTGTAGATATTGTCTTTTTATACTTCTTATTTTTCAAAACATATCACTCTGTAAGAGAGGAATAATTACCTTCTTATTTTATTTTTTCATCTTTTTCTTATTTTCTCTGTCATATGACTGTCTGACATTGATGTATATGTATGTGTATGTTATATATATATATATATATATATATATATATATATATATATATATATATATACACTCACTGATGGTAGAATAATGACTTTACTTTTAGAGAATACATCTGGCATGTATATGTAACTTTTCTATAGCGCTACGTTCACTTGATGACATGGAGTCACATCCCACTCCAGGCATGGGAGGCAGGCGTGTTAGTGAGGAAGTTCAAAATCCCATAGGGTAAAGTCTCTAGCACCAACACAGCACTGTAACCGCTGACTATCATTACATGTACATAACTTTTTATATACCGCTATATTCACTTGAAGACATGTAGTCACATCCAACTCCTGACCATAAACTGAATATATTATAATTTATAAGTGAGACAGTGTTGTATTGTTCATGTATCAGTGATGGCGATCAGTGATCATTGGTGCATGTGTTCAGGGCTGGTTAAGGGACTGCATGTTGACCGTTTCTTTTGGGTGACGTCTGGTGATGTGAGGTCAGGGGTACAGAGGGAATCATGCTTGACAGGACTGAACTTGTTACTTTGACTTTTCTCGTTGATACATGTTATTTTTCTTGTGTTCTTAGTGATGCTCAGTCCAGACTGTAGTTTATAGTGATATGAGAGAAGATTCCTCATTCTCTGAACTCATTCTCTTAATCAATATACAGTGTTTGACACGTAAACTATCAGGTGATTTCAGAAAAAAATATAAAGAAAAGTTAAAGAATTATTCTTTATACATGAACAGATACATAAGGTTTCTTTTTTTATTTTTTTATTTTACTGTCTGGTGGATGTGGGTGATTGATTGAAAGAATAATTAAAGAAACAGGAGAGAACTCAACTACCAGAATTACAACTCAGCAGGCACAAGACAGAAACAGACACACACACACACACACACACACACACACACACACACACACAAACACACACATATATATGTATGCAGGGCAGAGATGAGAGTTTGTGGTTTGACTTCTGTTCTAGCTCTTCACACATCTGGGTTTAGCCCAGTGAGTGTAGGAGGAGCTGTTTAATGACCATATACACTCCTCACCAACACTCTCAACACTCACCAACACTCTCAACACTCTCACACTCACACAGACCCATGATAAGAGGTTCATGTCTGATATACTGAACAGTTTAGAACCATCAGTCCTCTACAAGATACAGTTAACATTCTCGGAGGAGACAAAAACTGAGCACTAAAATAAAATTAAAAGAAAAAGAAAAAAAAAATATTTATTTATCAGGTTCTAATACTGAACTGTAATATCAAGTCACTAGGTAATACATGTAATATAATGTCACAATTTGATTGTACATGACAAAAGACAATTGCTACACCATTAATGATCAGCTGGAAAATTTAATCATATCAGATAAAACACACGGAAAAATGCATTAATTTAATTATTGTCACCAAAGAGATTCTATAAAACAACATGCAAAAAGATACGTTGTCGTGCTGAGCTGTTCACACTTATGTCTATTTGACTCATGTCTTAAGGTCTATGTGTTAAAATATCAGTATCACATGTCCTTCTCTTCTCAGAATTCTTCCTCTTTCTCATGAACATTTCTCAGTAAAGACTTTATTTAAGACTGATGACTGTGACACTCTGACTCCTACATTAAAAATATATTCATGATCTTGTCAGACAGCAATTGTAGGAGAGACCGTTTTACATTGTAATGTGGACTAATAAATGTTTCATTAAATCTGAGATTAAACATTGCACATCCTCTCCCCATGTCCCCCTGTTTCTCTCCTACATCTCTCCTCTCTCTCTCTCTCTCTCTCTCTCTCTCTCTCTCTCTCTCTCTCTCTCTCTCTCACTGTATTAGTTAGTGACCACATGGTGTCAGACATGAAAATGATTTAAACACTGGGTCTGATGAACTTTATGATCATTCTGAGCTCAGGACAAGTTGAGAATGTAAATGTAACAGAGTTAGATAATAAAGAAATTAGTTAATAATATTTACATGTTTGAACTGAACGTTTTAGTAATGCTATTAAATAAGGTACACTCACTTTAAAATCTTTAAGTTTGTGTGACGACATTAGTAGTGGCCAGGTTCTTTTGAAAAGAAAAAAAAAATAACAGGAATGGAAAAAGCAAGGAGGAAATATGTTAAAAAGAAAACTTGTTGATGTGGAACTGTGCCTTTATTAAAAATCTGTCTGCAAAGGAGGAAAGCCAGTGTCTTTCTAGGGGTGAAACACGAGCTCGTTTCATTTTACCCTGCAGCGCATAATTAACTGGTGACAATTTATTTTGTTTTCTCTTCCAGTAGAATGAATGTGCATGATGTCGTCGCATAGTGCAATGTGTTTTATCTTTTTTACCCAGTGTGTATTTTAGGTCTGCAGTCATCACACATCTCTCTCTCACACATCTCACACATTATCCTCTATGTGTATTATGTGTAGTTGTACAAAAGCTTGTGAGCAATCGTTACGTAGGGGGAGGGGTAGGGTGGGCTGTCGGGAGAGAGAGAGTGAGAGAGACACAAACGAAACAAGGCACACAAATACAATACACAGTGCGTAACACAACTGAAAACGCTAAGTTGGGACTAGGGTTTTGTTCATATCTTACCCAATGAAACATCTTCATTTTAAAAGCAAGAACCTAAAGTTTTTCAGAAGAAGAAGAAGAAGAAGAAGAAGAAGAGGAAGAGGAAGAAGAGGAAGAAGAAGAAGAAGAAAACAAGATTCATAGAACCATAAAGACGATGAACTCTGTGTTTCAGTGTTCAGTGGTATCTAATCACAAATAATCAAGTTTTCCGTCAACTACATGTATTGGCAGGTTTAATTATGAATCCATCACTCCTGTGCTCTGAGTTTGTTTATTTCTCTGTGTTTTAGTGCTGTGTGCTCTACTCCACTCTGGACATACCCAAGGTAATGAACACATTATGAATGTTTTTATTTACTTTACACTGTATTTGTCCTGTGTGTGTTAAACTTTACTCACAGGACTGAGATTCAGTCCTGCTCTTCATTTAGGACTCACAGTCTGTAATAGGACAACAGTGAATGCTGTGAATGATGTATTATCACAAAGTTTTATATAAACTTACAAACAAATGTAAAAATAATTGCAGTATGTGTTGGCTATTGACACAAATTCATCCTTTTCATTCAGTGAGATGTGTGCTTGTGTTATGCAGACAAACCCAGAGCTGCTCTAATAGTGGATCCTGATGGCAGTGAGATCTTCATTGGAGTGACTTTCACTCTCAGATGTTACATATATGGGGGAGGAGGAAACATTCAGTGGGTTTATAAGTTTTATAAGAATGGTGTTCCCATAACATCTTACTATGATGAAAATCGTGAATACTCACTCAGGGCCACTACTAAGGATCAGAGTGATAAATATGCTTGTCAAGGATTACAGAAAGGTGGCAGTCAAATTTCACAGATGAGTGATGCTGTAACAGTGACAGTGTCAGGTGAGTCTGTTCATATTCATTTCTACACTGTTAAAGTTTGTCATCATTAACTGACTGTAAAAAAAAAAAAAAAAAAAAAAAAAAGTGAGACGTATGTCCTTAACATCATGAGTCTGATTTGATGTACAGTGTTTAATGGATCAGTGCTGATGTCTGGTTTTGATATATGATTATTCATATTTAATAATGCTGCTGTGCATCTCGTTGTTCAACCTGAGTGATGTGTGATAAAGAAATGGAGGAGAATGTTCTCTGTGGTGTTTTAGAAACAAATGGTACCAGTGTAATTATGAATCCTGACAGTGAATACATTAAAAAAAGGGTTTTCCTCTTCTCTCCATTTGTACAGATTTACCTACAGCTACACTCACTGTTACACCAGAGACCACTGTGTACACTGGAGAGACAGTCAGTCTGAAGTGTGAGATAAAGACTATAAATGAATGGAGATATAAGTGGTATAAAGGCAGCACTCAGACTGCAGTGTCTCAGTCTAATGGTTCCACTATAACTGGAGACACACTGACCATCAGAGCAGCTGCTGTAACTGACCAGGATCAGTACTGGTGTCAGGGAAAGAGTTATTACAGACCCAAATCCTCACAAAGCAGCAATGAAATTACTCTCACTGTTAAAGGTGAGTAACATGTGTGATAGTCTGAGGTGTGTGTCATATGTTTGTGTGTGTGTGTGTGTGTGTGTGTGTGTGTGTGTGTGTGTGTGCATGCGTGTGTGTGTGTGAGAGACAGAGAGATGCTGAGATGCATTTCATGCATGTGATACACTGGCACCATGTGAGAATTTTAGCACAAAAGTCACACAAGTTAAAAGCAAAGGCAACTGCCCTCCGTTAGAATGAAAGAAAAACTTTTTTTTGGTTTAGTGTCAAGACTGTGAGTATTTTAGTCTGTATCCATTTTAAATTAATCAGTAACATTACCGTTGTACTGTCCACTGATTACTATGGGACAGGTTACACATAGGTTTCTCAGACCAAAGATTTGTGAAGTTACAGTGAAATCAGTATTAATGTCAGAGACTGAAACATAACAGGACCATGTTGTCAGTAGTTGGAGATAAGAAATTCCTTTGTGTTCACTGTGTGAAACATTATAAAGAAGATAATATGAAAGATGATAAAGAATAAAAACTGTTACATATTTTAAATGGTCTAACTGAATTATTCCCCTCTACATCTTGTTATTAATTTTTGTAAGTATAATAAACATCTTTTGTATTTACTCACAGACTTACCAACAGTTAAACTCACAGTAAAACCAGACACCACTGTGTACACTGGAGAGACAGTCAGTCTTAAGTGTGAGATAGTGACTGAAAGTGGATGGAGATATAAGTGGTATAAAGGCAGTTCTCAGACTGCAGTGTCTACATCTGGACATCACACTGTAAATGGAGACACACTGACCATCAGAGAAGCTGTTGAATCTGATGAGGATCAGTACTGGTGTCAGGGAGAGAGAGAAAACAGATCCATATCCTCACAACCCAGTAAATCTGTCAATCTGACTGTGAGAGGTGAGTTTTGTTCAGACTCTTTTCTCATGAAGAGATTTTCGAGATGCTGCATTACATCTCATCAGTAAATTAAACTTAACATTTTGAGGTAATGCTTTATTTTAAAGCTGAGAAACTAAGAGGTAACAAATAGCTTGTTTGTCACTTATTTTGAAGTTTTAAATGTTTCATCTCATCCTGCGTCACTGCCCACACACTGAGAGTTTGTCAGTAAACCCTAAAATAGAATGTGACCGGTTTTGAAATATAGAAACGCACATTTTAGAGGACAGAATTTCATAGTTATGATTAATTCATCTGCTCTAATGTATTTTTGAATGTATTAGAAAATATGCGACCAATATTGTTTTGTTCCTCTGAACTATAGCACAGCCCAAAACTACGCTGACCATAGCTCCAAACTGGAGTCCTGTGTACACTGGAGAGACAGTCAGTCTGAAGTGTGTGATAGAGTCTGGGAGGAACTGGAGATATAAGTGGTATAAAGGCAGCACTCAGACTGCAGTGTCTCAGTCTAATGGTTCCACTATAACTGGAGACACATTGACCATCAGAGTAGCTGCTGTAACTGACCAGGATCAGTACTGGTGTCAGGGAGACGTTGATGACAGACCCAGATACTCACAAAGAAGCAATGAAATTACTCTCACTGTTAAAGGTGAGTAACATGTGTGATAGTCTGAGATGTGTGTCATATGTTTGTGTGTGTGTGTGTGTGTGTGTGTGTGTGTGTGTGTGTGTGTGCATGCGTGTGTGTGTGTTTGTGTGTGAGTGTGTGCGTGCGTGTGTGTGTGTGAGATATTCTGAGATGCATTTCATGCATGTGATACACTGGCACCATGTGAGAATTTTAGCACAAAAGTCACACAAGTTAAAAGCAAAGGCAACTGGCCTCCATTAGAATGAAAGAAAAACTTTTTTCTGGTTTAGTGTCAAGACTGTGAGTATTTTAGTCTGTATCCATTTTAAATTAATCAGTAACATTACCGTTGTACTGTCCACTGATTACTATGGGACAGGTTACACATAGGTTTCTCAGACCAAAGATATGTAAAGTTACAGTGAAATCAGTATTAATGGCATATTTTTTCATTCCTCTGAGCTATAGCAGAGCCCAAAGCTACGCTGACCATAGCTCCAAACTGGAGTCCAGTCTACACTGAAGAGACAGTCAGTCTGAAGTGTGTGATAGAGTCTGGGAGGAACTGGAGATATAAGTGGTATAAAGGCAGCACTCAGACTGCAGTGTCTCAGTCTAATGGTTCCACTATAACTGGAGACACATTGACCATCAGAGCAGCTGCTGTAACTGACCAGGATCAGTACTGGTGTCAGGGAGAGAGTGATTACAGACCAACAACCTCACAGAGAAGTCATTCTGTTTTTGTCAGTGTAAGAGGTGAGTTATCAGTGTATTGTATGAAAGGAGTACAGTTGTTGGTAGTTGAGAGTTTTTGGAGAGATTTTCTCCCCAAATGTTTTCTCTCAAATCTATAAATGTATGATATATCTCCGATGTGTAACTCTGCATTGGTGAGTCCAGGAGTTCATGCTTTTTCTCTGTTTCACTGTTTGATTGTCTGAGGATTTCCTGTAGTCAGTCTTGTTTATTCTTGTTTCTCTGACATGTCTGCTGACACTGTAACAATACACACACTCTATTATTATACAGAAATTAAACAGCAGAAAGGAGTGTGTTAATTGTAAGGTCTGGGAAAGGTCATTCACACCAAACTATTATTTTTCTCAAGTCCTTGACACTGCAACATAACAGTGATGTTTAGAACTGCACTGATGAAACTAGGTATTGGTCATTTTTTGTTTGTTTGTTTAGATTTTCTTTTTAGACTGGTTTTCATGCAGTGGTCTGATATGTCTTAGAGAAAGCTCTGTAACAATACTTACATTCTACTTTTCTCCAACAGCACAATAACAGAATGTCTCACTTTAACCAGTTTATTTTATACTGTTTTTTTAAAACTGATATATCATTATACCATCAGTGCCAGAACTGCCTAGATTTTTCATCTTTGAGAAAACACAGCACACCACAACTGTGAAAAAAACAATCTGAAAAAAGTGCAAATGTCTATATTCATCAGCACAGAAAAGTTCAATAAGTTATGATTGTCTCTCCAAATATGTGTCTTACTGAGGGAGACTCAGTGACTCTGAGCTGTGAGATTAAAGACTCCTCTACAGGCTGGACTTTCCTCTGGTACAGAGTCATTCCCTACAGAGATGGGTTACCCAGGGTTCATTCTAACTCTGTAGAACTCCTCTCAGAAAGCAGCAGAGGAACTGGAGGCTCCTACACTCTCAGCCCTGCTGCTCTTAAACACACAGGAGTTTATGTGTGCAGAGTATGTTTATTTGGAAAATGATTTTATTATGGTTGTATTTCCCCTCCCTGTTAAGGACACTGTTAATGATGGAGTATTACCATTTTCTCCCAGCATCTGTTTCTGATCTCAAAGCCTGAACAAATGTGAGCTCAAACTCTGTCTCTCTGTGTCTCAGCTCTGTCTCCTCCAGCCTCTCTGATCATCAGTCCCAACACAACTCAACACTTTACATCTCATTCTCTCTCACTGAGCTGTGAGGTACAGAGTAACTCTACTGGATGGACAGTGAGACGATACACAGATAATGGAGAAATGTTGGACTGTTCATCAGACTGGGGATCAGTAACAGGATCTACATGTAGCATCAGCTCCCTCCAGTCATCAGACAGTGGAGTGTACTGGTGTCAGTCTGACTCTGAAGGGAACAGTAATCCTCTCAACATAACAGTGACCAGTGAGTCACAACAGTTATTTCCCGTACATGTGCCTTATAAAAATATTATTTATTCTCTTTATAGCAAAATATTTGTTCGTTTTTTTGTATGAATACATTCCTGTATAGTGTTGTGATACATGGTAAAAAATTGAGAAAGACACAAAATCTTTGCTTATACACGTTGATGATAATGTATCTGTTAAAATGAGTCAATGCACATATAATTTCTACATGAAAGCAGATATATTTTTAAATTTGAGATCTTATATTCAGATTGCAAGCATTATTGTATCTCCACATTCAATGTAACTGTGTTCTGAACAGGTGGTAATGTGATCCTGGAGAGTCCTGTCCATCCTATTACTGAGGGAGATACTTTGACTCTGCGCTGTAGATATCGAGACACCTCCTCAGACCTCAGAGCTGATTTCTATAAAGATGGATTAGTCCTCCAGAGTCAGACTACAGGAGAGATGACCATCCCTACTGTCTCAAAGTCAGATGAGGGTCTGTATTGGTGTAAACACCCAGAGAGAGGAGAGTCACCAAAGAGCTGGATCACTGTCAAAGTCACTGTCAGAGGTGAAATTTAACCTTTATGCATTCACATACAGATTCAAATGTAAACAATATGAAATTGCTCGCTCTCTCTCTCTCTCTCTCTCTCTCTCTCTCTCTCTTTAATCCTCGGTGTAAATGTTTCTGTATGTTTTTTTTTTTTTTTTTTTTCCTTTGTTTCCCCAATTTCCAGAAGCCTCCCTGTCTCTCCCCAGACTGCTCTGTTCTCTACTGGTAGTTTCTCCATATCTGCTGGTGACCATTGTGATTGGGCTTAGATGCTGGAGGGCTGGAGGTGAGAAATCTCTCAGTCTGACTACAGAAGTTTATCTGTTTAATCTCACACTCCCTAAACCGATTTTTTTTCTTTTTTTTCCTGTGTTTTACAGCTAAATCTGATGAATACAAGAGACAGCATGCAGTTATAGAGACATCGTAATCTGTCACTTTGAAGATTTTAACTCCTAGAGGCAGTATAGAGTAATTTCTCATTGCACTGTGATGAATTAACAGGGACAGACTATGAGGAATACATTATGATCCTTGTAAAATGATGCTAAATCATTCCTTATAAAATGATTTCTCATACTATGCATTTCATTATAAACATGTGTGTAAAGAGACATATATGACAAGGTTTATTTCACTGTATTATTTTAATGTGTCCCTTTTACTCCACACATAGTGTCTCTGAATTGTTACAGCAACATGGTGTAAAAATGCAATTTTCTCATTTTCTTTTAGTTTTTATGTGATTATGTAGAAATATGTAAAATGCCATGTAGATGTTTGTATAAGTTGGATTTCTCTTAATATAGGCTACATATGTTAATTTCTTTCCTCATTGAAATGTAAGTGTTACGGTTGTGGCCAGGCCTGTAGTCTGTTCCTTAGTGTTTTCCTCTCCTCTGTGTCTCCTGTGCTCTCCCTGTCTGTCTCCCTCTCTCTGTGTCTCCTCTCACTCTCCCTGTCTGTCTCCCTCTCTCTGTATCTGTGTGTCTGTGTTGTGAGCGTGGCAGTCCTCTCACTCTCCCTGTCTGTCTCCCTCTCTCTGTATCTGTGTGTCTGTGTTGTGAGCGTGGCAGTCCTCTCACTCTCCCTGTCTGTCTCCCTCTCTCTGTGTTTTTGTGTCTGTGTTGTGGGGGTGGAGGTCCTCTCACTCTCCCTGTCTTTCTCCCTCTCTCTGTGTCTGTGTGTCTGTGTTGTGGGGGTGGCGCTACTCTCACTCCCCCTGTCTGTCTCTCTCGCTCTGTGTTTGTCTGTCTGTGTTGTGGGGGTGGAGCTGCTCTCACTCTCCTGGTTCCTGATCACACCTCCAATCCATCTACTCATCTACTCTGGCATTTCCAGCCTGTTTTCTCATCCACTCACTGCCAGATCATTGTTTCAGACAGTGTGGTTGAACCTGTTCCTGGGTCACTTAGAGATATGTATTGTAAACTTGCTCTCATGTTGATGTTGATAGCTCTATCCCTAATCCTGTTGCTGATAGCTGTAACCCTAATCCTGTTGTTGATAGCTGTAACCCTAATTGTGTTGTTGATAGCTGTAACTCTAATCCTGTTGCTGATAGCTGTAACCCTAACCCGGTTGTTGATAGCTGTAACCCTAATCCTGTTGTTGATAGCTGTAACCCAATCCTATTGTTGATGGCTGTAAACCTAATCCTTTTGTTGATAGCTGTAACCCTAATCCTGTTGTTGATAGCTGTAACCCTAATCCTATTGTTGATAGCTGTAACCCTAATCCTGCTGTTGACAGCTGTAACCCTAATCCTGTTGTTGATAGCCGTATTTCTAATCCTGTTGCTGATAGCTGTAACCCTAATCCTGTTGTTGACAGCTGTAACTAATCCTTGTCTCCCTGCGTCCCAGTTTCACTCTCTTGCCTGTTTTTCTGCTCATCTCCCAGCATGCCGCTCATTCAACCAGCCACACTCACAACCCTGTCTTCACCCCTGCTCCACCCTGCTTCACCAGCCACCAGCTTCCCTCTGCCCTCTGCCTCCGCCTGCCCAAATCCACACCTCCATCACACCTTCACTCCCTGAAAGCTAACAATAAACCGTTTCTCTCTCATTCTGACTCAGAGTCCCTGTCCTGCGTTTGGGTTTCCTTTGTTGATCATTACGTTTAGAATGAAGACAATGATTTTGTTGATTCATATTTAAGTAAAAGGTCCTGATCTTTGTTAAATAATAGTAAAATACTTCTGTCATCATCAGCCTGGTCCCTGTATCTAATTTCTCTCTCTGAGCTGTGTGAAAACGTTATATTAGATACGTGATAAAACACATTTTAATTCAATGTTTTAAGAGCTGTTGACATCACTGCATCTGTCATATTCTAAGTGTGCAGCAGAAACTTAATAGACCTATTTATCAACAAATGTTTCTAATATTTGAGAGAGACACGGAATTAAAAAAAATAAATAAAAAATAAAAAAATAAAAGAAAGGAGATCTTTTCATTATCCCAGCAGGTAATTTAACCAGATCTCCAGTGGCTGTCACTCAGAATATTTCATTAATAACACAGAGAAAATCTCAGTTAAGTTCTCATTCATGTTAAATAATACTAAAGTACTTCTGTCGTTATCAGTCTAGTCACTGTACACAATTTCTCTCTATGAGCCATTTGAAAACATGAGGTCAGACAACACAATAAAGTTTCCATTCAACATTGCAAGAGCTTTTAACATCACTGCATCTGGACTGTCACATTCTAAGTGTACTACAGCAAATTAATGGTTCTGTTTAATTTCTATTTATGTTTCAAGTTTTAAAAAAAAAATAAAAGATTAGCTCATTCGCTCAGCTGGTGATTTATTCAGATCTCCAAAGACTGTCACTCAGAATATTTCATTAATAACACAGATAAATTCTCAGTAATGACGGCATCTGCAGTGCTGAATTTCACAATAACAAAACTACCCAGAGATCTGTCTATTTGTACCAAACCCCTCATCATTCTCCACATCATCTCCACTCATATCCTCCCTTTCCTTATCTACTCTAATTCCCTTTTCAAACACCAGCTCTCATCTTAATTAAAGACTCATCTCAAAATCATCCTCAAATAAACCTGGACTGAACCCCACTGATGTCTTTTACAGTAAGCAAGTTTCCCTCTAATTACACTTCAGTTTAAATCACTATAATGTGGAGTATCTAATCATTTGTCCTCTTCACTCTCACGGAACGACCTTTTTGACCTCTGTCAGTCTAGTTAAAAAGAGTGGTCACTCTACAGAGTCTGTTTTCCTTCTAGTCACTGAAGCTCTATATGAAGTGACAGAGAGCTCCTACTTCTCTGTCTTCATTGTCTTAGTCCTGTCTACAGTCTTTAACACTGGAAATGATCAGGTGATGAATACAATGTTGGTCAAAGCTGGATTTATCTTTTCCTGGACTGTATTGTATCTGATGAATTGATTCTACTAGGACATCTGTAGAGGATCCTAACACTCTTCTTTAGGATATGAGATTTTTGTGACATATTTTCTCACAGTGATTCCTCTGGTGGGATTACAGTGTTAACAGAGAGTTAGGAGAAATTAAAACGACAGTTTGATAGAGTAGGAATCTTTTAAACTGTTACTTCCAGATCACAAAGAAAACATACAAAATATGCAAGATATATGAAATATGCTTACAAATGGACATACATATTCCATTGACAGTTCAGTAGCTGCTTTGAGCTGTACCTGGTGATCTCAGTTAAAGGATAAAGATTTTGGGTTTTCAGGACAATGGACTGTACTCTGTGTTTATATAGAAGGATAATAAACAGCTTCCAACAATGATGGTTAGCATGTTGTGATACATCCACAGGCTGTCTCCCTGTCTGGGTCTGTTTTGGCTCTTCTCTGCCCTCTGGTGGCTGCAAGGACACCTACAGTGATTCTCCTAATGAGACAGTCTGTTTGAAAAAGTTCACTAGCAGGAGGTGGAGTCAGTCAAGCAGTTGGAAAACAGTCAGGTCCTCTGACAGCTCTGTCTCTACTCTCCCCAGTCAGTGACTGACAGACCAGTGTGTGTAATTAAGAGTTCCAGTCTGTCCCAGTAATGACTTTGTTTCTTTAGTCCATTTCTCCAGAAGACAAGGGTTTTCTTTTCTGGGTCATTCTGGTACAAAACTTAAAACATGAAACTGTATATTGAATTGTGGTCACTGAAACTACACACACACAGATTTCCTCATCCTAATTTTCCCAAAGCTTCACCATTGTAAATTATCACTGGCATTTCACATTAGTTCAGACAGGCAAAAAGACATCTGTCCTCTTCTGGTTTGTATGTTTGTGGAAGAACAGTCAAGATTTCAGTTTTAGAAATGACGAAAAATCTGTTTTACTATCATATCTGTTTTAGCAACTTGTATAAGTGATGGACTCAAAGAGCCAATGAAAATCTTCATGAACAGTTAGGCCAGAGGGCAAAGTTCAACACAGAGACATTCATGTGCAGTACACATGAATATATCTCTAGAGACAGACAAACAGCCAGACACAAACACACATGTACACACATGCACACAGACATAAAGATACATATATTCACTCACATGCACACACACACACACACACACACACACACACACACACTAAAACTCTGAAACACATCACTCGTATGTCAGATACATGAGAACGGAGTGAAGATGGAAGTTTGTTTTCTGGCTTCTGTTGTAGCTCTGCCATGTTGTTGTGAGGTGGCGGTAACTTCTCTCTCTCTCTCTCACTCTCTCTCTCTTTCTCTTTCTCTCTCTCTCTCTCTCTCTCTCTCTCTCTCTCTCTCTCTCTCTCTCTCTCTCTCTCTCTCTCTCTCTCTCTCTCTCTCTGTTGTTCCTTCTTTGAATTGAGGAAGAGCTCTCAAATACAGGAAGAGTTTATAACACAGTTCACATCAAACAGTCTCTCGCTCTCACAGTATGGAGATCAGCTCACTACATGTGCTGCTCTGTAAGTACTGTTTCTCATTTTTTCTTATTTTCTCAATAACATTTTTCTTTGATAGTGAAGTAGTATCTCTTTTGAGTAATAATGTTAAAACGCTCTGAGAAAACAACGTCTGGCATGTTTTAAACCGTTGTATTCACTTGAAGACATGTAGTCATATCCAACTCCTGACCATAAACTGAATATAGCATCAATGTCGTGTTACAGTGAGAGAGTGTTGTATTGTCTATGTATCAGTGAGAGAATTTGTCAGTGGGAGATTTAAGCTCCTCAGTGTCTCATGTCTTCTCTGAACAAACGATAGAACAGTTGATTCACTTCCTCTAACCCAGAGTTTATCACAACATATCAGACACTTAGTTTCTCCTTTTTCTCACTTAAATAATCAAAAAATGACATGGTGTTGTGAAGAAAGTGACATTCACATGTTCTTATCTTTACATTATTTACATTAAAACACTGTACAATTCATCATCATCATATTGATCAGGAAATGGCTGAGCTGAATTTCTTTATAACTGAAAACCATCTAGTGAGAAAACATCGGCTCACAATGTGATCTTATGTGTGTGGTGTTGTAACACAGACCTGTTTATTATCTGTATGTATTTTAATTGATGCATGTGTTCAGTGCTGGTTAAGGAACTGCATGTTGACTGTTTCTTTTTGGTGACCTCTGATTGGTTGAGGGTAAAGATGTAAGACCTGTTGATGTGAGGTCAGGGGTACAGAGGGAGTCACAGTTGACAGAGGCGAACATGTTACTTTGACTCTTTTAGTTAACAAACATAATTTATCTTGTGTTCTTACTGATGCTCAATCCAGAGTGTAGTTTATAGTGATATGAGAGAAGATTCCTCATTCTCTCTGCTCATTCTCCTGATCTATATACAGTCTTTGATACTCTAACTATCAGATGACTATAGAATAAAATATAGAGCAATGCCAATGAATCATTTAAAGTGAATGTTTGCTTAAGATTCTTTTTCTTTTTATTCATTAGTAGTGGATGTGTAATTGATAGAATCATTAACGGTAGCTTCAGGTGATTAATAAAATAATTAAAAGAAACATGAAAGACCCAAACTACCATTTGACCAAAGCTGTGGCATGTCAGCATAACAGGCCAGAGACAGTAATAGATTCAAGTGCATGAACACACACACACACACACACACACACACACACACATACACAGGAAAGGAAAGAGAGAGGGAGGGAGGGAGGGGGAGAGAGAGAGAGAGAGAGCGAGAGAGAGAGAGAGAGAGAGCGCGAGAGAGAGAGAGAGAGAGAGAGAGGGGGGAACAAAGTAAAAAAAGGTGAATAGATACACAGTGTACACAGTTAATGAAGAAATATACTACAACAAGATCTCTAAAAGCCTCACACATGATGCTTCATGCCTGACAGCAGAGCAGAGATGAGCGTTTGTGGTTTGAATTCTGTTCTAGCTCTTCACACATATGGATTTAGATCAGTGAGTGTAGGAGGAGCTGTTTAATGACCATATACACTCCTAACCAGCATTCCCACACTCACACCGACCCATGTCATCAGGTTTATGTGTGATGTGTGATGTGATCAGCAGTTTTAAAACTGAATAGAAAAGTAGATGAATAAACAAGACTTAAGTCATCAATTTTAGTATCAAGTTACATAGATACATATATTGTGTCTCTGTGTGTGTGTGTGCGCGTGTGTGTGAGAGAGAGAGAGAGAGAGAGAGAGGGGAACAAAGTAAAAAATGGTGAATAGAGTGTATTTGTGATTGAAATTTTGTCTTAATCAACATGAAATAATCAAAAAATAAAAACTACTGAATCTCATGACCATAGTCAAAGAGACACTCTGTAAATGAACATATAAATAGATTGGTGTGTGTGATATGTTGGTTGCACTTGTGCACGTCAGTGACAAGTAGCCTCCTTATCTCTGAATACTTCCTCTTTCTCATGTCTCAGTAAAGACTGTCACTGCATTTAGAGCTAATGAGTGAGAGAAACTTCTGTTAAAAACATATTTATAGTCTATAGAAAACTAGGACCTCTGCTACCAGCAAAGAGTCTTCACCTACCTCCACTTCTCTCTGTCTCTGTCTCTCTGTCTCTCTGTCTCTCTTTCTGTCTCTCTCTCTCTCTCTCTCTCTCTCTCTCTCTCTGTCTCTTTCTCTGTCTCTCTCTGTCTCTCTCTCTCTCTCTCTCTCTCTCTGTCTCTTTCTCTGTCTCTCTCTCTCTCTGTCTCTCTCTCTCTCTCTCTCTCTCTCTCTCTCTCTCTCTCTCTCTCTCTCTCTGTCTCTCTCTCTCCCTCTGTCTCTCTCTGTAATTAATCCATGTATACATAACCGTTGCTGCAACAATGTATTTATTTGAGTCTTTTAGATCTCTTTGTGGTATCTTATCTAAAAATCCGTTTCTTTCACTCATAGCAAAAATTGTAATGATAAATATCGCTTTGATGTTCATTGTTATGGAACTAGGCATCTTTTGTTTTAAAGGTAAAAAACAAACAAAACAAACAAACAAACAAACAAAAAAAAAAACGACTACTTTTACCATCAATTCTTTTACTGTTTTTAATTTCTGTCAAAGAGGAATTTGACAATACAGAACATTCCAATCTAGCTTTCTGAAACACAGTTTTATGAGTTTCTGGTATCACTGCATTTGGGCCTATGGCGTATCTACTGTGCTATACATCTGATGACAAGACCTGCATCTACAGCTGGACTAGGAGATTGAGTAATTGTGAAGCACTAGTTGATTCATGAACACTAAGTTGCTTTAGTATAAAAGTGTCTGCTAAATGCCAAATTGTAAATCGTGAATCGAAGCCCATCTAAACTTCAATTTGAGTCCAGGAGAGGGAGACATAGTACGAAATAACATTGTGTGAGCTGAGCGTCTGCCCTAGTGACCTTATTCTGATAAGGTTTTGACAGTCAAGAGTTCTGGTACATGAAATAAATTGTGTTGTGTGTGTGATGATACAGTAAAGGCTGAAGTAGGACTGTTTCCCCTACAGTGACAGTGATGGATAAGACATGTGGAACCCTGTATTTGGTTCTTGTTGACCACAGTTCTCCAAAGCTCCCCGTCTACCTCCCTCCCTTTTCCCCCCTTTTCTTCTTCCTCTTCTTCTCTGGCCGTTCTGGGTTTTATTGTTCTTCTGACTTCCATGGTGCTCTCCCTTTCTGCCTGGGTCTTTCCTTTAAGTTTTTACATATTTCACATACACACCCCTCCTTTCTCCCTGGCTCCGTGCTACTTTACTTCAATGGAATATTTTTTTTTTTCCTTCACAAGTGAAATGCCTTGAAATAAGATAACATTTCATTTTAATCGAGTGTTTAGTCACACACTTCTTTCATTATTATCCAAGAAGGGGTTAGGTTTAGGGCAACTGGACTTGGTTTGTAGATACTAATTACAGGTTGGCCACAATGGGCGATACCAGTGAGCAGAGAGAAACAATGGAATTTTCTAGCACTCGGAGGAAGAGAGGACATGTTCACACAATAAGTCTTTGAAAAGCTTTGGTTACAAATGCACAAATATGTAAACACCCATCCCCATACTCACACACACACACACAGACGCGCGCACACACACAGATGCGCACACACACACACACACACACACACACACACACACACACACACACACACACACACACACACACACCAGAGCACCAGAATAACTCGATGCAGCATGCACAGCTGAGAACTGCACTTTAAAGCAACCTCTACTGTTCCCAGCCACAGTGGCCTTGTGTGTGATGTCTGAGAAAAGAGCTGAAATGTCTGTTTGTGGTTTGGCTTCTCCTCTGCTTCTGTCTCATGTAGGTGGGTGGAGGTGTTAACTGGTCCTTTGTCCTGGTCTGTATTTAATGCTCTCAGAAAAGTGTATGACAATTACAATGAACATTAACAAGATAATTACTTATTACAAAATATTAGAATATCTAAAATTGATAATTCATAAAACTTCATCTTGATCTAAAAGATACGCTTTGATAGGGCATGAAGAAACAATAAAAAAAAACAGGCAAAACAAAAAAGAAAAACAAAAAATAAAAAAAATAAAAACATAACTTTGCATGCTAAACATGCAGATCTTTTCATATTTACAGTATTAATATGGAAACAGTATCACAGTTTCAGTGTTAATAGGTGACAGTGTTACGATGCACAGGCTTTTTGAGAGTGCCCCCCAACAAACAAGCAGAAAATAACCAGCCAAACAAAAATTACATTTCCACACTACAAATGTTCAGTTCTGACCTGCTGTTAGAAATGTGCAAATAGTTTTTGATTTATAATAAGAATAGATAGATACATAGGTAGGCAGGCAGGCAGACAGACAGACAGATGGATAGATAGATAGATAGATAGATAGATAGATAGATAGATAGATAGATAGATAGATAGATAGATAGATAGATAGATAGATAGATAGATAGATAATATTTAGACAATATTTACAACTATATAGGGCCCAACTGTCTCAACCACATCAACCTTCTCGACATTTCTGCAGAAGTGTGATCTAAATGTGAGATTACAGGAAGAGCTTATAATACACACTGCACATTAGACAATCTCTCACTCACACAGCATGGAGCTCAGTCCACTATATGCACTGCTCTGTAAGTAATCTCCTTCTCTCTCTCTCATTTTCACATCTTTCATTTCTAAGTGACAACATTTCTTGGAAAATAATTCTTAGAAGTTGATGTCCTGAGAAAGCAGCAGTTTAACTCAGTTTAATAAAACCTCGAACTATTCTACAATAGTACAATCTATGCTACATATAAGAGGGTTTCAGGCTCAATTTTACCAAATTTTACTGATTTACTGGTCTTTAACAGAGATACTGAGAGGGGCAATGGAAATTTCTAGCACTCGAAAGAAGAAAGGATATTTCAGCTCAGTAGGTCTTTGAAAAGCATTAGATTGACAATGCACAAATATATGAACACCCACCCACCCACATGCACACACACACACACACACACACACACACACACACACATACACACACGTGCACACGTGCACACACACACACACGTGCACACACGTGCACACACGTGCACACACACACACACACACACACACACACACACACACACACCAGAGCACCAGAATAACTTGATGCAGCATGCATAGTTGAGAAATGCACTTGAAAGCAACCTCTAATGTTTCCAACCACAGTGGTCTTGTGTGTGATGTCTGAGAAAAGAGCTGAAATGACTGTTTGTGGTTTGGCTTCTCTTCTGCTTCTGCCTCATGTAGGTGGGTGGAGGTGTTAACTGCTCCTTTGTCCTGGTCTGTATTTAATGCTCTCAGAAAAGTGTATGACAATTACAATGAACATTAACAAGATAATTACTTATTAACAAAATATTAGAATATCTAAAGTTGATATTTCATAAAACCTCATCTTGATCTTAAAGATAAGCTTTGATAGGGCATGAAGAAACAATAAAAAAACAGGCAAAATAAAAAAGAAAAAGAAAAAAGATAAAAAAAAAAACATAACTTTGCATGCTAAACATGCAGATCTTTTCATATTTACAGTATTAACATGCCGACGGTATCACAGCCTCAGTGTTAATAGGAGACAGTGTTACGATGCACAGGCTTTTTGAGAGTGCTCCCCAACAAACAAGCAGAAAATAACCAGCCAAACAAAAATTACATTTCCACACTACAAATGTTCAGTTCTGACCTGCTGTTAGAAATGTGCAAATAGTTTTTGATTTATAATAAGAATAGATAGATACATAGGTAGGCAGGCAGGCAGACAGACAGACAGATGGATAGATAGATCGATAGATAGATAGATAGATAGATAGATAGATAGATAGATAGATAGATAGATAGATAGATAGATAGATAGATAGATAGATAGATAGATAGATAGATAGATAGATAGATAAATAATATTTAAACAATATTTACAACTATATAGGGCCCAACTGTCTCTACCATATCAACCTTCTCGACATTTCTGCAGAAGTGTGATCTAAATGTGAGAATACAGGAAGAGCTTATAATACACTTTCAAAATTTCCTAAATGAACGGATTTTCAAACATATTGTAAAAATGAAGCTGTGAAAATATTAAGTTGTGATCAAGTCTAAAATCCACGTCTATTTACAATCAAGAAACATGGTTGGCAAAAAAGGCAAACAATTGGCCTTCGTGTCAAAATCTCCTGTAATGTGAGTTTCGGTCTAAAAACTTTCAAACTAGTCGTGTGATTAGTTGTTTTCTTTCTTTCGCTTTAATCAAATATAATTTGTTTTTCGAGCACTTCACTTTCTTTAGTTTTCATGCCAAAAAAAACATTGTAGAACTTAACTTGAAATCTATAACACAAGTCCCGGCAGGCATAATTTCTTGTTCATAAAAGGTTTTACACCAAAATTGAGTTGAAATACTAAAACAAATAAATAAATGAATACATTTTAAAAAGTTCGTCTGCAAAATTAAAACTGTAGCTATTGTATTCTAAGTAGCCTTACCCACCAAGAGATTAAAGACATTATTTGCATTATTTGTATTATTATTTGCACTATTTTTGTGACTTATTTATTTATTCATGACTTTTTCTGTCTTTACAAAACTTGACAGGTTTTGACTGTTGAACAGTCATAACCTATTTTGAATTTGCTAATTAATTTATTTCTCAATACTGGCTTGAAACACAATGAATGTAAGCATATAATTATCAGCACATAGTTCACTTCTTAGCTCACTGAAGCTCGGGGTTTGCTACACCAAAATTGTGATAACCACAGATGTGTACCATGCTTACCATCTTCTGATATGTTTTAAATTATACAGAAATGCTCAGAGTGGAGAAATGACATTTTCATTTGTTAATGTCGATGTTGTCAGCACATTAGCCCAGCAGCAGCATTGATAGACAGATAGATAGATAGATAGATAGATAGATAGATAGATAGATAGATAGATAGATAGATAGATAGATAGATAGATAGATAGATAGATAGATAGATTAAATCTTTAACACAACATCAGTCATACACATGAATACACACACATATTTTATGCACTAAAAGTGACACAGTGTAGCATGCACAGTTAAAATGTATGTAAATGGAAAGTATTTACTACAGTGCTGATGTCTGAGAATAAAGAAGAGACTAGTGTTTGTAGTTTGATTTCTGTTCTCCTTCAGCCCTTAGGGTTTGTAGCAATGAAGGAGTGGGATGAGTCTCTAACTGTCCTTTTAGTGTCATTGTTAATACACACACACACACACACACACACACATTGCATGTGAGCATTTATTCATTAAACACACATTCCCCTCATCTGGGATTGTCAATGACTAATTTTGGCTGCTGTGCTGTTCACTCTGTGTGTTAAAAAATGTCCCAGACCTTTTTCTTCTCTGCTTCTCTGCCTGTTCATGTGTGAAAAGTTATTAAAAGGCAAAACTACTTTTGATACTAACCAACCAAGCAAACAAACAAACAAACAAACAAACAAACAAACAAACAAACAAACAAACAAACAGGAAAAACCTGCAGCCAACAATGGTGCTGTGGTCATGAAGAGTTTCAGCCTAAACCCAAATAGACTGAGATCATTTCCACAACAGACAAGAAAAGTCTGAATAAAATAGTGGTGTTTAGGGGACTGGATGCACAACTGATCAAACCTCGTTAAAGACTGACATGTTAAAGACTGACTGCTGACAAAACTAAATGTAGATGTATTAAAATGAATATTTGATGTGTCCTCTCTGCAGGTCTCTGCAGTCACACAACATCTGTCTGTTCTTTTACCATTTCATTTCTCTTCTCCTTTCCCCTCTCTCCTCTTTGATAACTGCAGCTCTCTATCTCTCTCTCTCTCTCTCTCTCTCTCTCTGTAGATATTGTCTTTTTATACTTCTTATTTTTCAAAACATATCACTCTGTAAGAGAGGAATAATTACCTTCTTATTTTATTTTTTCATCTTTTTCTTATTTTCTCTGTCATATGACTGTCTGACATTGATGAATATGTATGTATATGTTATGTACACACACACACACACACACACACACACACACACACACACACACACACACACATATATATATATATATATATATATATATATATATATATATATATATATATATATATATATATATACATATATACTCTCTGATGGTAGAATAATGACTTTACTCTTAGAGAATGCAACTGGCATGTATATGTAACTTTTCTATGGCGCTTCGTTCACTTGATGACATGGAGTCACATCCCACTCCAGGCATGGGAGGCGGGCGTGTTAGTAAGGAAGTTCAAAATTCCATAGGGTATAGTCTCTAGCACCTACACAGCACTGTAACCGCTGACTATCATTACATGTACATAACTTTTTACATACCACTATATTCACTTGAAGAGATGTAGTCACATCCAACTCCTGACCATAAATTGAATATATTATAATTTATAAGTGAGACAGTGTTGTATTGTTCATGTATTAGTGATGGTGATCAGTGATCATTGGTGCATGTGTTCAGGGCTGGTTAAGGGACTGCATGTTGACTGTTTCTTTTGGGCGACGTCTGGTGATGTGAGGTCAGGGGTACAGAGGGAGTCATGCTTGACAGGACTGAACTTCTTACTTTGACTTTTCTAGTTAATGCATGTAATTTTTCTTGTGTTCTTAGTGATGCTCAGTCCAGACTGTAGTTTATAGTGATATGAGAGAAGATTCCTCATTCTCTGTCCTCATTCTCTTAATCAATATACAGTCTTTGACACGTAAACTATCAAGTGATTTCAGAAAAAAATATAAAGAAAAGCTAAAGAATTATTCTTTATACATGAACAGATACATATGTTTTTTTTTTTTTTTTTTTTTATTTTACTGTCTGGTGGATGTGGGTGATTGATTGAAAGAATAATTAAAGAAACAGGAGAGAACTCAACTACCAGAATTCAACTCAGCAGGCACAAGACAGAAACCGACACACACACACACACACACACACACACACATATATGTATGCAGGGCAGAGATGAGAGTTTGTGGTTTGACTTCTGTTATAGCTCTTCACACATCTGGGTTTAGAGAAGTGAGTGTAGGAGGAGCTGTTTAATGACCATATACACTCCTCACCAACATTCTCACACTCACACAGACCCATGATATGAGGTTTATGTCTGATATACAGAACAGTTTAGAACCATCAGTCCTCTACAAGATACAGTTAACATTCTCGGAGGAGACAAAAACTGAGCACTAAAATAAAATTAAAAGAAAAAGAAAAAAAAAAATATTTATCAGGTTCTAATACTGAACTGTAATATCAAGTCACTAGGTAATACATGTAAAATAATGTCACAATTTGATTGTACATGACAGAAGACAATTGCTACACCATTAATGATCAGCTGGAAAATTTAATCATTTCGAATAAAACATTAATTTAATTCTTGTCACCAAAGAGACTCTATAAAACAACATGCAAAAAGACATGTTGTTGTGCTGAGCTGTTCACATTTATGTCTATTTGACTCATGTCTTAAGGTCTATGTGTTGAAATATCAGTATCACATGTTCTTCTCTTCTCAGAATTCTTCCTCTTTCTCATGAGCATTTCTCAGTAAAGGCTGTCACTGTATTTAAGACTGATGTTTGAAACACTCTGAATCTTCCGTTAAAAATATGCTTATAGTCTTGTCAGACAGCAATTGGAGGAGAGACCGTTTTACATTGTAATATGGACTAATAAATGTTTCATTAAATCTGAGATTAAACATTGCACATCCTCTCCCCATGTCCCCCTGTTTCTCTCCTACATCTCTCTGTCTCTCTCTCTCTCTCTCTCTCTCTCTCTCTCTCTCTCGCTCTCTTTCTCTCTCTCTCTCTCTCTCTCTCTCTCACTGTATTAGTTAGTGACCACATGGTGTCAGACATGAAAATGATTTAAACACTGGGTCTGATGAACTTTATGATCATTCTGAGCTCAGGACAAGTTGAGAATGTAAATGTAACGGAGTTAGAAAATAAAGCAATTAGTCAGTACTAGTTAGTTATGTGAATTTCATGGAATTTAGCATTTTCTATAATGAAATGGTGTTGAAGAGCCCCCTAGTGGCGTGTGATGAACTGCAGATGGTTTTATTTTGTCCTTCTATATTGCCACACCCCAGTGGAAGAAGAAATTTATGCTGTGGGTACGCTCATGCATTTCTCCTTATCTCGTATTTTAATAAGTATTTGAAAAATAACGTGTTTTAAGTTAAAAACGTCCATGCATTCTGACTGTCTCATTTATAAGCAAACATACCGATGATGAATGCGTGGTTTTGGCTGTACTCATAAGTTTACGAGTGTCGTCCCCTTTAAAAACATGCTCAACATACTTAGAAGAAATGTAAACATTAAACTGTTTTAAATATGTTTTAATTTTTTTTGTTTCATTTCTTAATATTTACATGTTTGAACTGAACGTTTTAGTAATGCCGTTAAATAAGGTACGCTCACTTTAAAATCTTTAAGTTTGTGTGACGACATTAGTAGTAGCCAGGATCTTTTGAAAAGAAAAAAAAATAACAGGAATGGAAAAAGCAAGGAGGAAATATGTTAAAAAGAAATCGTGTTGATGTGGAACTGGGCCTTTATTAAAAAGCTGCCTGTAAAGGAGGAACTGCCGCGCGAGTGTCTTTCTAGGGGTGAAACACGAGCTCGTTTCATTTTACCCTGTAGCGCATAATTAACTGGTGACAATTTATTTTGTTCTCTCTTCCAGTAGAATGAATGTGAATGATGTCGTCTCATAGTGCATGTGTTTTATCTTTTTTACTCAGTGTGTATTTTAGGTCTGCAGTCATCACACATCTCTCTCTCTCACACATCTCACACATTATCCTCTATGTGTATTATGTGTAGTTGTACAAAAGCTTGTGAGCAATCGTTACGTAGGGGGAGGGGTAGGGTGGGCTGTCGGGAGAGAGAGAGTGAGAGAGACACAAACGAAACAAGGCACACAAATACAATGCACAGTGCGTAACACAACTGAAAACGCTAAGTTGGGACTAGGGTTTTGTTCATGTCTTACACAATGAAACATCTTCACTTTAAAAGCAAGAACCGAAAGCTTTTCAGAAGAAGAAGAGGAAGAAGAAGAAGAAGAAGAAGAAAACAAGGTTCATAGAACCATAAAGACGATGAACTCTGTGTTTCAGTGTTCAGTGGTATTTAATCACAAATAATCAAGTTCTCTGTGAACTGCATGTATTGGCAGGTTTAATTAGAAATCCATCACTCCTATGCTCTGAGTTTGTTTATTTCTCTGTGTTTTAGTGCTGTGTGCTCTACTCCACTCTGGACATACAAAAGGTAATGAACACATTATGAATGTTTTTATTCACTTTACACTGTATTTGTCCTGTGTGTGTTAAACTTCACTCACAGGACTGAGATTCAGTCCTGCTCTTCATTTAGGACTCACAGTCTGTAATAGGACATCGGTAAATGCTGTGAATGATGTATCATCACAAAGTTTTATATAAACTTAAAAACAAATGTAAAAATAATTACAGTATGTGTTGGCTGTTGACACAAGTTCATCCTTTTCATTCAGTGAGATGTGTGTGTTTGTGTTATGCAGACAATCCCAGAGCTGCTTTAATAGTGGATCCTGATGGCAGTGAGATCTTCATTGGAGTGACTTTCACTCTCAGATGTCACATATATGGGAGAGGAGGAAACACTCAGTGGGCTTATAAGTTTTATAAGAATGGTGATCCCATGACATCTTACTATGATACAAATCATGAATACTCACTCAGGGCCACTACTAGGGATCAGAGTGGTCAATATGCTTGTCAAGGATTACAGAGAGCTGTCAATCAGTATTCACAGATGAGTGATGCTGTAACTGTGAAAGTGTCAGGTGAGTCTGTTGGTATTCATTTCTACACTGTTAAGATTTGTCATCAATAACTGACTATAAAATAAAAAGAAAAAAAAAATTAAGTGAGACATATGTCCTTAACATCATGAGTATAATTTGACATACAGTGTCAGGTGAGTCTGTTTAGATTTGTCATCATTAGTTGACTGAAAAATATGTCAGACTTCCTGTCCCTAATATCATGAGCATGACCTTGATGTAAAGTGTTTAATGACCCCATCAAATACTGGCCGTACAATTAGCCTGTTTTAGTTTTAGCAGTAAGAGTTGATGAATAAAATCGTAAGGTCACAGTAGATCTCAGATTAACTGTCTGGTGATTGTGAGTGGGATCACTACTGATGTCAGGTTTTGAAATATGATCATTCATTATTCACATTTAACAATGCTGCTGTGTATCTCGTTGTTCGACCTGAGTGATGTGTGATAAAGAAACAGAGGAGAATTGTTCTGTGTGATGTTTTAAAAGCAAATGGTACCATTGTAATTATGAATCCTGACAGTGAATACATTAAAAAAAGGGTTTTCCTCTTCTCTCCATTTGTACAGATTTACCTACAGCTACACTCATTGTTACACCAGAGACCACTGTGTACAGTGGAGAGACAGTCAGACTGAAGTGTGTGATAGAGACTAAAAATGAGTGGAGATATAAACTTTATAAAGGCAGCACTAAGACTGCAGTGTCTCAGTCTAATGGTTCCACTATAACTGGACACACATTGACCATCAGAGCAGCTGCTGCAGCTCATCAGGATCAGTACTGGTGTCAGGGAGAGAGTTATAACAGACCCACATCCTCACAAAGAAGCAATGAAATTACTCTCACTGTTAAAGGTGAGTTACGTGTGTGAAACTCTGAGATGTGTGTCATATGTGTGTGTGTGTGTGTGTGTGTGTGTGAGTGTGTGTGTGTGTGAGTGTGTGTGAGAGAGAGAAAGAGAGAGAGAGAGATATTCTTAGATGCATTTCATGCATATGATAAATTGGCACCCGTTGAGAATTTTAACACAAAAGTAACGGAAGTTAAAAGCAAAGTCAACTGGCCTCGATTGAAATGTAAGAAATACGTTTTATCTGTGGTGTCACACACTCACAAAACCTGGAAATGTTACCAGTAGTCATACTCATACTCACTCCCTCACTCATTATCTAAGCTGCTTATCCTGATTAGGGTCTGGAGGGTGCTGGAGCCTATCCCAGCGCTCATAGGGCGAAAGGCAGGGAAATTTAATTGTGTGCCTGGTCAGAATCTGCTTGTTCATGGTAACCTCTTTTGGATTGTCCCTTGTCACCTTGTTTTCCTGATTCTGACTGCTTTTCCAATCCTTACTCTGGTCTGCTTTTTGAATTATGATTTAGACTTTGTATTGGACTTATTCCATCTGCATACTGCCTTTTCCCTGTTTTGGATTTTTTACATTTTCTTATTTTTGTAATAAATCTTGAACTAATTCTTGTGTTGCTCTGCATTTGAGTCTCCATCAGTCTCTGGTAACTTAGTAGATAAATGCTTGACCAACACCTTGGTGACCTGTGTTCAAGCCCCGAGTCTGGTGATGTGGAACATGATACAGAAGAGAGTGTGGAACGTCATAAAGGCTGTTACATATTTTCAATGCTCCAACTGAAGTATTCCTCTCTGAATCTTCTCATTTGTGTTTATAAATGAAAAGAAAAAATCTTTTGTGCTTGTCCACAGCCTTACCCAGAGCTACACTGACAGTAAATCCAGAGACCACTGTGTACACTGGAGAGACAGTCATTCTGAAATGTGAGATAAAGACTGAAAGTGGATGGAGATATAAGTGGTATAAAGGCAGTTCTCACATCAGATTGTCTACATCTGGACATCACACTGTAAATGGAGACACACTGACCATCAGAGGAGCTGTTGAATCTGATGAGGATCAGTACTGGTGTAAGGGAGAGAGAGAAAACAGACGCACATCCTCACAACCCAGCGAATCTGTTACTCTGACTGTGAGAGGTGAGTAAAGTGTGTGATACTCTGGGATATGTGTGTAACATGTCCTGTCACTCTGACTGTGAGAGATGAGTAACTTGTGTGATACAGACTCTCAGATTCCAGTGATTTTGTGATTTGTTTATTTATTTGCACTTCTAATAGTTCACTGAATACATTGAGCAAAAATTTACCTCCATGTAAGAATTTGCAGAAACGTAAGGAAACCATTGTCCTTAACACAGAACCTGAAGGTGTTTCCAGAGACTTCTGAGAATGAAAATTGTTATGAAAAACACTAAGGAATAAGTATTATTACAAATATAATTACAATCTGAATTTCTACATAAGCCTGTTTGAAGTAAAGTGATATCTGACCAAACAAAAATAAATAAATAAATAGACACTGTCATATCATGTTATCACACACTACATTATTATAATATTTATCATAACATTTATCATCCATATGCACAGCCTTACACAGACCAACACTGACTGTAGAAGCAGAGAGTCCTGTGTAGACTGGATGGGTGTATATAGGGTGTTATATCTGTGATAAATTACACATTTCTCTGTCTCTTAGTACTGTTTGTGTGAGTAATGTACAGGACAGAGGAATAAAGGAGAGAAATGCTGCCTGCTACATTACAGAACCAATTCTCATACTGAAAAAAGTATTGATGGAGATAATAGTGTATGATAATGATAATTTACCTATGAATCCTATAGGTTCTACATCCTAATATTGATTTATTTTACTGTAGTTACTTTGATTTATTTATTTGTTTACTTAGAGAGACAGACAGAGAGAGAGAGAGAGAGAGAGAGAGAGAGAGAGAGAGAGACTCCAAGATGTGTGTCTCATTATTTGCCAAGACTGTGGGAGTGTCAGTCTCAATGTGACATGTTCTGAGGTTACACAAATACCACTCTTTTCATAATCTTTATCCATTTTGAATGACGGAGTAATATCACCCAAGCAGATGGTTTTATGGCAACCTTTTTTCCCAGTTATGATAGTTCTCAGACAAACCACAAACTGTGTATGAATCTGTTCCATTCCTCTTTCTATAAACATTACTATACCTATAACTATTCCTCTTTGCCTCTCTTCATTTCCTTAGACTCACCAACAGCTAAACTGACAGTAAAACCAGACACCACTGTGTACACTGGAGAGACAGTCACTCTGAAGTGTGAGATAAAGACTGAAAGTGGATGGAGATATAAGTGGTATAAAGGCAGTTCTCAGACTGTAGTGTCTACATCTGGACATCACACTGTAAATGGAGACACACTGACCATCAGTGGAGCTGTTGAATCTGATGAGGATCAGTACTGGTGTGAGGGAGAGAGAGACAATAGACCCACATCCTCACAACCCAGTAAATCTGTTAATCTGACTGTGAGAGGTGAGTTTTGTTCAGACTCTTTTCTGATGGAGATTTTGTTGAGATGCTGCATTACATCTCATTAATAAATTAAACTAAAGATTTTAAGGTAATACTTTATTTTAAAGTTGAGAAACTAAGAGGTGAACGTTTTAAATGTTTCATCTTATCCTGCGTCACTGTCAACATACTGAGGGGTCATCAATGAACCCTAAAACAGAATGTGACTGGTTTTGATGTTTCGAAATACACATTTCAGTGGACGGCATTTCACAGTTATGACTCATAAATTCTTCTGCTTTTAATGCCTTTCGTAATGTATTAGAAACTATACACCCAATGAATTTATTTTTTCCTTTGAACTAAAGCACAGCCCAAAACTACACTGACCATAACTCCAAACTGGAGTCCTGTGTACAGCGGAGAGACAGTCAGTCTGAAGTGTGTGATAGAGTCTGGGAGGAACTGGAGATATAAGTGGTATAAAGGCAGCACGCAGACTGCAGTGTCTCAGTCTAATGGTTCCACTATAACTGGAGACACATTCACCATCAGAGAAACTGCTGTAACTGACCAGGATCAGTACTGGTGTCAGGGAGAGAGTGATGACAGACCCACATCCTCACAGAGAAGTAACTCTGTTTTTCTCAGTGTAAGAGGTGAGTGATGAGTGTAACGTATGAAAAGAGTACAGTGGTTGGTAGTTGTGAGTTCTGGGAGAGATTTTCTCCCCAAATGTTTTCTCTCAAATGTGTAACTCTGTGATGGTGAATCCAGAAGTTCATATTTTTTCTCTGTTTCTCTGTTGGCTTGTCTGAGGATCTTCTGTAGTCGGTCTGGTTTATTCTTGTTTCTCTGACATGTCTCCTGACACTGTAACAATACACACACATGATTATTACACAGAAATTAAACAGCAGAAAGGAATGTGTTAATTTTAAGGTCTGGGAAAGGTCATTCACACCAAACTATTATTTTTCTCAAGTCCTTGACACTGCAACATAACAGTGATGTTTAGAACTGCAATGATGAAACTAAGTATTGGTCATTTTTTGTTCATTTGTTTAGATTTTCTTTTTAGACTGGTTTTCATCCAGTGGTCTGATATGTCTGAAAGAAAGCTCTGTAACAATGCTTGCATTCGACTTGTCTCCAACAGCACAATAACAGAATGTCTCACTTTAACCAGTTTATTTTATGCTCTTTTATAAAACTGATATATAATTATACCATCAGTACCAGAACTGCTTAGATTTTTCTTCTTAGAGAAGACACAGATCACTACAACTGTGAAAAAATAATCTGGAGAAAAAGTACAAATGTCTGTATTCATCAGCACAGAAAAGTTCAATAAGTTATGAGTGTCTCTCTCCAAAGATGTGTCTGACTGAAGGAGACTCAGTGACTCTGAGCTGTGAGGTTAAAGACTCCTCTACAGGCTGAACATTCCTCTGGTACAGAGTCATTCCCTACAGAGATGAGTTACCCAGGGTTCATTTTAACTCTGTAGAACTCCTCTCAGACAGCAGCAGAGGAGCTGGAGGCTCCTACACTCTCAGCCCTGCTGCTCTTAAACACACAGGAGTTTATGTGTGCCGAGTAGATTTATTTGGAAAATGATTTTAATATGGTTGTGTTTCCCCCTCCCTGGTAAGGGCACTGTTAATAATGGAGTATTAACATTTTCTCCCAGCACCTGTTTCTGATCTCAAAGCCTGAACGAATGTGAGCTCAAACTCTGTCTCTCTGTGTGTCAGCTCTGTCTCCTCCAGCCTCTCTGATCATCAGTCCTAACACAACTCAACACTTTACATCTGATTCTCTCTCACTGAGCTGTGAGGTACAGAGTGACTCTACTGGATGGACAGTGAGACGATACACAGATAATGGAGAGGTGTCAGACTGTTCATCAGACTGGGGATCAGTAAGAGGATCTACATGTAGCATCAGCTCCCTCCAGTCATCAGACAGTGGAGTGTACTGGTGTCAGTCTGACTCTGGAGGGAACAGTAATCCTCTCAACATAACAGTGACCAGTCAGTCCCAACAGTCACATTTAAACCATATCTGTGAAATATTATTTGTCCTCATTAGAGAGAAAATACCTGTGTTTTATTGTTAGTGATGATACACAGTCATGTAGATGAATAATGTTGAAGCATCAAAATTTTAATCTTTGTCCAAACTCACAGAACATCATTTAATGTTTAACAGCCACACCTCATATAAGTATTACCTCAGAGATGATATCATTTTTAAAATGGTTATGCAGTATCTATATTAAAATCATTAATGTTCTACAGATAGTAATGTGATCCTGGAGAGTCCTGTCCATCCTATTACCGAGGGAGATACTTTGACTCTGCACTGTAGATATCGAAATGACCCCTCAGCTGATTTCTATAAAGATGGATTAGTCGTCCAGACTACAGGAGAGATGACCATCCCTACTGTCTCAAAGTCAGATGAGGGTCTGTATTGGTGTAAACACCCAAAGAGAGGAGAGTCACCAAAGCGCTGGATCACTGTCAGAGTCAGTGTCAGAGGTGAGATAAGTAAGGGATAATGCACAAGGAGCCGGTCATTTTCGCAAAATAAACCATAAAACAGGCTGTAGAATGTCGTAATTGACCATTCAGAATCAAGTATTCAACATAGCCGTATAATAATAACTTTTAATATGGTCCTAACTCCTGGCTAAGCAGAATCATTTTTGTGCTGGTTTTGATGTTAACATTTTGATCATTACTGATGTTTGAGGAATCCAGTGACTGGTCTCTTCAGCCAATCAAATTCTTATATTATCTCTAATAAACTTCGTTCTGAACTGCAAGAACAGAATGTGTGCGTCTCTCTCTCTCTCTCTGTCTTTGTGTGTGTGTGTGTGTGTGTGTGTGTGTGTGTGTGTGTGTGTGCGTGTTTGCTTTCAGGTCCAGAAGACTCCATCTCTCTCCCCAGACTGCTCTGTTCTCTACTGGTACTTTCTCCATATCTGCTGGTGACCATTGTGATCGGGGTTAAATGCTGGAGTGCTAGAGGTGAGCAGTCTCTCACTACAGAAGGTCACAAGTTTAATTTCACACTCTAAATGAATGATCTGTTTCTCTTATAACACACTGATAAAAGATGAATGCTAAAAAAGAGTTTTGGAGTTCAAATGATTAATTTGTCTTGTTTTTGTGTTTGTTTTACAGCTCAGTCTCATGGAGACAAGAGACGGTATGCAGTCAAAGAAACATTATAATCCGTCAATTATAAGATTTACAATGTGATTTTCTCTATATGATCACACAAGAAGTATAGAGTCATTTCTCAGCACAATGTAAAAGATGACAGGGAAAGACTCTGAGAAGTTTGCGACTTTGCCGTTTAATGTAAATATTTAATATGATATAACAATATTGATTGTGTCAGATATCATGCATTACAAGGAGAACTGAAAATGCGCTGATAGGCTTAAAAAAGAAGAGCTGTGTTAAAATTTCCTTTTTTTTAGAATAAATACAATTTATACATATTGTTTCTTCTTTTTGATAGACCTCTCAGATGATGCATATGTCTTTTCTTTTAAAGAAATTGTTCATACACACATACTTTGCAAAGATTAGTTTATTTTTGTGAGATAAAAAATGACAGGCATAGAACAGTGTAAGTATAATTTTCTTAGCAACATCAGTTTATTGTTATGTATTTCAGTTTGTATCTATGTGTTTTAAAACATGTATGTGGTCACATAGATGATTCCATAGATCAATATGTGTCAATTTGTGATCAACATCAATGTATTTAATAGACTCAGTTAATTCAATAAATTTCACTTCAAACCTGTTTTTCTTTACTTATTGTAATTTACCTGATTAAGAAAAAGAGGTATTTACTCATTAACTGATTTAAATGATAAATATTATTCATAAAAGTCTTGTTACGTATAATACATATAATGCACATACATATAATCATTCCTGAAGCATGGAGATGTTTAGATCAGGTTTTGCTGTTTTACTGTCACACCCTGTCTCTTAGTGTTCTTGTTAGCCCCCAGTGGTCAGTTTTGATTGTAGTCTGGTTCACTTTTACGTAACTGCCATCTTCTGTTTTAAGTGTAAACATACATTTATTCCTCTCTGAGCAACTTTCCCCAATGACACTGGATGCAATATACTTTTTTGAGAGACAGTTTTGAGTTTCTGGTATCACTGCACTTTGGTCAGGATTTGTGTTTATAGTCTCACTCTAAACATCCTTCTGGAACGTTCCATAACACACTTTAATATTCGAGGAGGGAGCCCTATGAGGCTCTTCATCCAGTGACCATTTGGTTTGATCTGAAACACGAACATGCAACAGTCTGAATGCTTACAGGTTGTACTATGGTTAACTTCAGTGTCACTTTATCTTCTGTGAATAACAAAAATATACAGGTTTTAATGACAGGTGCACTGCTGCTCTCACATGCTTTCACTGGTATTTGCTGCTGACTGTTCTTCATGTCTTTACATCAAATAAATTCCTTGTAGCTATTGACTGAGTTAGTTTGGTTTGTCACTTAGAGGCCAATTTTAGGTCCAATGATCCCAGGGGCTTTCTCCACTGTATGACTAAGAGTTCCAGTCCACCTTATTTGCTCAACAAGAAAAGTAATATGATTTTCTTCTTTTTTTCAGCTTCTCTAAGAGGTGGACTAATATAAAACATATAAACCTAACATGTCTCTGTGGAAGTCAAACTCTTACACAAAACACCCAGTGCTCACAGAGGACGTCCTCTGTATCAAGTCATAACCGAGACAATAATTAACAACACCAGTCTCTCCCTTTTCCTCTGACAAAAGACATTCAAATACAACCTGGTTGCCATCTCATAATGTCTGTGTGATGTATCTAGTGTGTCATATGTCTAATGACAGGATCCTCATCTACAGCTAGATTAAGAGTCTGAATGGATCTGAGGCCCAACTGAACTTCAGTCTAAATCCAGCAGAGGGAGACATTACACAAATGACATAATCTCCGATAACGTCAGTAGGACATCAGTGCTAGAGAATGTCTCATGTAAGTAGGAGACGGCGAAAAATTGTGGAAAGTACAATAATCCTATGTAATATTACTTGTCTCCTACATTATTGTGGCTGTTGAAATTGCAGTGCTTCACCATTTCATAATTTACCCTCATCTACACTGACAGTGATGTATAATGGGGAACCCTTGGGAATCCTGTATTTGTCCACTAGAGGGAGCAGACTTAGACTTAGACTGCTTTTACTGTCATATCCACATATGCATGACTCATACAGGCGAACGAGATTGCGTTACACAAGGACCACAGCGCCACATAAAACAAATAACAAATATATACCACATAGAACAATAAATAAGGCACAATAAATACTGAGGGGAAAAAATGAGCAATAAATATGACAACAGAAAGCACTGAGTAAAAACAGAAAGCACTGAGTTAAAACAGAGAGTACTGAGTAAGGACAGAGAGTACTGGGTAAAGAAAGTACTAAGTAAGTCAAAAGTAAAACTTCTACAAGATAAAAAAAAAAATCCCTACATATTACAAATCTGGACATGACAAGCACACCTGACACGGACAGTGAATTTCTGGCAACAGCATTGGCATTGTGCAGGTAGGTGAGTTGTTTGAGGTGTTGTTGATTGTGTAATTAGTGCAGTTTATTGTGCAAAGGAAGGGGTCAGAGAGTTGCTGTTTGGAAGTTCTGAGTGTTCAAGCTGTTGAGGAACCTCACAGCCTGAGGAAAGAAACTGCTGCATAGTCTGGTGGAGGCAGCACGGATGCTCCGGTACCTCCTGCCAGAGGGTAGGAGGGTGAAGTGGATGTGGGAAGGGTGGGTAGGGTCCTTCACGATGCTGAGGGCCTTTCGGGTGCACCGTGCATTGTCGATGGCCTGAATGGATGGGAAAGCAGTTCCTATGATCTTTTCAGCTGTCTTCACCATCCACTGTAGGGACTTGCGATCGCAGGCTTTGCAGTTCCCATGCCAGACAGTGATACAGCTGGTCAGAATGCTCTCTGTGGTGCCTCTGTAGAATGTGGTGAGGATGGATGGGGGGAGACTCGCCTTTTTCAGGTGCCGCAGGAAGTGGAGACACTGCTGGGCCTTCTTGGAGAGCGCAGTGACATGTGAGGACCAGGAGAGGTCCTCCGTGATGTGCACTCCCAAGAACTTAGTGTAACCAGGGCTTAAAATGTAGTAGTAGAAAGGAGAAGTAAAAAAAAAAAAAAAATTAATAAGAAATAATATAGGCATAAACAATAAAAGTAATGCAGACAAGTTATAACCAATCAGGTAATAATAAATAGCACTGCAAATGTCAGATTCAAGAAATGACCAATTAACGGTTTAGCTCTGCCTACCAGAGATATGAGAACGGAACTAGATAAATTAACAGAAGAACTTGCAAGAGAGAGATCTAACCTAAAGAAGAAGTTCGATACGAACGGAAAGAAATAAAGAAATCCAAGAGACCCAATACGCTAAAAGTAAATTTCTTAGTGTTTATACTTACCGTGGTCATCCAGGTTAGACTTTTAGAAGAGAAGAAAAAGACACAACGGATTACAAGTTTTGTTGAAGATACTTGAATCAACGTAAATTAGTTTTGTGATTTACACAAAGGGATTTGGTGAGTTAAACTCTTTAATTTTCAGAATGTGCATTTTATTTGTGAAAAAGTGTTGTGTAGACTTAGTTTCGAAATTTGCAAATGCATGGAAATGTTGTGTGATTATATAAGTTGCTAGTCAGCTAGTATGCCGCGAGCAAACTGGTTAAGTTAACGTAGCTGAGTTACACGTGTTTGGAAAAAGACAGTGTGATATTGAGTTATTGTGATGCCAAAAGATATGATGTGGACTCATGGACTGTAATCCTGTTATACAGGTCAGGGTTTTTTTGGATGTATTAATCGAACCGACTTTCTACGGAGGAACCACCATAGCACCGAAGTGACAACAAAGTAAGATGGCGAGCCTACCCAAGAGAAAGGACGAACAGAGAGCGGACAGCTTCGCAACATGGAGCTCTTTTCCACTAGGAGCCCGTGCCCGTGCCCGTGCCGGTACGGAGCCAGTGCTGCCTTGGTGCCTTTTGAGAACCGGCCCGCATTTCCACTGGTTTGGGAACCGAACGCTACATAGTGAAAGTTTGAGGAATTTCCGTGGGGAAAAAATAATGTCGAACAGAATGCATCTGCTTGCTTTTTATAAATTTACTTTTACGCTAGGCTTCCACACAGCGAAACACCTCACGAATTTTGTCCTATACCTTTTCGCTCTGGGTGCAAAATTCATGAAAATAGTAAGTCTGTCACCTAGCTCAAAAGTTAAAACGAGTGTTTAAATGAAGGTCTGCAGTGGTTTATTTGCACCAGCCAGAGCCGAGAGAGAGTGTCTTTTTCTACCACTCTGGGACCGATTACGTTCATGTAACAAGTAAACAACAGCCCGTATTGATGTAGACACACATTGTTGCTCATACATCTTTTAATCATATACATATTTTAATGTTACAAATATCCTTTAGCCTACCGCTACTTGGTCAGACGTTTTTTGTTACTCCCGCCTCTCTAGAGAACGTCATGTACCAAACACATCAACTGATTGGTTCTCGCGTGGTTTTTATTTGCATAGCCTCTGACGTCAGCGGTTCCAACTTTTGGGACCAGCAATTCTGTGGTGCCGTGCCGGTGCCAGCTTTTCAGCTCCGGCACCAGTATTTGTCAGTGGAAAAGCGCGGCCCCAGTACTCGATTAGGCACCAGTACCGCGGCAGTGGAATAGTGGTAATGGAGGATTTAACACGGTCGGATATATAATGTTCTTCTTAGTTGAAGAACTTGTCTCTAAGAAAACTGAAAGATTGAACGTTGTGCACAAACTTTTGAAATCAGCTGATTGACTTGCAGTTTTGCTATGAATGTGATGTGTTGAAATTGTGATGTGTTGACGAAATTGTAAGTTAACTGTGTCTTTTGGTTCTAAAATTAGGTTGTACTTACCGGGAAGCAAAACTGCGGTGAACTAAAGTACCTAAGAGTAGAAGGAAGAAACATAAGTATTGAACAGTATAATTAGACAAAATGTTCCAAAATAACATTTTGAAATACCATTCTGGTACTTTTCTAACTAAATAGGGATCGATAAAAGGTTAGAGATAACCTAACTGAAGTTTTAATTAGTGAATGAAATTAGAACTGATAGGTCAAACAAACTTGGTGAACTTAGTGAGCCGCATTTAACCAAAGTAAAGTGTGATTTTAATTTTCTTTAATATCCAGAGAGGTGATGTCTTTTGTTGTTTCAGACTTGGGTAACTAATTTGTTAAGATTTCAATTTACCTTGTTTTCTATAAAGAAATAATCTTAGAGGTGTGCGCTTCTCTGTTTACTGCCTCTTTTGATACCTAGAGTCTTTTCCATGGCCCAGTTTGTACCTATGCTTTTTTGTTAGTTCGTTTGTTCTTTGTTTGCATGTTTGATTTCTTTGATTAGGTGTTGAATGTATCTTTTTGCTGTTGATTCTGAGCTTGTCTCTGTTTATTGTGTGATGTTGAATATATTGAAATTGCTTTGGAATGTGTTTCCCCACTAGTTCTGTCTCCTCCATTTTTATATAAATCAAATAAAAAATAGATTCCAACTCTGTCTCTCTGTGTCTCAGCCCTGTCCCCTCCAGCCTCTCTGATCATCAGTCCCAACACAACTAAACACTTTACATCTGATTCTCTCTCACTGAGCTGTGAGGTACAGAGTAACTCTACTGGATGGACAGTGAGACGATACACAGATAATGGAGAGGTGTCAGACTGTTTATCAGACTGGGGATCAGTAACAGGATCTACATGTAGCATCAGCTCCCTCCGGTCATCAGACAGTGGAGTGTACTGGTGTCAGTCTGACTCTGGAGGGAACAGTAATCCTCTCAACATTACAGTGACAGGTCAGTCTCAACAGTCAATTTTAAGACATATCTGTGAAAAATTATTTGTAAAATTGCAATGTAGTGTTATTAGTGATGATACATAGTGAAGCAGAGAGCTATATATTGTTGAAGCATCGAAATTCTAATCCTTGTCCAAACACACAGAACTTTTTTTTAATGTTTAACAAACAGGACTTATGTAAATATAACCCAAAAGATAATATATTTCTGCGCTTCATAGTTATTAAATTATTGTTGTCACTTTTGCACATTATGTAATATTAATCTGTAACTCTATAATTGAATCAGAAACGTCACTGTGAATAATAACAATACTGGACATGAGGTCATCTCCTTTTATCACCTGCCAATTGCCCTCAAAGGGAGTTGTTATATTGAATGGGTCACCATTTGCAAAATGTCGGCAAACTATCAAAGTCATATTATGATTAGGTATGTTATTAAAGTGACTGTCGTCATTTTGCAATACACACACACACACACACACACACACACACACACACACTATTATGTTGCTATAAATGCAAATCTTACTCACATGTCTGAATGACAGCAAACTAGTACGAGTGAACCCTTGCAACATCTGTTGAAAGAAAAGAGAATCGCAGCAGGAAACAACATGACTGAAAGCAAGGCTGACAGCAACTTCACAGAAATAGGAGCAAAATAGCTTAAAATTAGCTTGTACCGGGGTGATTTTGAAATGTAAGGATGCTGGGTGATAAAAAGCACAAGTCTAGGAAAAGTCATGAAAGGAGGGTCCTGTAATTTGATCGAGTTAGATGACCGGTAGTCCGCACTTCTAGGTATAAGTAGGTCAAACGAGTACGCCGCCTCTTCTAAGACGTCACAGCGGTCAAATGACTGGCGCTCTGCGCTTCTAGTGTTAAATTGTCTTGGAGTATCTATATTGAAAGTATTGTTTTTCTCTCTGCAGTCTATGCAATTGTGTTCTGTTCTATAGATGGTGATGTGATCCTGGAGAGTCCTGTCCATCCTGTTACTGAGGGAGATACTTTGACTCTGCGCTGTAGATATCGATATGACTCCTCGCACCTCAGAGCTGATTTCTATAAAGATGGATTAGTCCTCCAGAATCAGACTACAGGAGAGATGACCATCCCTACTGTCTCAAAGTCAGATGAGGGTCTGTATTGGTGTAAACACCCAGAGAGAGGAGAGTCACCAAAGAGCTGGATCACTGTCAGAAGTAATTGAAAATCATTTTTGTCTGTTTGTAACTCCAGTGTGGTACTACAGTAATGTCAGTACACTACTGAGGAATATTCATGTATTAGTCAACTCAGGTGACGGATCCTCTGCTGTAACAGTAGGAGTGGTGGTGGGATTGGGTGTTGTCTTTGTGATCATCATTCTAATGATCAATTTTTACTGCTGAAAAAAAACCAGAAGGTAAACGCTTGCATCTTTCCTTAAAATTTAGAGAGTTTGTTTTCCGTTGATTTAAAATCACAAAACTGTGACTTGTTGACTCTTCTGAAGAATGTAATTAATCAGAAGAGTCAGCAAGTCACAGTTGAACACTCATAACCGTGCTGTGTTTTAATAATGCTTTTCATAGGAACTGCTGACATTTATGATAAGATAGAAAGCCCAGATAAAGGCAACAGAGGTAAAGTTTACTGTTAACATACACAGTGATGTTTACATGCTGGACCTCCATTAACATAATGTCTTACTCTCTTTCTTAGGAAGTGTTTACATCTATGACGATATTGACACTCCAGATAGGGACAACAGAGGTAAAGTCTATAACTAGCATACACTGTGATTACATGTCCTTTGATTGTGCCCTAAACTCAACTTTAACCATGACTCATGATAATCATTTTAATATCTCTGTCAGTCTAATAAAGCTGTAGATCACACATGATTAAAAATGACCAGTGACAGTAATTGATTTATTAAACTGACTGCTGTTTAATTGTTGTTTGAAGTCTTTGCTGTTGTTATCGTTGTTGTTGAATTTTAGATCCTGTGGATGAACAGAGCAATGCAAATTATTCTAATGTTCAGGTGAAAAACATTAACTTTTTTGAAATATGAAAGGGAAAAGGTACATCCACTTTACCTCACAATCAAAACAACCCAATACATGAACATTTAAAAGCATCATTATGTGTGGGATTCTACAGCACATGTTGTTTGTGTATTTCCTGAGAAGTCAAAATCATACTTTATATCACCTTTTCTCTTCCATCAGAAAAGACCAACACACCACAGGAGGACACAGTTTACTCACAGCTGAACTCAAACACAACCACAGGTATAATAACACCATCATTACACTCCCCATCACACACTCACACCATTTTAACTGGCACTGACCATGCCTGGGTACAATGAGAAAGACAGTAAGACATCAGGACAGTGAGAAAAGATAACTGACAGACAGTTTATTTAGAGTTGAAGGCTTATTATTGTTTTAACAGGAAAACTGTAATCTTACAGATGACAAAAGCATCTTAAACAGACTGTGAGACTGCTGATGTACCATTGTGTTAAGATGTCAGGTTGAATTTCATTTGATTATTTATTTATTTATTTCCCTCATATGAAGTGAGACGAGTGGAAGGTCAGGCCCTGTCTACTAATTCTACATATTAATAAAAGAGTGAAAATCATAAATCTGAATGTGTGTTGTCAGACCTTTGTCTTTAGCTTCCTGTCTTCTGGTCAAAATCCACTTGGACCTGATTGGCTAATCACCTTGTTCTCCAAGTGTATGTGCACTTGTCCGTTTTGTTCACTTATTGTGTCAGTCTATATATACACAGTGATGTTTTCACAGGTGCTTTGAAAAATCACTAACTGTTTGTACTGACCTGCGTGTTGTTCCTTGTTTCCTAATTTCTCTGTAAACCATATTTCTTCTGACTTTGTTAACCTTGTTCCCATGTTAACCTTGTTCTCTCTGATTATCCCTGTTCTCTCTATTTAGACCTGTTCTCCCCTTTGCCCTCTGGTGTAAAGACCTTTGTTTCTTACCTGACCTCAGTAGGAGTGGTGGGGTCCCAGGTCTACCTAGTTGCCCAGTAGCCAGTGTTTTGTTAACTGAACTCTGCCTATTCATTGACCGTTAAAGACTTGTCTGTACTTGTATTCAGTCTCTTCATGTCAGAAGACTTAACCCCCAAATGGATGCAGCAGACAAATTCTAGGATTTCAGTGTCTCTAGTTGTGCTTTACAACTGCACATAGATCTGACCACACGGGAACACGTCACAGGAGCTGAGAGTTGAAGAAACCAGGAGTAGACGACTGCAGTCTACTTTATCCTCCACATCTCACACTTCCACTGCCATCCAGTCTGCTCCTGCTGCCTCCCAGCTCCCTGTCTCTGCTCCTGACTCAGTTTCTCCTGCTGCTCCTGCTAACTCAGCTGAATGGTCCAGGGGAAGGTTTCTCACCCTGCTTTTTTCTCCTACTTGTGCATGTTTATTTTTGTGCATGCTGGCATATCTGCAAACAGCAGTAATTTTATCGTCTGTTGATGAGAGAAGCATTGAATGGTATGAGAATAACATTTTCTCACTAACATTCATATTTGTATGTATTTCAGTTAGGGTTATGGTTAGTGTTAGGGTCATGTTTGTATTTGTTTCAATTTCTGACTAACTGTATACATGCATTCATTGTTTCATGCCAATGTTTCCAGCAGTCTAAAGATAAAATCTATTTTTGTTAACTAAGTTTAAGCCTGTGCCTAAATTTTGAAAGTATTAAATAAGTATTAAGCCTTTATAAAGTTATTGTTACATATTTCCTAATAAATAATGGTTATATATAGTCACTACCAAAACAGTGTAATTGCTTGTACCTTTTACATAAGGTTTTGGAGTCTTATTTAACAATCTGTTGTTTTCAAACCCAGTTCAAAATGCAATGATAAATACCGCTTTATTCATTCATTTTTATGTAACTGGACATCCAGTCTTTTAAAGCTAAAAATAAATGACTTCTTCTATTGTCAATGCTTTCACTGCTTCTAATTTCTGTTGAAGAGTAAATTTCCATCATGACATGCTAACTTACTCTTTTGAAACACAATTGTATGAGTTTCTGGTATCACTGCATTTGGACCTATGGTGTATCTAGTGTGTCATACATCTGATAAAAGGAGTCTCATCTACAGCTGGATTAGGAGGAGGATGTGAAGCCCAACTGAACTTCAGTCTGGGTCCAGCAGAGGGAGACATTACATAAAATAACATATCACGTCATCTGCGATAATGAGAGCAGCCAAGATACCCTAGTGACCTTCCTTGGTCAAAAGTTCTTGTATGTAGTTCATATATATATATATATATATATAGAGAGAGAGAGAGAGAGAGAGAGAGAGAGAGAGAGAGGGAGAGAGAGAGAGATTCTTACTTGCATTTCAGTATTTTGTCATGGAGCGAATGAAGAGCCCTTACTGTTACTTATGGTGTTACTATCACAATACCAACTGGTAAAAATGAAAGGATAAAAAGTACACTCCATCTCTGACAATCTTCACTTCAAGGAACATAATGTACATTTACTGGACAACAAGGCTTATGAGTTTCTGTTGATCCATGGATGTGAGAGAAAATTGTCAATGCAAAGAATATGAGCTACTGTAAGAGAACTCATATGGCCCAATTCAAAATTTGACATAGATTTTACACTAAAGCATCAAAAGGAGTACATATAACCGACCATTCATATCTTAATGTATGTCATCAAAGTAACTCTATGACAGACTAAATAAATAGGGTTTTTTTTGTTTTTGTTTTTGTTTTTTTTTTTGCTTTATTGTTTGTTTGTTTCCACATCTGTATCTGCTTTTAGGCTGTGAAAAAGAATGTAACACATATGTATTAGACGTCCTTATTTGTTTGTTTGTTCGTTTGTTTGTTTCCACATGTGCATTTGTTATCCTTATTGATCACAGTTTTCCAAGGCTCCCTGTCTCTCTTCCTCCCTTCCCCCTCTTTTCTTCTTCTTCTTCTTCTTCTTCTTCTTCTTCTTCTTAATCCTCCTCCTGGTGATCTGGGTTCTATCGCCTTTCTGATGCCCACTCTGCTCCTCCTGTCCACCTGAATCTTTCCTTTACACACTGCACATACAAACCCCTCCATTCCCCATGACCTTGTACTACTTTACATCAATGTTATAATGCATTTTTTTTCTTTTCCAAACAAAATGCACTGCAAGAACATAACATTTCATTTTCACACAGTATTTACTCACACACTCCTTTCATTATTAATCACAAGCTTTAGTCACTGTGAGAGAGTCTTCCTGTCTTAATTCTCCTAAACCCATCTACAGCCTTGTAAACCATCAGGTGACGAATGTGATGATGACTAATGTGGGTATAGGTATTTTCTTATGTTTTGTATTGAATCTGGATCTACCAGGTCACCTGGAGATGTTCCCAACATGTAGTAACTGTTGTCCAATCCCCAGAGATCAGCTCTGTGTCCACATTAACAGAGCAGTTTACAGCTTCTCAATATCAACTGTTAAACTGAGACAAAACTTTATGTTGTTAAAGGTCAAACTGCAATTAATTATCAGTATGGTTAACACGATTCTTTATGGGTAAACAAGTGCCCCGTAAAGTGACAAATTGCAGTGTGTGCTTAGTTTATCTTTAACAGAGATACAGAGAGGGTCAGTGGAAATTTCTAGCACTCGAAAGAAGAGAGAACATTTCTGCACAGTAGGTCTTTGAAAAGCATTAGATTGACAATGCACAAATATATGAACACCCACCCACCCACATGCACACACACTCACACAAACACACCCGCACCCATGCGCACACAGAGACCCACACACACACACACACACACATACACACACATATAGAGACACACACAGAAACACATACACATTCACAGAAACACAAACACACCAACGCATGCACATGCACACACGCACACTCACTCTCACTCTCACTCTCACTCTCACACACACACACGCACATGCACACACACAGGCACACTCACTCTCTCTCACACACACACACACACACACACACACACACACACAAACATGCACACACATGCACACACACACACATGCACCCGCACGCGCACGCACACACACACACACACACACACAGAATAACTTTATGCAGCATGCACAGTTGAGAAATGCACTTGAAAGCAACCTTTAATGTTTCCAACCACAGTGGCCTTGTGTGTGATGTCTGAGAAAAGAGCTGAAATGACTGTTTGTGGTTTGGCTTCTCTTCTGCTTCTGCCTCATGTAGGTGGGTGGAGGTGTTAACTGCTCCTTTGTCCTGGTCTGTATTTAATGCTCTCAGAAAAGTGTATGACAATTACAATGAACATTAACAAGATAATTACATATTAACAAAATATTAGCATATCTAAAGTTGATATTTCATAAAACTCCATCTTGATCTAAAAGATACGCTTTGATAGGGCATGAAGAAACAAAAAAAATAAATAAATAAAAAATATAAAAACAGGCAAAATAAAAAAGAAAAACAAAAAAGAATGAAAGTACAATCTACTGGATCAGAATCAATCCGGATTCAAAGCCGGCCACTCCACCGAGACGGCCCTCCTTGCTGTCACGGAGGACCTCCACCTGGCCAGAGCGAAGTCTCTCAGCTCTGTCCTCATACTCCTAGACCTCTCCGCAGCATTCGACACGGTCAACCACCAGATCCTCCTCTCATCCCTTGCTGGGCTGGGCTTCGCGGGTTCTGCACTCGCATGGTTCAAGTCCTATCTGTCTGACCGTTCCTACCAGGTCTCTTGGGGGGAATCGGTCTCCTCCACCCGCCCTTTACTCACAGGAGTCCCACAAGGTTCTGTACTTGGTCCACTCCTCTTCTCTCTCTACACCAGATCACTCGGTCAAGTTATCTCCACCCATGGTCTTTCCTACCACTGCTATGCTGATGACACACAGCTGTTCCTCTCCTTCCCCCCCTCTGACTCCCAGGTTCAACCTCACATCGCAGCCTGCTTAGCAGACATCGCCTCATGGATGTCTGCTAACCATCTCAAACTCAACCCAGAGAAAATGGAGCTCCTGTTCTTTCCTGCTAAGAACTCCCCAGCGATCGACACTGCAATCACCATCGAGGGATCTGTGGTGTTTCCCACCACAGCAGCCAAAAACCTCGGCGTAACCCTGGACAACCAGCTGACCTACTCCGATCACATCGCGGCAGTCACTCGATCCTGCAGATTCTCCCTATACAACATCAGGAGAATCCGCCCATTCCTAACACAACATGCGACCCAGCTCCTGGTCCAAGCGCTTGTCATCTCCCGCCTGGACTACTGCAACGTGCTACTGGCTGGCTTGCCGGCCTGCGCCATCAGGCCGCTCCAGCTCGTGCAGAACGCCGCTGCACGCCTGGTATTCAACCTCCCTAAACACTCTCATGTCACTCCACTGCTTACTGCACTCCACTGGCTTCCGGTAGCAGCCCGCATCCAGTTCACGACACTGGTGCTGGCCTACCAGGCCACTAGAGGCTCTGCCCCATCATACCTTCAGGCTCTTATAACTCCATACACCCCAACTAGGACCCTCCGCTCCATGACGTCTGGACAACTGACGGTCCCCTCACTTCGGGAACCCGGCAACCGCTCCTCCCGACCACGCCTCTTCTCCGCCATTACCCCGAGGTGGTGGAATGACCTCCCCCATGCAGTCAAGACTGCGGAATCTCTTACCGTCTTCAGCAGGAAACTGAAAACCCACCTCTTTAGAACCCACCTGTCCCCCAATGCCTAACCTCCCTTTCCCAAAAAAAAAAAAAAAAAAAAAAAAAAAACCTTTGTCTTGTATCTGCGTTTGTCAAAGTATGTCAAAGTATTCCAGGGGCGCATTACGAAGGGGCAATTTTACGCTTGGTCTTATTATGATCTCTGCTAACAAGGTATTAGAAATCTGACTCTGAGTGATGCACTAATTGTAAGTCGCTTTGGTAAAAAGCGTCTGCCAAATAACTAAATTGTAAATTGTAAATTGAAAAAAAAAACATAACTTTGCATGCTAAACATGCAGATCTTTTCATATTTACAGTATTAACATGGCAGCAGTATCACAGCTTCAGTGTTAATAGATGACAGTGTTACGATGCACAGGCTTTTTGAGAGTGCTCCCCAACAAACAAGCAGAAAATAACCAGCCAAACAAAAATTACATTTCCACACTACAAATGTTCAGTTCTGACCTGCTGTTAGAAATGTGCAAATAGTTTTTGATTTATAATAGGAATAGATAGATACATAGGCAGACAGACAGAGAGACAGACAGACAGACAGACAGATAGATAGATAGATAGATAGATAATATTTATACAATATTTACAACTATATAGGGCCCAACTGTCTCAACCATATCAACCTTCTCAACATTTCTGCAGAAGTGTGATCTAAATGTGAGAATACAGGAAGAGCTTATAATACACAATGCACATCAGACAATCTCTCACTCACACAGCATGGAGCTCAGTCCACTACATGCACTGATCTGTAAGTAATCTCCTTTTTTCTCTCTCATTTTCCCATCTTTCATTTCTAAGTGACATCATTTCTTGGAAAATAATTCTCAGAAGTTGATGTCCTGAGAAAGCAGCAGTTTACCTCTAAAATAAAACCTCGAACAATTCTACAATAGTACAGTCTATGCTACATATAAGAGGGCTCCAGGCTCAATTTTACCAAATTTTACTGATTTACTGGTCTTTAACAGAGATACTGAGAGGGGCAATGGAAATTTCTAGCACTCGAAAAAAGAGAGGACATTTCAGCTCAGTAGGTCATTGAAAAGCATTAGATTGACAATGCACAAATATATGAACACCCACCCACTCACATGCACACACACACATGCACACACACACACACACACACATACACACACACACACACACACACACACACACACACACACACACACATATGCACACACACACACGTGCACACGCGCACACACACACACACACACACACACACACACACACACACACACACACACACACACACACACACACCAGACCTCCAGAATAACTCGATGCAGCATGCACAGTTGAGAAATGCACTTGAAAGCAACCTCTACTCTTCCCAACCACAGTGGCCTTGTGTGTGATGTTTGAGAAAAGAGCTGAAATGACTGTTTGTGGTTTGGCTTCTCTTCTGCTTCTGCCTCATGTAGGTGGGTGGAGGTGTTAACTGCTTCTTTGTCCTGGTCTGTATTTAATGCTCTCAGAAAAGTGTATGACAATTACAATGAACATTAACAAGATAATGACTTATTAACAAAATATTAGAATATCTAAAGTTGATATTTCATAAAACTTCATCTTGATCTAAAAGATACGCTTTGATAGGGCATGAAGAAACAAAAAAAATAATTAAATAAAAAAAATAAAAACAGGCAAAATAAAAAATAAAAACAGAAAAGAATGAAAAAAAAAACATAACTTTGCATGCTAAACATGCAGATCTTTTCATATTTACAGTATTAACAAGGAAACAGTATCACAGCTTCAGTGTTAATAGATGACAGTGTTACGATGCACGGGCTTTTTGAGAGTGCTCCCCAACAAACAAGCAGAAAATAACCAGCCAAACAAAAATTACATTTCCACACTACAAATGTTCAGTTCTGACCTGCTGTTAGAAATGTGCAAATAGTTTTTGATTTATAATAAGAATAGATAGATACATAGGCAGACACACAGACAGACAGACAGACAGATAGATAGATAGATAGATAGATAGATAGATAGATAGATAGATAGATAGATAGATAATATTTAAACAATATTTACAACTATATAGGGCCCAACTGTCTCTACCATATCGACCTTCTCGACATTTCTGCAGAAGTGTGATCTAAATGTGAGAATACAGGAAGAGCTTATAATACACTTTCAAAATTTCCAAAATGAACGGATTTTCAAACATATTGTAAAAATGAAGCTGTGAAAATATTAAGTTGTGATCAAGTCTAAAATCCACATCTATTTACAATCAAGAAACATGGTTGGCAAAAAAGGCAAACAACTGGCCTTCATGTCAAAATCTCCTGTAATGTGAATTTCAGTCTAAAAACTTCAAACTAGTCATACGATTTATTCAAATGTTTTCTTTCTTTCACGTTAATCAAATATAATTTGTTTTTCGAGCACTTCACTTTCTTTAGTTTTCATGCCATAAAGAACATTGTAGAACTTAAGTTGAAATCTATAACACATTAGGCAAGTCCGGGTAGGCAAAATTTCTTTTTCATAAAAGATTTTACACCAAAATTGAGTTGAAATGCTAAAACAAATAAATAAATGAATACATTTTAAAAAGTTCGTCTGTAAAATTAAAACTGTAGCTATTGTATTCTAAGTAGCCTTACCCACCAAGAGATTAAAGACATTATTTGCATTATTTGTATTATTATTTGCACTATTTTTGTGACTTATTTATTTATTCATGACTTTTTTCTGTCTTTACACAACTTGACTGGTTTGACTGTTGAAGAGTCATAACCTATTTTGAATATGCTAATAAGTTTATTTGTCAATACTGGCTTGAAACGCAATGAATGTAACCATATAATTATCAGCACATAGTTCACTTCATAGCTCACTGAAGCTCGGGGTTTGCTACACCAAAATTGTGATAACCACAGATGTGTACCATGCTTACCATCTTCTGATACGTTTTAAATTACACAGAAATGCTCAGAGTGGAGAAATGACATTTTCATTTGTTAATGTCGATGTTGTCAGCACATTAGCCCAGCAGCAGCATTTACTACAGTGCTGATGTCTGAGAATAAAGAAGAGACCAGTGTTTGTAGTTTGATTTCTGTTCTCCTTCAGCCCTTAGGGTTTGTAGCAATGAAGGAGTGGGATGAGTCTCTAACTGTCCTTTTAGTGTCATTGTTAATACACACACACACACACACACACACACACACATTGCATATGAGCATTTATACACACATTCCCCTCATCTGGGATTGTCAATTTTGGCTGCTGTGCTGTTCACTCTGTGTGTTAAAAAAATGTCCCAGACCTTTTTCTTCTCTGCTTCTCTGCCTGTTCTTGTGTGAAAAGTTATTAAAAGGCAAAACTACCTTTGATACTAACCAACCAAGCAACCAACCAAACAAACAAACAAACAAACAAACAGGTAAAACCTGCAGCCAACAGTGGTGCTGTGATCATAAAGAGTTTCAGCTTAAGCCTAAATAGACTGAGATAATTTCCACAACAGACAAGAAAAGTCTGAATAAAATAGTGGTGTTTAGGGGACTGGATGCACAACTGATCAAACCTTGTTAAAGACTGACATGTTAAAGACTGACAGCTGACAAAACTAAATGTAGACGTATTAAAATGAATATTTGATGTGTCCTCTCTGCAGGTCTCTGCAGTCACACAACATCTGTCTGTTCTGTTACCATTTCATGTCTCTTCTCCTTTCCCCTCTCTCCTCTTTGATAACTGCAGCTCTCTCTCTCTCTCTCTCTCTCTCTCTCTCTCTCTCTCTCTCTCTCTCTCTCTCTCTGTAGATATTGTACTTCTTATTTTTCAAAACACATCACTATGTAAGAGAGGAATAATTACCTTCTCATTTTATTTTTTTTATCTTTTTCTTATTTTCTCTGTCATATGACTGTCTGACATTGATGTATATGTATGTATATGTTATGTACATATAAATACATATACACTTGCTGATGGTAGAAAAATGACTTTACTTTTAGAGAATGCAACTGGCATGTATATGTAACTTTTCTATGGCGCTACGTTCACTTGATGACATGGAGTCACATCCCACTCCTGGCATGGGGGGCGGGCGTGTTAGTAAGGAAGTTCAAAATCCCATAGGGTATAGTCTCTAGCACCAACACAGCACTGTAACCACTGACTATCATTACATGTACATAACTTTTTATATACCGCTATATTCACTTGAAAACATGTAGTCACATCCAACTCCTGACCATAAACTGAATATATTATAATTTATAAGTGAGACAGTGTTGTATTGTTCATGTATCAGTGATGGTGATCAGTGATCATTGGTGCATGTGTTCAGTGCTGGTTAAGGGACTGCATGTTGACCGTTTCTTTTGGGTAACGTCTGGTGGTGTGAGGTCAGGGGTACAGAGGGAGTCATGCTTGACAGGATTGAACTTGTTACTTTGACTTTTCTAGTTAATACATGTTATTTTTCTTGTGTTCTTAGTGATGCTCAGTCCAGACTGTAGTTTATAGTGATATGAGAGAAGATTCCTCATTCTCTGACCTCATTCTCTTAATCTATATACAGTCTTTGACACGTAAACTATCAGGTGATTTTAGAAAAAAATATAAAGAAAAGTTAAAGAATTATTCTTTATACATGAACAGATACATAAGGGTATTTTTTTTTTTTTTTTTTTTTACTGTCTGGTGGATGTGGGTGATTGATTGAAAGAATAATTAAAGAAACAGGAGAGAACTCAACTACCAGAATTTCAACTCAGCAGGCACAAGACAGAAACAGACACACACACACACACACACACACACACACACACACACACACATATATATGTATGCAGGGCAGAGATGAGAGTTTGTGGTTTGACTTCTGTTATAGCTCTTTACACATTTGGGTTTAGACCAGTGAGTGTAGGAGGAGCTGTTTAATGACCATATACACTCCTCACCAACACTCTCACACTCACACAGACCCATGATATGAGGTTTATGTCTGATATACTGAACAGTTTAGAACCATCAGTCCTCTACAAGATACAGTTAACATTCTCGGAGGAGACAAAAACTGAGCAATAAAATAAAATTAAAAGAAAAAGAAAAAAAATATTTATTTATCAGGTTCTAATACTGAACTGTAATATCAAGTCACTAGGTAATACATGTAATATAATGTCACAATTTGATTGTACATGACAGAAGACAATTGCTACACCATTAATGATCAGCTGGAAAATTTAATCATTTCGAAGAAAACACACGGAAAAATGCATTAATTTAATTCTTGTCACCAAAGAGACTCTATAAAACAACATGCAAAAAGACATGTTGTTGTGCTGAGCTGTTCACACTTATGTCTATTTGACTCATGTCTTAAGGTCTATGTGTTGAAATATCAGTATCACATGTTCTTCTCTTCTCAGAATTCTTCCTCTTTCTCATGAGCATTTCTCAGTAAAGGCTGTCACTGTATTTAAGACTGATGTTTGAAACACTCTGAATCTTCCGTTAAAAATATGCTTATAGCATTGTCAGACAGCAATTGGAGGAGAGACCGTTTTACATTGTAATATGGACTAATAAATGTTTCATTAAATCTGAGATTAAACATTGCACATCCTCTCCCCATGTCCCCCTGTTTCTCTCCTACATCTCTCTCTCTCTCTCTCTCTCTCTCTCTCTCTCTCTCACTGTATTAGTTAGTGACCACATGGTGTCAGACATGAAAATGATTTAAACACTGGGTCTGATGAACTTTATGATCATTCTGAGCTCAGGACAAGTTGAGAATGTAAATGTAACGGAGTTAGAAAATAAAGCAATTAGTCAGTACTAGTTAGTTATGTGAATTTCATGGAATTTAGCATTTTCTATAATGAAATGGTGTTGAAGAGCCCCCTAGTGGCGTGTGATGAACTGCAGATGGTTTTATTTTGTCCTTCTATATTGCCACACCCCAGTGGAAGAAGAAATTTATGCTGTGGGTACGCTCATGCATTTCTCCTTATCTCGTATTTTAATAAGTATTTGAAAAATAACGTGTTTTAAGTTAAAAACGTCCATGCATTCTGACTGTCTCATTTATAAGCAAACATACCGATGATGAATGCATGGTTTTGGCTGTACTCATAAGTTTACGAGTGTCGTCCCCTTTAAAAACATGCTCAACATACTTAGAAGAAATGTAAACATTAAACTGTTTTAAATATGTTTTAAATTTTTTTTGTTTCATTTCTTAATATTTACATGTTTGAACTGAACGTTTTAGTAATGCCGTTAAATAAGGTACGCTCACTTTAAAATCTTTAAGTTTGTGTGACGACATTAGTAGTAGCCAGGATCTTTTGAAAAGAAAAAAAAATAACAGGAATGGAAAAAGCAAGGAGGAAATATGTTAAAAAGAAATCGTGTTGATGTGGAACTGGGCCTTTATTAAAAAGCTGCCTGTAAAGGAGGAACTGCCGCGCGAGTGTCTTTCTAGGGGTGAAACACGAGCTCGTTTCATTTTACCCTGTAGCGCATAATTAACTGGTGACAATTTATTTTGTTCTCTCTTCCAGTAGAATGAATGTGAATGATGTCGTCTCATAGTGCATGTGTTTTATCTTTTTTACTCAGTGTGTATTTTAGGTCTGCAGTCATCACACATCTCTCTCTCACACATCTCACACATTATCCTCGATGTGTATTATGTGTAGTTGTACAAAAGCTTGTGAGCAATCGTTACGTAGGGGGAGGGGTAGGGTGGGCTGTCGGGAGAGAGAGAGTGAGAGAGACACAAACGAAACAAGGCACACAAATACAATGCACAGTGCGTAACACAACTGAAAACGCTAAGTTGGGACTAGGGTTTTGTTCATGTCTTACACAATGAAACATCTTCACTTTAAAAGCAAGAACCGAAAGCTTTTCAGAAGAAGAAGAAGAAGAAGAAGAAGAAGAAGAAGAAAACAAGGCTCATAGAACCATAAAGACGATGAACTCTGTGTTTCAGTGTTCAGTGGTATCTAATCACAAATAATCAAGTTTTCCATCAAGTACATGTATTGGCAGGTTTAATTAGAAATCCATCACTCCTGTGCTCTGAGTTTGTTTATTTCTCTGTGTTTTAGTGCTGTGTGCTCTACTCCACTCTGGACATACAAAAGGTAATGAACACATTATGAATGTTTTTATTTACTTTACACTGTATTTGTCCTGTGTGTGTTAAACTTCACTCACAGGACTGAGATTCAGTCCTGCTCTTCATTTAGGACTCACATTCTGTAATAGGACATCAGTAAATGCTGTGAATGATGTATTATCACAAAGTTTTATATAAACTTAAAAACAAATGTAAAAATAATTCCAGTATGTGTTGGCTGTTGACACAAGTTCATACTTTTCATTCAGTGAGATGTGTGTGTTTGTGTTATGCAGACAAATCCAGAGCTGTTCTAATACTGGAATCCCGTGACCGTGAGATCTTCATTGGAGAGACTGTCATTCTCAGATGTCACATGTATGGAGGAGGAAACACTCAGTGGTATTATATGTTTTATAAGGATGGTGGTCCCCTAAAGTCTTACTCTGATGTCAATCATGAATACTCACTCAGTGCCACTACTAGGGATCAGAGTGGTCAATATGCTTGTCAAGGATTACAGAGAGCTGTCAATCAGTATTCACAGATGAGTGATGCTGTAACTGTGAAAGTGTCAGGTGAGTCTGTTGGTATTCATTTCTACACTGTTAAGATTTGTGATCTATAACTGACAATAAAAAAAAAGAAAAAAAAAATTAAGTGAGACATATGTCCTTAACATCATGAGTATAATTTGACATACAGTGTCAGGTGAGTCTGTTTAGATTTGTCATCATTAGTTGACTGAAAAATATGTCAGACTTCCTGTCCCTAATATCATGAGCATGACCTTGATGTAAAGTGTTTAATGACCCCATCAAATACTGGCCGTACAATTAGCCTGTTTTAGTTTTAGCAGTAAGAGTTGATGAATAAAATCGTAAGGTCACAGTAGATCTCAGATTAACTGTCTGGTGATTGTGAGTGGGATCACTACTGATGTCAGGTTTTGAAATATGATCATTCATTATTCACATTTAACAATGCTGCTGTGTATCTCGTTGTTCGACCTGAGTGATGTGTGATAAAGAAACAGAGGAGAATTGTTCTGTGTGATGTTTTAAAAGCAAATGGTACCATTGTAATTATGAATCCTGACAGTGAATACATTAAAAAAAGGGTTTTCCTCTTCTCTCCATTTGTACAGATTTACCTACAGCTACACTCATTGTTACACCAGAGACCACTGTGTACAGTGGAGAGACAGTCAGACTGAAGTGTGTGATAGAGACTAAAAATGAGTGGAGATATAAACTTTATAAAGGCAGCACTAAGACTGCAGTGTCTCAGTCTAATGGTTCCACTATAACTGGACACACATTGACCATCAGAGCAGCTGCTGCAGCTCATCAGGATCAGTACTGGTGTCAGGGAGAGAGTTATAACAGACCCACATCCTCACAAAGAAGCAATGAAATTACTCTCACTGTTAAAGGTGAGTTACGTGTGTGAAATTCTGAGATGTGTGTCATATGTCTGTGTGTGTGTGTGTGTGTGTGTGTGTGTGAGTGTGTGTGTGTGTGAGTGTGTGTGAGAGAGAGAAAGAGAGAGAGAGAGATATTCTTAGATGCATTTCATGCATATGATAAATTGGCACCCGTTGAGAATTTTAACACAAAAGTAACGGAAGTTAAAAGCAAAGTCAACTGGCCTCGATTGAAATGTAAGAAATACGTTTTATCTGTGGTGTCACACACTCACAAAACCTGGAAATGTTACCAGTCATACTCATACTCACTCCCTCACTCATTATCTAAGCTGCTTATCCTGATTAGGGTCTGGAGGGTGCTGGAGCCTATCCCAGCGCTCATAGGGCGAAAGGCAGGGAAATTTAATTGTGTGCCTGGTCAGAATCTGCTTGTTCATGGTGACCTCTTTTGGATTGTCCCTTGTCACCTTGTTTTCCTGATTCTGACTGCTTTTCCAAACCTTACTCTGGTCTGCTTTTTGAATTATGATTTAGAGTTTGTATTGGACTTATTCCATCTGCATACTGCCTTTTCCCTGTTTTGGATTTTTTACATTTTCTTATTTTTGAAATAAATCTTGAATTAATTCTTGTGTTGCTCTGCATTTGAGTCTCCATCAGTCTCTGGTAACTTAGTAGATAAATGCTTGACCAACACCTTGGTGACCTGTGTTCAAGCCCCGAGTCTGATGATGTGGAACATGATACAGAAGAGAGTGTGGAACGTCATAAAGGCTGTTACATATTTTCAATGCTCCAGCTGAAGTATTCCTCTCTGAATCTTCTCATTTGTGTTTATAAAAGAAAAGAAAAAATCTTTTGTGCTTGTCCACAGCCTTACCCAGAGCTACACTGACAGTAAAACCAGACACCACTGTGTACACTGGAGAGACAGTCACTCTGAAGTGTGAGATAAAGACTGAAAGTGGATGGAGATATAAGTGGAATAAAGGCAGTTTTCACATTAGATTGTCTCCATCTGGACATCACACTGTAAATGGAGACACACTGACCATCAGAGGAGCTGTTAAATCTGATGAGGGTCAGTACTGGTGTGAGGGAGAGAGAGAAAACAGACGCACATCCTCACAACCCAGCGAATCTGTTACTCTGACTGTGAGAGGTGAGTAAAGTGTGTGATACTCTGAGATATGTGTGTAACATGTCCTGTCACTCTGACTGTGAGAGATGAGTAACTTGTGTGATACAGACTCTCAGATTCCAGTGATTTTGTGATTTGTTTATTTATTTGCACTTCTAATAGTTCACTGAATACATTGAGCAAAAATTTACCTCCATGTAAGAATATGCAGAAACGTAAGGAAACCATTGTCCTTAACACAGAACCTGAAGGTGTTTCCAGAGACTTCTGTGAATGAAAATTGTTATGAAAAACACTAAGGAATAAGTATTATTACAAATATAATTACAATCTGAATTTCTACATAAGCCTGTTTGAAGTAAAGTGATATCTGACCAAACAAAAATAAATAAATAAATAAACACTGTCATATCATGTTATCACACACTACAGTATTATAATATTTATCATAACATTTATCATCCATATGCACAGCCTTACACAGACCAACACTGACTGTAGAAGCAGAGAGTCCTGTGTAGACTGGATGGGTGTATATAGGGTGTTATATCTGTGATAAATTACACATTTCTCTGTCTCTTAGTACTGTTTGTGTGAGTAATGTACAGGACAGAGGAATAAAGGAGAGAAATGCTGCCTGCTGCATTACAGAACCAATTCTCATACTGAAAAAAGTATTGATGGAGATAATAGTGTATGATAATGATAATTTACCTATGAATCCTATAGGTTCTAAATCCTAATATTGATTTATTTTACTGTAGTTACTTTGATTTATTTATTTGTTTACTTAGAGAGACAGACAGAGAGAGAGAGAGAGAGAGAGAGAGAGAGAGAGACTCCAAGATGTGTGTCTCATTATTTGCCAAGACTGTGGGAGTGTCAGTCTCAGTGTGACATGTTCTGAGGTTACACAAATACCACTCTTTTCATAATCTTTATCCATTTTGAATGACGGAGTAATATCACCCAAGCAGATGGTTTTATGGCAACCTTTTTTCCCAGTTATGATAGTTCTCAGACAAACCACAAACTGTGAATGAATCTGTTCCATTCCTCTTTCTATAAACATTACTATACCTATTAACTATTCCTCTTTGCCTCTCTTCATTTCCTTAGACTCACCAACAGCTACAGTGACAGTAAATCCAGAGACCACTGTGTACACTGGAGAGACAGTCACTCTGAAGTGTGAGATAAAGACTGAAAGTGGATGGAGACATAAGTGGTATAAAGGCAGTTCTCACATTAGATTGTCTACATCTGGACATCACACTGTAAATGGAGACACACTGACTATCAGAGGAGCTGTTGAATCTGATGAGGGTCAGTACTGGTGTGAGGGAGAGAGAGACAGCAGACCCACATCCTCACAACCCAGTAAATCTGTTAATCTGACTGTGAGAGGTGAGTTTTGTTCAGAATCTTTTCTGATGGAGAGATTTTTGAGATGCTGCATTACATCTCATCAGTAAACTAAACTAAAGATTTTAAGGTAATGTTTTATTTTAATGTTGAGAAACTAAGAGGTGAACGTTTTAAATGTTTCCTCTTATCCTGCGTCACTGTCAACATACTGAGGGGTCATCAATGAACCCTAAAACAGAATGTGACTGGTTTTGATGTATCGAAAAACACATTTCAGTGGACGGCATTTCACAGTTATGACTGATAAATTCTTCTGCTTTTAATGGCTTTTTTAATGTATTAGAAACTATACACCCAATGAATTAATTTTTTTCCTTTAAACTAAAGCACACCCCAAAACTACACTGACCATAACTCCAAACTGGAGTCCTGTTTACTCTGGAGAGACAGTCACTCTGAAGTGTGTGATAGAGTCTGGGAGGAACTGGAGATATAAGTGGTATAAAGGCAGCACTCAGACTGCAGTGTCTCAGTCCAATGGTTCCACTATAAGTGGAGACACATTGACCATCAGAGCAGCTGCTGTAAGTGACCAGGATCAGTACTGGTGTCAGGGAGAGAGTGATTACAGACCCATATCCTCACAAAGAATCAATAACATTACTCTCACTGTTAAAGGTGAGTAACGTGTGTGATATTCTGCGATGTGCGTCATATGTTTGTGTGTGTGTGTGTGTGTGTGTGTGTGTCTGTGTGTGTGTGTGAGGGAGAGAGATATTCTTAGATGCATTTCATGCATGTGATAAACTGGCACCATTTCAGAGTTTAATCACAAAAATCAAACAAGTTAGAAGCAAAGACAACTGGCCTCCATTTGAAAGTATGAAATTCCTTTTATCTGTGGTGTCACACACTCACAAAACCTGGAAATGTTACCAGTCATATTCATATTCACTCATATTCACATTAACTCTTAATGGGATAAAATAATACAGTTTATTTAGTCTCGTTCTCTGTCAAGACTGTGAGTATTTCAGTATTATGAGGCAACTCAAACACCACTCATTATATCATCTGTGTCCATTTTAAATGAATCAGTAATATTACCCTGACATTTTCTATTGATTACTATTGGACAGTTTACAACAATTATAGTGAAATCACTGTGTGAAACATTGTAAATAAGAGAATATGGAAGATGATAAAGAATAAAAACTGTTACATATTTTAAATGTCCTAACTGAATTACTCTCCTCTCCATCTTCTAACTGATTTTTATAAGTGAAATAAACATCTTTTGAATTTACCCACAGACATACCAACAGTTACACTGACAATAGAACCAGAGACCACTGTGTTCACTGGAGAAACAGTCACTCTGAAGTGTGAGATAAAGACTGAAAGTGGATGGAGATATAAGTGGTATAAAGGCAGTTTTCAGACTGCAGTGTCTACATCTGGACATCACACTGTAAGTGGAGACACACTGACCATCAGAGGAACTGTTGAATCTGATGAGGATCAGTACTGGTGTCAGGGAGAGAGAGACAACAGACCCACATCCTTACAACCCAGTAAATATGTTATTCTGACTGTGAGAGGTGAGTAAAGTGTGTGATACTCTGGGATATGTGTGTGACTTGTTCTGTCACTCTGACAGTGAGAGGTGAGTAACTTGTGTGATACAGACTCTCAGATTCCAGTGATTTTGTGATTTGTTTATTTATTTGCACTACTAATAGTACACTGAATACATTGAGCAAAAATTTACCTCCATGTAAGAATTTGCAAAAATGTAAGAAAAACATTATCTGTAACACAGAACCTGAAGGTGTTTCCAGAAATTTCTGTGAATGAAAATTGTCATGAAAAATATTAAGGAATATATATATATTATTATAAATGTAATCACAATCTGGATTTCTGCATAAGCCTGTAATAGTAAAGTGATATCTGACCAAAGAAAAAAAAAAAAATAAACACTGCCATATCATGTTATCACACACTACATTATTATAATATTTATCATAACATTTATCATCCATATGCACAGCCTTACACAGACCAACACTGACTGTAGAAGCAGAGAGTCCTGTGTAGACTGGATGGGTGTTAACAGGGTGTTATATCTGTGATAAGTTACACATTTCTCTGTCTCTTAGTACTGTTTGTGTGAGTAATGTACAGGACAGAGGAATAAAGGAGAGAAATGCGGTCTGTAACATTACAGAACCAATTCTCATACTGAAAGAATGTTGAGGGAGAATTAATTTTTTACGTATCTCAGAGACAGAGAGAGAGAGAGAGAGAGAGAGAGAGAGAATCTAAGATGTGTGTCATATATTAGAAATGCTGACAGCTCTTTAGAGTTTTAACACGGTTAGAAAAATAAAATGGATTAAAAAAAAAAAAAATACAACTGAGCTCCATTAGAATGTGACATTAGAATTTTATTTATTTATTTTTTTTTAAATCCATGGCGTCACCCACTCAAAAAACCTGGAAATGTCACCAGTCATATTCATTGTTAAGGAGAATGATTAATACACACAGTGGTGAATACATTTTAGCCTCATTATTAGCCAAGACTATGGGAGTGTCAGTCTCAGTGTGACATGTTCTGAGGTTACACAAATATCACTCTTTTGATAATTTTTATCCATTTTAAATGTCTGAGTAATATCACCCAAGCAGATTGTTTAATGATAACCTTTTTCCCAGTTATGATAGTTCTCAGACAAACCACAGTTAACTGTGAATGAATCTGTTCCATTCCTCTTTCTGTAACTATTCCTCTTTCTATAACCATTACTCTGTCCATACCTATTAACTATTCCTCTTTGCCTCTCTTCATTTCTTCAGACTCACCAACAGCTACAGTGACAGTAAATCCAGACACCACTGTGTACACTGGAGAGACAATCATTCTGAAGTGTGAGATAAAGACTGAAAGTGGATGGAGATATAAGTGGTATAAAGGCAGTTCTCCCATTAGATTGTCTACATCTGGACATCACACTGTAAATGGAGACACACTGACCATCAGAGGAGCTGTTGAATCTGATGAGGGTCAGTACTGGTGTGAGGGAGAGAGAGACAATAGACCCACATCCTCACAACCCAGTAAATCTGTTAATCTGACTGTGAGAGGTGAGTTTTGTTCAGAATCTTTTCTGATGGAGAGATTTTTGAGATGCTGCATTACATCTCATCAGTAAATTAAACTAAAGATTTTAAGGTAATGCTTTTATTTTAAAGTTGAGAAACTAAGAGGTAAATGTTTTAAATGTTTCATCTCATCCTGCGTCACTGTCAACATACTGAGGGGTCATCAATGAACCATAAAATAGAATGTGACTGGTTTTGATGTATCGAAAAACACATTTCAGTGGACGGCATTTCACAGTTATGACTGATAAATTCTTCTGCTTTTGATGCCTTGTTTAATGTATTAGAAACTATACGCCCAATGAATTTATTTTTCCTTTGAACTAAAGGACAGCCCAACACTACACTGGCCATAACTCCAAACTGGAGTCCTGTTCACTCTGGAGTGACAGTCACTCTGAAGTGTGTGATAGAGTCTGGGAGGAACTGGAGATATAAGTGGTATAAAGGCAGCACTCAGACTGCAGTGTCTCAGTCTAATGGTTCCACTATAAGTGGAGACACATTGACCATCAGAGCAGCTGCTGCAGCTCATCAGGATCAGTACTGGTGTCAGGGAGAGAGTTATAACAGACCAACAACCTCAGAGAGAAGTAACTCTGTTTTTGTAAGTGTAAGAGGTGAGTGATCAGTGTATTGTATGAAAAGAGCACATTATTTGGTAGTTTTGAGTTCTTGGAGAGATGTTTCCTCCCAAATGTTTTCTCTCAAATCTATAATTGTATAATATATCTCCTATGTGTAACTCTGTGCTGGTGAATCCAGAAGTTTTTGTTTTTTTGTTTTTGTTTCTCTGTTTGATTGTCTGAGGATTTCCTGTAGTCAGTTGGTTTATTCTTGTTTCTCTGATATGTCTGCTGACACTGTAACAATACACACACACTATTATTATACAGAAATTAAACAGCAGAAAGGAGTGTGTTAATTGTAAGGTCTGGGAAAGGTCATTCACACCTGTTACGTACCCACGAATTAAATCTAGGGACTGTGGATTTTTGTGGGACAACAAAAAAACTCAAACAGATACATGGAAAACAGAAATATGTGGGTTGTGAATTTATTAAGTCAAGAAAAGAGAAAGAAAAGGGTGAAAACAAAACCAAAAGTAATATTCAAATCTATTTAATCACGTCATCCGAATTAAACACACAGCGTAACTGCTGTAACCAGGCAATATACACACAGAGATAAAACACACACAGCGATATATCCCTGTTACAAGACACAAACGCGCGTGCACACACAACATTAACCCTGCCGTCTGGCCCACTGGCCCCATCTATCGGTCACCCCAGGACTTTTAAAACAGCCGGTCCCGGTGAACAATTAAGCAGCGCCGCTGCTAGCCATTCATGGCGACAATGAGGACAGGGTAGGGCGGTACCTGGAGAGAGACATGGAGAGTCTGTATGTATGCTGTTTTATAAAAATGATATATCATTATACCATCAATAGCATAACTGCTTAGATTTTTCATCTTCGAGAAGACACAGCTCACCACAACTGAAAAAAACAATCTGTCTATATTCATCAGCACAGAAAAGTTCAATAAGTTCTGAGTGTCTTTCCAAAGATGTGTCTGAGTGAAGGAGACTCAGTGACTCTGAACTGTGAGGTTAAAGACTCCTCTACAGGCTGGACATTCCTCTGGTACAGAGTCATTCCCTACAGAGATGGGTTACCCAGGGTTCATTCTAACTCTGTGGAACTCCTCTCAGACAGCAGCAGAGGAGCTGGAGGCTCCTACACTCTCAGCCCTGCTGCTCTTAAACACACAGGAGTTTATATGTGCAGAGTATATTTATTTGGAAAATGATTTTAATATGGTTGTATCTCCCCTCCCTGTTAAGGACACTGTTAATAATGGAGTATTAACATTTTCTCCCAGCGCCTGTTTCTGATCTCAAAGCCTGAACAAATGTGAGATCTAACTCTGTCTCTCTGTGTCTCAGTTCTGTCTCCTCCAGCCTCTCTGATCATCAGTCCCAACACAACTCAACACTTTACATCTCATTCTCTATCACTGAGCTGTGAGGTACAGAGTAACTCTACTGGATGGACAGTGAGACGATACACAGATAATGGAGAGGTGTCAGACTGTTCATCAGACTGGGGATCAGTAACAGGATCTACATGTAGCATCAGCTCCCTCCAGTCATCAGACAGTGGAGTGTACTGGTGTCAGTCTGACTCTGGAGAGAACAGTAATCCTCTCAACATTACAGTGACCAGTGAGTCTCAACAGTTGCTTCCCCTACATGTGCCTTTGTTACGTTCCTGGTGGAGTGTGGTGTCTAGGGGTATGTAGGAGGACGTAGCATAAAGGAACCCACCACCTGTGCTGGTTTTGGGACGGTGTGATGGGGGAGGAAAACACGGACACGGCGAATTAGTGTAAAAGAAAGTGCACGATATATTTGGAATATTTACAAAGTGATATTTACAAAATATTTACAAACGCACACAAAAACACACGAATGTGGGAGAGTATGATAGACGGTGCCAAAGAATTGAAACTAGTAAAACAAAAACCACCCTGACTTCATCTACACTGAAAAAAAACACACTGAACTACAAAACAAAAAGGTGGCAGAGCCAAAGGAAACCTGACTACACTAACTAGTAACAGAAACACAAGAGTGGCACAAGCCTCTAACCTATCCCTATACAGCGTTAACACTACTGCGGGGATCCCCTTCCTTACCTGTCCTTCTCCCCGCGATAACCAAAACACCAAAGCCAGAGCGCAATCCACAAACAGAGTCAATAAACGGAAATTCAGGGTCGAGTACAGAATGGCAAGTTTGTAATAATAACAAAAACCCACGAAGGCAAAAGGCAACATCGAGATCGAATTCTTCCCCCCCCAGGCATCCAGTCTCTTTAAATGTTGGCGCTCCGTGTCTGATTGGCTACACCACAAGGGACACTCCCTCCCTGGTTGGTCGAACAGGAGAGGGGGGGGGGGGGGCACAACATCAGGCCAGGGTATTGCCAGCCCCACCACAGCTGGGTACCTAGAGAGAGAGAGAGAGAGAGAGAGAGAGAGAGAGAGACGCAAACGAAACAAGACGCACAAATAAAACACACAGTGCACCACACGTCACAGCCTTAGTAAAATATTATTCATTCTCTTTATAGGAAAATATCCCTTTGTTTCTTGTATGAACAAATTTCTGTGTAGTGTTGTGATACATGGTAAAAATTGAGAAAGACACAAAATCTTTGCCGATACACATTGATGATAATGTATCTGTTAAAATGAGACAAACCACATATATTTTCTACATGAAAGCAGATATATTTTTACATTTGAGATCTAATATTCTGATTACAATCATTATTATATCTCCACATTCAGTGTAACTGTGTTCTGAACAGGTGGTAATGTTACCCTGGAGAGTCCTGTCCATCCTATTACTGAGGGAGATACTTTGACTCTGCGCTGTAGATATCGAAACACCTCCTCAGACCTCAGAGCTGATTTCTATAAAGATGGATTAGTCCTCCAGAAGCAGACTACAGGAGAGATGACCATCCCTACTGTCTCAAAGTCAAATGAGGGTCTGTATTGGTGTAAACACCCAGAGAGAGGAGAGTCACCAAAGAGCTGGATCACTGTCAAAGTCATTGTCAGAGGTGAAATTTAACCTTTATGCATTCACATACAGATTCAAATGTAAACAATATGAAATTGCTCTCTCTCTCTCTCTCTCTCTCTCTCTCTTTAATCCTCGGTGTAAATGTTTCTGTATGTTTTTTTTTATTTTTTTTCTTTGTTTCCCCAATTTCCAGAAGCCTCCCTGTCTCTCTCCAGACTGCTCTGTTCTCTACTGGTACTTTCTCCATATCTGCTGGTGACCATTGTGATTGGGGTTAAATGCTGGAGGGCTGGAGGTGAGAACTCTCTCAGTCTGACTACAGAAGTTTATCTGTTTAATCTCACACTCCCTAAACCGATTTTTTTCTTTTTTTTCCTGTGTTTTACAGCTAAATCTGATGAATACAAGAGACAGCATGCAGTTATAGAGACACCGTAATCTGTCACTTTGAAGAGTTTAACTCCTAGAGGCAGTATAGAGTCATTTCTCATTGCACTGTGATGAATTAACAGGGACAGACTATGAGGAATACATTATGATCCTTGTAAAATGATGCTAAATCATTCCTTATAAAATGATTTCTCATACTATGCATTTCATTATAAACATGTGTGTAAAGAGACATATATGACAAGGTTTATTTCACTGTATTATTTTAATGTTTCCCTTTTACTCCACACATAGTGTCTCTGAATTGTTACAGCAACATGGTGTAAAAATGCAATTTTCTCATTTTCTTTTAGTTTTTATGTGATTATGTAGAAATATGTAAAATGCCATGTAGATGTTTGTATAAGTTGGATTTCTCTTAATATAGGCTACATATGTTCATGTCTTTCCTTATTGAAATGTAAGTGTTAGGGTCGTGTCCGTGCCTGTAGTCTGTTCCTTACTGTTTTCCTCTCCCCTGTGTCTCCTGTGCTCTCCCTGTCTGTCTCCCTCTCTCTGTGTCTCCTCTCACTCTCCCTGTCTGTCTCCCTCTCTCTGTGTCTGTGTGTCTGTGTTGTGAGCGTGGCAGTCCTCTCACTCTCCCTGTCTGTCTCCCTCTCTCTGTGTCTGTGTGTCTGTGTTGTGGGGATGACACTACTCTCACTCTCCCTGTCTGTCTCCCTCTCTCTGTATCTGTGTGTCTGTGTTGTGAGCGTGGCAGTCCTCTCACTCTCCCTGTCTGTCTCCCTCGCTCTGTGTTTGTCTGTCTGTGTTGTGGGGGTGGAGCTGCTCTCACTCTCCTGGTTCCTGATCACACCTCCAGTCCATCTACTCATCTACTCTGTGACATTTCCAGCCTGTTTTCTCATCCACTCACTGCCAGATCATTGTTTCAGAGGGTGTGGTTGAACCCGTTCCTGGGTCACTTAGAGATGTGTATTGTAAACTTGCTCTCATGTTGATGTTGATAGCTGTATCCCTAATCCTGTTACTGATAGCTGTAACCCTAATCCTGTTGCTGATAGCTGTAACCCTAATCCTGTTGTTGATAGCTGTAACCCTAATTGTGTTGTTGATAGCTGTAACTCTAATCCTGTTGCTGATAGCTGTAACCCTAACCCGGTTGTTGATAGCTGTAACCCTAATCCTGTTGTTGATAGCTGTAACCCTAATCCTATTGTTGATGGCTGTAAACCTAATCCTTTTGTTGATAGCTGTAACCCTAATCCTGTTGTTGATAGCTGTAACCCTAATCCTATTGTTGATAGCTGTAACCCTAATCCTGTTGTTGATAGCCGTAATCCTAATCCTGTTGCTGATAGCTGTAACCCTAATCCTGTTGTTGACAGCTGTAACTAATCCTTGTCTCCCTGCGTCCCAGTATCACTCTCTTGCCTGTTTTTCTGTTCATCTCCCAGCATGCCGCTCATTCATCCAGCCACACTCACAACCCTGTCTTCACCCCTACTCCGCCCTGCTTCACCAGCCACCAGCTTCCCTCTGCCCTCTGCCTCTGCCTGCCCAAATCCACACCTCCATCACACCTTCACTCCCTGAAAGCTAACAATAAACCGTTTCTCTCTCATTCTGACTCAGAGTCCCTGTCCTGCGTTTGGGTTTCCTTTGTTGATCATTACGTTAAGAATGAAGACAATGATTTTGTTGATTCATATTTAAGTAAAAGGTCCTGATCTTTGTTAAATAATAATAAAATACTTCTGTCATCATCAGCCTGGTCCCTGTATCTAATTTCTCTCTCTGAGCTGTGTGAAAACGTTATATTAGATACGTGATAAAACACATTTTAATTCAATATTTTAAGAGCTTTTGACATCACTGCATCTGTCATATTCTAAGTGTGCAGCAGCAAATTAATGGACCTTTTTATCAAAAAATGTTTCTAATATTTGAGAGAGACACGGAATTAAAAAATAAAAAAAAATAAAAGAATCTTTTCATTATCCGAGCAGGTAATTTAGCCAGATCTCCAGTGGCTGTCACTCAGAATATTTCATTAATAACACAGTGAAAATCTCAGCTAAAATCTCAGTCATGTTAAATAATACTAAAGTACTTCTGTCATTATCAGTCTAGTCACTGTACATAATTTCTCTCTATGAGCCATTTGAAAGCATAAGATTAGACAACATAATAAAGTTTCCATTCAACAGAGCTTTTAACATCACTGCATCTGGACTGTCACATTCTAAGTGTACTACAGCAAATTAATGGTTCCCTTTCATTTCTATTTATTTTTTAAGTAAAAAAAAAAAAAAAAAGATTAGCTCATTCGCTCAGCTGGTGATTTATTCAGATCTCCAATGACTGTCACTCAGAATATTTCATTAATAACACAGATAAATGCTCAGTTATGACGGCATCTGCAGTGCTGAATTTGATAATAACAAAACTACCCAGAGATCTGTCTGTTTGTACCAAACCCCTCATCATTCTCCACATCATCTCCACTCACATCCTCCCTTTCCTTATCTACTCTAATTCCCTTTTCAAACACCAGCTCTCATCTTAATGAAAGACTCATCTCAAAATCATCCTCAAATAAACCTGGACTGAACCCCACTGATGTCTTTTACAGTAAGCAAGTTTCCCTCTAATTACACTTCAGTTTAAATCACTATAATGTGGAGTATCTAATCATTTGTCCTCTTCACTCTCACGGAACGACCTTTTTGACCTCTGTCAGTCTACTTAAAAGGAGTGGTCATTCTACAGAGTCTGTTTTCCTTCTAGTCACTGAAGCTCTATATGAAGTGACAGAGAGCTCCTACTTCTCTGTCTTCATTCTCTTAGTCCTGTCTACAGTCTTTAACACTGGAAATGATCAGGTGATGAATACAATGTTGGTCAAAGCTGGATTTGTCTTTTCCTGGACTGTATTGTATCTGATGAACTGGTTCTACTAGGTCATCTGTAGAGGATCCTAACACTCTTCTTTAGGACATGAGATTTTTGTGACATATTTTCTCACAGTGATTCCTCTGGTGGGATTACAGTGTTAACAGAGAGATAGGAGAAATTAAAACGACAGTTTGATAGAATAGGAATCTTTTAAACTGTTACTTCCAGATCACAAAGAAAACATACAAAATATGCAAGATATATGAAATATGCTTACAAATGGACATACATATTCCATTGACAGTTCAGTAGCTGCTTTGAGCTGTACCTGGTGATCTCAGTTAAAGGATAAAGAATTTGGGTTTTCAGGACAATGGACTGTACTCTGTGTTTATATAGAAGGATAATAAACAGCTTCCAACAATGATGGTTAGCATGTTGTGATACATCCACAGACTGTCTCCCTGTCTGGGTCTGTTTTGGCTCTTCTCTGCCCTCTGGTGGCTGTAAGGACACCTACAGTGATTCTCCTAATGAGACAGTCTGTTTGAAAAAGATGACTAGCAGGAGGTGGACTCAGTCAAGCAGTTGGAAAACAGTCAGGTCCTCTGACAACTCTGTCTGTACTCTCCCCAGTCAGTGACTGACAGACCAGTGTGTGTAATTAAGAGTTCCAGTCTGTCCCAGTAATAACTTTGTATCTTTAGTCCATTTCTCCAGAAGACAAGGGTTATCTTTTCTGGGTTATTCTTGTACAAAACTTAAAACATGAAACTGTATATTGAATTGTGGTCACTGAAACTACACACACACACAGATTTCCTCATCCTAATTTTCCCAGATCTTCACCATTGTAAATTATAACTGGCATTTCACTTTAGTTCAGACAGGCAAAAAGACTTC
>NC_044501.1:41183738-41216238 GCF_902362185.1 Chanos chanos | reverse complement strand
CTCACTGAAGCTCGGGGTTTGCTACACCAAAATTGTGATAACCACAGATGTGTACCATGCTTACCATCTTCTGATACGTTTTAAATTATACAGAAATGCTCAGAGTGGAGAAATGACATTTTCATTTGTTAATGTCGATATTGTCAGCACATTAGCCCAGCAGCAGCATAGATAGATAGATAGATAGATAGATAGATAGATAGATAGATAGATAGATAGATAGATAGATAGATAGATAGATAGATAGATAGATAGATAGATAGACAGATTAAATCTTTAACACAACATCAGTCATACACATGAATACACACACATATTTTATGCACTAGAAGTGACACAGTGTAGCATGCACAGTTAAAATGTATGTAAATGGAAAGTATTTACTACAGTGCTGATGTCTGAGAATAAAGAAGAGACCAGTGTTTGTAGTTTGACTTTTGTTCTCCTTCAGCCCTTAGGGTTTGTAGCAATGAAGGAGTGGGATGAGTCTCTAACTGTCCTTTTAGTGTCATTGTTAATACACACACACACACACACACACACATTGCATATGAGCATTTATTCATTAAACACACATTCCCCTCATCTGGGATTGTCAATTTTGGCTGCTGTGCTGTTCACTCTGAGTGTTAAAAAAATGTCCCAGACCTTTTTCTTCTCTGCTTCTCTGCCTGTTCTTGTGTGAAAAGTTATTAAAAGGCAAAACTACCTTTGATACTAACCAACCAAGCAACCAAGCAGCCAACCAAACAAACAAACAAACAGGTAAAACCTGCAGCCAACAGTGGTGCTGTGATCATAAAGAGTTTCAGCCTAAACCTAAATAGACTGAGATCATTTCCACAACAGACAAGAAAAGTCTGAATAAAATAGTGGTGTTTAGGGGACTGGACGCACAACTGATCAAACCTTGTTAAAGACTGACATGTTAAAGACTGACAGCTGACAAAACTAAATGTAGACGTATTAAAATGAATATTTTATGTGTCCTCTCTGCAGGTCTCTGCAGTCACCCAACATCTGTCTGTTCTGTTACCATTTCATGTCTCTTCTCCTTTCCCCTCTCTCCTCTTTGATAACTGCAGCTCTCTCTCTCTCTCTCTCTCTCTCTCTCTCTCTCTCTCTCTCTCTCTCTCTCTCTCTCTCTCTCTCTCTGTAGATATTGTACTTCTTATTTTTCAAAACACATCACTCTGTAAGAGAGGAATAATTACCTTCTCATTTTATTTTTTTATCTTTTTCTTATTTTCTCTGTCATATGACTGTCTGACATTGATGTATATGTATGTATATGTTATGTACATATAAATACATATACACTCGCTGATGGTAGAATAATGACTTTACTTTTAGAGAATGCAACTGGCATGTATATGTAACATTTCTATGGCGCTACGTTCATTTGATGACATGGAGTCACATCCCACTCCAGGCATGGGAGGCGGGCGTGTTAGTAAGGAAGTTCAAAATCCCATAGGGTATAGTCTCTAGCACCTACACAGCACTGTAACCGCTGACTATCATTACATGTACATAACTTTTTATATACCGCTATATTCACTTGAAGACATGTAGTCACATCCAACTCCTGACCATAAACTGAATATATTATAATTTATAAGTGAGACAGTGTTGTATTGTTCATGTATCAGTGATGGTGATCAGTGATCATTGGTGCATGTGTTCAGTGCTGGTTAAGGGACTGCATGTTGACCGTTTCTTTTGGGTGACGTCTGGTGATGTGAGGTCAGGGGTACAGAGGGAGTCATGCTTGACAGGATTGAACTTGTTACTTTGACTTTTCTAGTTAATACATGTTATTTTTCTTGTGTTCTTAGTGATGCTCAGTCCAGACTGTAGTTTATAGTGATATGAGAGAAGATTCCTCATTCTCTGACCTCATTCTCTTAATCTATATACAGTCTTTGACACGTAAACTATCAGGTGATTTTAGAAAAAAATATAAAGAAAAGTTAAAGAATTATTCTTTATACATGAACAGATACATAAGGGTTTTTTTTTTTTTTTTTTTTTTTACTGTCTGGTGGATGTGGGTGATTGATTGAAAGAATAATTAAAGAAACAGGAGAGAACTCAACTACCAGAATTTCAACTCAGCAGGCACAAGACAGAAACAGACACACACACACACACACACACACACACACACACACACACACACACACACACATATATATGTATGCAGGGCAGAGATGAGAGTTTGTGGTTTGACTTCTGTTATAGCTCTTCACACATCTGGGTTTAGACCAGTGAGTGTAGGAGGAGCTGTTTAATGACCATATACACTCCTCACCAACACTCTCACACTCACACAGACCCATGATATGAGGTTTATGTCTGATATACTGAACAGTTTAGAACCATCAGTCCTCTACAAGATACAGTTAACATTCTCGGAGGAGACAAAAACTGAGCACTAAAATAAAATTAAAAGAAAAAGAAAAAAAAAAAATATTTATCAGGTTCTAATACTGAACTGTAATATCAAGTCACTAGGTAATACATGTAATATAATGTCACAATTTGATTGTACATGACAGAAGACAATTGCTACACCATTAATGATCAGCTGGAAAATTTAATCATTTCGAATAAAACACACGGAAAAATGCATTAATTTAATTCTTGTCACCAAAGAGACTCTATAAAACAACATGCAAAAAGACATGTTGTTGTGCTGAGCTGTTCACACTTATGTCTATTTGACTCATGTCTTAAGGTCTATGTGTTGAAATATCAGTATCACATGTCCTTCTCTTCTCAGAATTCTTCCTCTTTCTCATGAGCATTTCTCAGTAAAGGCTGTCACTGTATTTAAGACTGATGTTTGAAACACTCTGAATCTTCCATTAAAAATATGCTTATAGTCTTGTCAGGCAGCAATTGGAGGAGAGACCGTTTTACATTGTAATATGGACTATTAAATGTTTCATTAAATCTGAGGTTAAACATTGCACATCCTCTCCCCATGTCCCCCTGTTTCTCTCCTACATCTCTCTCTCTCTCTCTCTCTCTCTCTCTCTCTCTCTCTCTCTCTCTCTCTCTCTCACTGTATTAGTTAGTGACCACATGGTGTCAGACATGAAAATGATTTAAACACTGGGTCTGATGAACTTTATGATCATTCTGAGCTCAGGACAAGTTGAGAATGTAAATGTAACGGAGTTAGAAAATAAAGCAATTAGTCAGTACTAGTTAGTTATGTGAATTTCATGGAATTTAGCATTTTCTATTATGAAATGGTGTTGAAGAGCCCCCTAGTGGCGTGTGATGAACTGCAGATGGTTTTATTTTGTCCCTCTATATTGCCACACCCCAGTGGAAGAAGAAATTTATGCTGTGGGTACGATCATGCATTTCTCCTTATCTCGTATTTTAATAAGTATTTGAAAAATAACGTGTTTTAAGTTAAAAACGTCCATGCATTCTGACTGTCTCATTTATAAGCAAACATACCGATGATGAATGCATGGTTTTGGTTGTACTCATAAGTTTACGAGTGTCGTCCCCTTTAAAAACATGCTCAACATACTTAGAAGAAATGTAAACATTAAACTGTTTTAAATATGTTTTAAATTTTTTTGTTTCATTTCTTAATATTTACATGTTTGAACTGAACGTTTTAGTAATGCCGTTAAATAAGGTACGCTCACTTTAAAATCTTTAAGTTTGTGTGACGACATTAGTAGTAGCCAGGATCTTTTGAAAAGAAAAAAAAAATAACAGGAATGGAAAAAGCAAGGAGGAAATATGTTAAAAAGAAATCGTGTTGATGTGGAACTGGGCCTTTATTAAAAAGCTGCCTGTAAAGGAGGAACTGCCGCGCGAGTGTCTTTCTAGGGGTGAAACACGAGCTCGTTTCATTTTACCCTGTAGCGCATAATTAACTGGTGACAATTTATTTTGTTCTCTCTTCCAGTAGAATGAATGTGAATGATGTCGTCTCATAGTGCATGTGTTTTATCTTTTTTACTCAGTGTGTATTTTAGGTCTGCAGTCATCACACATCTCTCTCTCACACATCTCACACATTATCCTCGATGTGTATTATGTGTAGTTGTACAAAAGCTTGTGAGCAATCGTTACGTAGGGGGAGGAGTAGGGTGGGCTGTCGGAAGAGAGAGAGTGAGAGAGACCCAAACGAAACAAGGCACACAAATACAATGCACAGTGCGTAACACAACTGAAAACGCTAAGTTGGGACTAGGGTTTTGTTCATGTCTTACACAATGAAACATCTTCACTTTAAAAGCAAGAACCGAAAGCTTTTCAGAAGAAGAAGAAGAAGAGGAAGAAGAAGAAGAAGAAGAAGAAGAAGAAGAAAACAAGGCTCATAGAACCATAAAGACGATGAACTCTGTGTTTCAGTGTTCAGTGGTATCTAATCACAAGTAATCAAGTTTTCCATCAACTACATGTATTGGCAGGTTTAATTAGAAATCCATCACTCCTGTGCTCTGAGTTTGTGTATTTCTCTGTGTTTTAGTGCTGTGTGCTCTACTCCACTCTGGACATACAAAAGGTAATGAACACATTATGAATGTTTTTATTTACTTTACACTGTATTTGTCCTGTGTGTGTTAAACTTTACTCACAGGACTGAGATTCAGTCCTGCTCTTCATTTAGGACTCACAGTCTGTAATAGGACATCAGTGAATGTTGTGAATGATGTATTATCACAAAGTTCTATATAAACTTACAAATAAACATAAAAATAATTACAGTATGTGTTGGCTATTGACACAAGTAAATCCTTTCCATTCAGTGAGATGTGTGTGTTTGTGTTATGCAGACAAACCCAGAGCTGCTCTAATACTGGATTCTGGTGGTAGTGAGATCTTCATTGGAGACACTGTCACTCTCAGATGTGTCATATATGGGGGAGGAGGAAACACTCAGTGGTATTATAAGTTTTATAAGAATGGTGGTCCCATAACATCTTACTATGGTACAAATCATGAATACTCACTCAGGGCCACCACTAAGGATCAGAGTGATAAGTATGCTTGTCAAGGAGGAAAGAAAGATTTCAGTCAATATTCACAGATGAGTGATGCTGTAACAGTGACAGTGTCAGGTGAGTCTGTTCATATTCATTTCTACACTGTTAAAGTTTGTCATCATTAACTGACTGTAAAAAAAAGAAGAAAAAAAAAAGTGAGAGAGACATATGTCCTTAACATCATGAGTATGATTTGATGCACAGTGTTTAATGGATCTGTACTGATGTTAGGTTTTGAAATATGATTATTAATTATTCACATTTAATAATGCTGCTGTGTATCTCGTTGTTCAACCTGAGTGATATGTGATAAAGAAATGGAGGAGAATGTTCTCTGTGACGTTTTAGAAAGAAATGGTACCATTGTAATTATGAATCCTGACAGTGGATACATTAAAAAAGGGTTTTCCTCTGCTCTCCATTTGTACAGATTTACCTACAGCTACACTCACTGTTATACCAGAGACCACTGTGTACACTGGAGAGACAGTCAGTCTGAAGTGTGTGATAAAGACTAAAAATGAATGGAGATATAAGTGGTATAAAGGCAGCACTCAGACTGCAGTGTCTCAGTCTAATGGTTCCACTATAACTGGAGACACATTGACCATCAGAGCAGCTGCTGTAACTGACCAGGATCAGTACTGGTGTCAGGGAGAGAGTTATTACAGACCCACATCTTCACAAAGAAGCAATGAAATTACTCTCACTGTTAAAGGTGAGTTACGTGTGTGAAATTCTGAGATGTGTGTCATATGTCTGTGTGTATGTGTGTGTGTGTGAGTGTGTGTGTATGTGAGGAAGAGAGATATTCTTAGATGTATTTCATGTTTTTGATAAACTGGCACCATTTCACTTTTATCACAAAAACCACACAAGTCAGAAGCAAAGACATTTGAATCGAAGAAATTCCTTTTATCTGTGGTGTCACACACTCACAAAACCTGGAAATGTTACCATTCATATTCATATTCAGTCATATTTATATTGACTCTTAATGGGATAAAATAATACAGTTTGGATTAGTCTCATTTGTATTTGCATTATATCATTTGTATCAATTTTAAATGAATCGGTAATATTAACCTTGCATTTTCTACTGATTACTATTGGACAGGTTGCAACAGTTATAGTGAAATCAGTATTAATGTCAGAGACTTAAACATAACAGGCCCATGTTGTCAGTAGTTGGAGATAAGAAACTTCTTTGTGTTCACTGTGTGAAACATTATAAAGATGAGAATATGAAAGATGATAAAGAATAAAAACTGTTACATATTTTAAATGGTCTAACTGAATTATGCCCCTCTCCATCTTCTCATTAATTTTTGTAAGTATAATAAACATTTTTTGTACTTACCCACAGACTTACCAGCAGTTAAACTGACAGTAAAACCAGACACCACTGTGTACACTGGAGAGACAGTCAGTCTGAAGTGTGAGATAGAGACTGAAAGTGGATGGAGATATAAGTGGTATAAAGGCAGTTCTCCCATTAGATTGTCTACACCTGGACATCACACTGTAAGTGGAGACACACTGACCATCAGAGGAGCTGTTGAATCTGATGAGGGTCAGTACTGGTGTCAGGGAGAGAGAGAAAACAGATCCATATCCTCACAACCCAGTGAATCTGTTACTCTGACTGTGAGAGGTGAGTAAAGTGTGTGATACTCTGAGATATGTGTGTGACATGTCCTGTCACTCTGACAGTGAGAGGTGAGTAACTTGTGTGATACAGACTCTCAGATTCCAGTGATTTTGTCATTTATTTATTTATTTGCATTTTTAATAGCACACTGAATACATTGAGCAAAAAATGTACTTGCATATAAGAATTTGCCTAAAATATAAGAAAACCATTGTCCTTAACACAGAACCTGAAGGTGTTTCCGGAGATTTCTGAGAATGTAAATTGTCGTGAAAAACATTAAGGAATAAATATTACAAATATAATCGCAATCTGAATTTCTGCATAAGCCTGTAATAGTAAAGTGATATCTGATCAAAAAATAAATAAATAAATAAATAAATTAATTAATTAATTAAACACTGTCATATCATGTTATCACACACTACAGTATTATAATATTTATTATAACATTTATCATCCATATGCACAGCCTTACACAGACCAACACTGACTGTAGAAGCAGAGAGTCCTGTGTAGACTGGATGGGTGTATATAGGGTGTTATATCTGTGATAAATTACACATTTCTCTGTCTCTTAGTACTGTTTGTGTGAGTAATGTACAGGACAGAGGAATAAAGCACAGAAAGTCTGTCTGTAACATTACACAAACAATTCTGATACTGAAAAAATGTTGATGGAGAATAAATTTTATACCAATCTCAGAGAGAGAGAGAGAGACAGAGAGAGAGAGAGAGAGAGAGAGAGAGAGATACCCTAAGATGTGTGTCATAAATGTGATAAACTGGCTACTCTTTAGACTTTCAACACGGTTAGAAAAATAACATGGATTTAAAAAAAAAAATGCAACTGAGCTCCGTTAGAATGTGAAATTAGAATTTTTTTTTTTTTTTTTCAATCCATGGTGTCACCCACTCAAAAAACCTGGAAATGTTACCAGTCATATTCATATTCACTGTTAAGGAGAATGATTAATACAAACATTGGTAAATACATTTTCGCCTCATTATTTGCCAAGACTATGGGAGTGTCAGTCTCAATGTGACATGTTCTGAGGTTACACAAATATCACTTTTTTCATAATCTTTATCCATCAAAAATGACTGATTATTATCACCCAAGCAGACTGTTTAATGATAACCTTTTTCCCAATTATGATAGTTGTCAGGCAAGCCACAGTAAACTGTGAATGAATCTGTTCCATTCCTCTTTCTGTAACCATTACTCTTTCTATACCTATAACTATTCCCCTTTGCCTCTTTTCATTTCCTTAGACTCACCAACAGCTACACTGACAGTAAAACCAGACACCACTGTGTACACTGGAGAGACAGTCAGTCTGAAGTGTGAGATAAAGACTGAAAGTGGATGGAGATATAAGTGGTATAAAGGCAGTTCTCACATTAGATTGTCTACATCTGGACATCACACTGTAAATGGAGACACAGTGACCATCAGAGGAGCTGTTGAATCTGATGAGGGTCAGTACTGGTGTCAGGGAGAGAGAGAGAACAGACCCACATCCTCACAACCCAGTAAATCTGTTACTCTGACTGTGAGAGGTGAGTTTTGTTCAGACTCTTTTCTGATGGAGAGATTTTTGAGATGTTGTATTACATCTCATCAGTAAATTAAACTAAAGATTTTGATGTAATGCTGTATTTTAAGGTTGAGAAACTAAGAGGTGACAAATAGCTTGTTTGTTACTGAATAATACAGATGCTGAACACAACTTGACTGTTACTAAAGAGTTATTGTGAAGTTTTAAATGTTTCATCTCATCCTGCGTCACTGTCCACACACTGAGGGTTTGTCAATGAACCCTAAAATAGAATGTGACCCGTTTTGAAATATAGAAACGCACATTTTAGAGGACAGAATTTCATAGTTATGATTAATTCTTCTGCTCTAATGCCTTTTTAATGTATTAGAAAATATGCACCTAACATTGTTTTGTTCCTCTGAACTATAGCACAGCCCAAAACTAGACTGACCATAGTTCCAAACTGGAGTCATGTGTACATTGGAGAGACAGTCAGTCTGAAGTGTGTGATAGACTCTGGGAAGAACTGGACATATAAGTGGTATAAAGGCAGCACTCAGACTGCAGTGTCTCAGTCTAATGGTTCCACTATAACTGGAGACACATTGACCATCAGAGTAGCTGCTGTAACTGACCAGGATCAGTACTGGTGTCAGGGAGAGAGTGATGACAGACCCACATCCTCACAAAGAAGCAATGAAATTACTCTCACTGTTAAAGGTGAGTAACATGTGTGATAATCTGAGGTGTGTGTCATATGTTTGTGTATGCGTGTGTGTGTGTGTGTGTGAAAGAGCGATATGCTGAGATGCATCTCATGCAGGTGATACACTAGCACCATTTGAGAATTTTGGCACAAAAGTCACACAAGTTAAAAGCAAAGGCAACCGGCCTCCATTACAATGTAAGACATGTTTTTTTTTGTTTTTTTTGTTTTGTTTTGTTTTGTTTTGTTTTGTTTTTTTGTTTAGTGTCAAGACTGTGAGTATTTTAGTCTGTATCCATTTTAAATTAATCAGTAACATTACCATTGTATTGTCTACTGATTACTATGGGACAGGTTACACATAGGTTTCTCAGACCAAAGATTTGTGAAGTTACAGTGAAATCGGTATTAATGTCAGAGACTTAAACATAACAGGACCATGTTGTCAGTAGTTGGAGATAAGAAACTTCTTTGTGTTCACTGTGTGAAACATTATAAAGATGAGAATATGAAAGATGATAAAGAATAAAAACTGTTACATATTTTAAATGGTCTAACTGAATTATGCCCCTCTCCATCTTCTCAATAATTTTTGTAAGTTTAATAAACATCTTTTGTATTTACTCACAGCCTTACCAGCAGCTAAACTCACAGTAAAACCACACACCACTGTGTACACTGGAGAGACAGTCAGTCTGAAGTGTGAGATAAAGACTGAAAGTGGATGGAGATATAAGTGGTATAAAGGCAGTTCTCACAATAGATTGTCTACATCTGCACATCACACTGTAAATGGAGACACACTGACCATCAGAGGAGCTGTTGAATCTGATGAGGATCAGTACTGGTGTGAGGGAGAGAGAGACAACAGACCCACATTCTCACAACCCAGTAAATCTGTTACTCTGACTGTGAGAGGTGAGTTTTGTTCAGACTCTTTTCTGATGGAGAGATTTTTGAGATGCTGCATTACATGTCATCAGTAAATTAAACTAAACATTGCTTTTATTTTAAAGTTGAGAAACTAAGAGGTAACAAATAGCTTTTTTTTTTTACTAAATAATACAGAAAACTTATTTTGAAGTTGTAAGTGTTTCATCTCATCCTGCATCACTGCGCACATACTGAGAGTTTGTCAGTGAACCCTAAAATAGAATTTGACCGGTTTTGAATGATAAAAACGCACATTTTAGAGGACAGAATTTCATAGTTATGATTAATTCTTCTGCTCTAATGCCTTTTTTAATGTATTAGAAAATATGCACCTAACATTGTTTTGTTCCTCTGAACTATAGCACAGCCCAAAACTACGCTGACCATAGCTCCAAACTGGAGTCCTGTGTACACTGGAGAGACAGTCAGTCTGAAGTGTGTGATAGAGTCTGGGAAGAACTGGACATATAAGTGGTATAAAGGCAGCACTCAGACTACAGTGTCTCAGTCTAATGGTTCCACTATAACTGGAGACACATTGACCATCAGAGCAGCTGCTGTAACTGACCAGGATCAGTACTGGTGTCAGGGAGAGAGAGATTACAGACCCACATCCTCACAAAGAAGCAATGAAATTACTCTCACTGTTAAAGGTGAGTAACATGTGTGATAGTCTGAGATGTGTGTCATATGTTTGTGTGTGTGTGTGTGTGTGTGTGTGTGTGCGTGTGTGTGCGTGTGTGTGAGATATTCTGAGATGCATTTCATGCATGTGATACACTGGCACCATTTCAGAATTTTAGCACAAAAGTCACACAAGTTAAAAGCAAAGGCAACTGGCCTCCATTAGAATGAAAGAAAAACTTTCTTTTTGGTTTAGTGTCAAGACTGTGAGTATTTTAGTCTGTATCCATTTTAAATTAATCAGTAACATTACCGTTGTACTGTACACTGATTACTATGGGACAGGTTACACATAGGTTTCTCAGATCAAAGATATGTAAAGTTACAGTGAAATCAGTGTTAATGTCATACTTTTTCATTCCTCTGAGCTACAGCACAGCCCAAAGCTACGCTGACCATAGCTCCAAACTGGAGTCCAGTCTACACTGGAGAGACAGTCAGTCTGAAGTGTGTGATAGAGTCTGGGAGGAACTGGAGATATAAGTGGTATAAAGGCAGCACTCAGACTGCAGTGTCTCAATCTAATGGTTCCACTATAACTGGAGACACATTGACCATCAGAGCAGCTGCTGTAACTGACCAGGATCAGTACTGGTGTCAGGGAGAGAGTGATAACAGACCAACAACCTCACAGAGAAGTAACTCTGTTTTTGTCAGTGTAAGAGGTGAGTGATCAGTGTATTGTATGAAAAGAGTACAGGAGTTGGTAGTTGAGAGTTTTTGGAGAGATTTTCTCCCCAAATGTTTTCTCTCAAATCTATAAATGTATAATATATCTCTGATGTGTAACTCTGCGTTGGTGAATCCAGGAGTTCATGCTTTTTCTCTGTTTCTCTGTTTGATTGTCTGAGGATTTCCTGTAGTCAGTCTGGTTTATTCTTGTTTCTCTGACATGTCTGGTGACACTGTAACAATACACACACTCTATTATTATACAAAAGTTAAACAGCAGGAAGGAGTGTGTTAATTGTAAGGTCTGGGAAAGGTCATACACACCAAACTATTATTTTTCTCAAGTTCTTGACACTGCAACATAACAGTGTTTTTTAGAACTGCATTGATGAAACTAAGTATTGGTCATTTTTTGTTTGTTTGTTTAGATTTTCTTTTTAGAGTGGTTTTCATGCAGTGGTCTGATATGTCTGATAGAAAGCTCTGTAACAATACTTACATTCTACTTTTCTCCAACAGCACAATAACAAAATGTACCAGTTAATTTTATACTGTTTTTTTTTTAAAACGAATATATCATTATACCATCAGTACCAGAAGTGCCTAGATTTTTCATCTTCGAGAAAACACAGCTCACCACAACTGTGAAATAAAACAATCTGAAAAGAAGTTTAAATTTCTGTAGTCATCAGCACAGAAAAGTTCAATAAGTTATTAGTCTCTCTCCAAAGATGTGTCTGACTGAGGGAGACTCAGTGACTCTGAGCTGTGAGGTTAAAGACTCCTCTACAGGCTGGATATTCCTCTGGTACAGAGTCATTCCCTACAGAGATGGGTTACCCAGGGTTCATTCTAACTCTGTAGAACTCCTCTCAGACAGCAGCAGAGGAGCTGGAGGCTCCTACACTCTCAGCCCTGCTGCTCTTAAACACACAGGAGTTTATGTGTGTAGAGTATGTTTATTTGGAAAATGATTTTAATATGGTTGTATTTCCCCTCCCTGTTAAGGACACTGTTAATGATGAAGAATTAACATTTTCTCGCAGCGCCTGTTTCTGATCTCAAAGCCTGAACAAATGTGAGCTCAAACTCTGTCTCTCTGCGTCTCAGGTCTGTCTCCTCCAGCCTCTCTGATCATCAGTCCCAACACAACTCAACACTTTACATCTGATTCTCTCTCACTGAGCTGTGAGGTACAGAGTAACTCTACTGGATGGACAGTCAGACGATACACAGATAATGGAGAGGTGTCAGACTGTTCATCAGACTGGGGATCAGTAACAGGATCTACATGTAGCATCAGCTCCCTCCAGTCATCAGACAGTGGAGTGTACTGGTGTCAGTCTGACTCTGGAGGGAACAGTAATCCTCTCAACATAACAGTGGCCAGTGAGTCGCAACAGTTATTTCCCGTACATGTGCCTTATAAGAATATTATTTATTCTCTTTAGAGCAAAATATTTGTTCGTTTTTTGTATGAATACATTTCTGTGTAGTGCTGTGATACATGGTAAAAAATTGAGAAAGACACAAAATCTTTGCTGATACACGTTGATGATAATGTATCTGTTAAAATGAGTCAATCCACATATAATTTCTACATGAAAGCAGATATATTTTTAAATTTGAGATGTTATATTCAGATTGCAAGCATTATTGTATCTCCACACTCAGTGCAACTGTGTTCTGAACAGGTGGTAATGTGATCCTTGAGAGTCCTGTCTTTCCTGTTACTGAGGGAGACACTTTGACTCTGCGCTGTAGATATCGAAACACCTCCTCAGACCTCAGAGCTGATTTCTACAAAGATGGATTAGTCCTCCAGAGTCAGACTACAGGAGAGATTATCATCCCTACTGTCTCAAAGTCAGATGAGGGTCTGTATTGGTGTAAACACCCAGAGAGAGGAGAGTCACCAAAGAGCTGGATCACTGTCAGAGGTAAGAGAAACACACACACACACACACACACACACACACACCATACCTCTTACATTTGTAACTGCAGATATGTCTGAGATGACACTGAAAATATGAGTACATAACCAAAGTGTGTGTTTGTTTGTGTCTGTGTGTGTGTGTGTGTGTGTGTGTGTGTGTGTGTGTGTGTGTGTGTGTGTGTGTGTGTGTGTGTGTGCGAATAGATTCAGTGTCAGGTGATGGATTATCTGCTGTAACAGTAGGAGTGGTGGTGGGACTGGGCGTGTTCTTCATGTTCATCATTATAATGACTCTGATTTATTACTCAGGTAAAAACATGGGCTCAGTGCATCCAATACTATTAGTGTAAAGGCCTAATAATAAAGATTACAGTCATACAATGACTTTATTACTGTAATTTCATATAAGTTTAATGTTTAGTGCACTAAATAATTTTAAGGTAACCATTGTATTTTCTAAATGATTGCAGGTTCCTGCTCTAACAAAACATGTCTGTAAGTTTTTTTTTTTGTTTTTTTTTTCTCTTTCTTTTACCCCCCTCTCTCTTTTGTGTGTGTTTTCATTAATATCGTTTACCAGTGTTGCATATAAATGTGTAATTTCATATAATGGATGTCTGTTGCCCCCTAGAGTCAAAGGACAGACCAGTCAGACCTCAAAGCGGGACCAGAACCAAACCAGAGGAGAAATGGGTATTCAGTCAGGACACTTGTCTCTACTGTGTGGTCTGAACCAAACTGCAACTTTACAAACATTTCAACATATTGATCTTCTTCATGTCTCAGTCACAGTAGTAGAGTTTTTACATGTCCATAAGTCCAAAAAAGTCACAAAAATGTCAGCAATAAAGTGAACAATAACATTTTATAATTTTATATTTTGTGTGTTAGGTGATGCTGAAGAGGGATCAAGTGACGTGACTTACTCTCAGATTGTGATGAAAAACATGAAAATAAAGAACAAAGGTAAATCAACCTCATCTCACAACCACAGCAACACGACTCTATAGTTATTCCATTCATATTGTATCAGTCATCAAGAATTTCATTATGTTTGAAGTCATATCTCATAAATTCAAACTCTTACCCCTATTAGACAAGACCAAAAGACCAGAGGAGGACACGGTTTACTCACAGCTGAAGTCAAACACAACCACAGGTATAGTAACACCATATTTATTTATTTATTTATTTATTTATTTATTTATTTATTTATTATTTTCCCCAATTGTATAGTGTATTTGTTGTATTTTACTGAATAATATTGTACAGAATAATATGCAAAATGTTGTATTGTCCCCCACTTGTTATGCCCAGTTCTATAGTACCATGTTCATTATTATAATGACTCTGATTTATTGCTCAGATAAAACATGTACTCAGTGCATCCAATACTGACTATTACTACAAAGGCCTAATAATGAAAATCACAGTGATATAATAACTTTACTAATTCCATATAAAATTAATGTGCTATACACTAAATACTTTTAAAGTTTCAGTTGCGTTCTCTATATTATTGCAGGTTCCGGCTCTAATAAAGCATGTCTGTAAGTGTTTTTATGGTTTCATTAATATAGCTTGCTAGTGTTGCACATAAAGGTGTCATTTCATATAATGGATCTCTGTCATCCTCCAGAGTCAAAGGACAGACCAGTCAGACCTCAAAGCGGGACCAGAACCAAACCAGAGGAGAAATGGGTATTCAGTCAGGACACTTGTCTCTACTGTGTGGTCTGAACCAAACTGCAACTTTACAAACATTTCTTCAAATTGAACTTCATGTCTCAGTCACAGTAGTGGAGTCTTTGCCTATTCATAAGTCCAGAAAAGTCACAAAAAATTCTGAGCAATAACAATGTATAATTTCCTGTCTTGTGTTTCAGATGACGCTGAAGAGGGGTCAAGTGGCGTGACTTACTCTCAGATTGTGATGAAAAACATGAAAATAAAGAACAAAGGTAAATCAATCTCATCTCACAACCACAACAACACAACTCTATAGTTATTCCATTCATATTGTATCAGTCATCAAGAATTTCATTATGTTTGAAGTCATATCTCAAAAATTCAAACTCTTATCCCTATCAGACAAGACCAAAAGACCAGAGGAGGACACGGTTTACTCACAGCTGAAGTCAAACACAACCACAGGTATAACAACACCATAGGTTTTTTCTTTTCTTTTTTTCTTTTATTTCAACTTTGCAGTGTATTTCTTGTATTATAATCTATAATATTTTACTTATTATGTTATATTGTCCTCAACTTGTCATGCCCAGTTCTATAGTACCATGTGTGACTTAGGCCTCAACTGTCTTGTTACTTGCTCTATGTGTCGTCCTATACACACTGGCCCCGTCTTATACATTACACTGTGGTCAGTGAGAAACCACTGTATGCTTGTATATGGATGGGATAACAATGCATTTGACTTGACTTGACTTTGATAACACTCCCCATCACAGACTCATAGCATTTTAACTGAGACTGAACATGTGTGAGTTTTAAAACCTTCAGTAAGAGAGACAGTATATCAGTCTGAATCTAATGTAGTGTGTGTAGGTAGTGCACATATTTAATGATACGAACAGTGACCTTTGTTTTAGGCCATAAAAACATAGGAACATTATTAGACCGGATAATGGAGAGCATGAGACAAACAAACTCTCTCATTCAGACTGTATCTGTTCTACTTCACAATAGATTGTGTAGCTGGACCCAGTGATGTGACTTATGCTCCTGTTGTGATAAAACAGAAGAAAAACAAGAAGAAGAGTAAAGGTGAGACTAATGTTTCTGAAGTAAATGAAAATGACTTTTGTGTTCAATTATGGAGCTTGTTCATTTTATTAGAACTGTTACACAACTCTCATTAGGTCACTGCTCATTTCTGTGACTATAGCTGCTAATTGTTCATATGGCAAAATATAAAATAAATTCTTATTAAGTTGAACTATTAGATACTGATGTGCAGACCGGCATCATGAAAGACCCTGTGTACTCCCAGCTCAAACATGGTATGTACGATGAAGTAAAGTTGCATATGGATTCTTTAGTTTCTAAATGTTCTTGCTAGCTCAGATTAATTCATTCAGTTTGATGAAATGCATTTTGTTCTTTTTGTTTGTTTGTTTTGTTTTTTTGTCTTGCTTTTAATGAGATTCTCAGAAAATTGAGACTATCCAAATGGTACAGCTATTGTAGTCATATCATCCTAAAGATAATATCATCAAATGAGCTGCAGGTATATCTTATATTATAATTCTGCATGTTCAGACTGTATTTGTTTTACTTAACAATAGATTGTGTAGCTGGACCTAGTGATGTGACTTATGCTCCTATTGTGATAAAACGGAAGAAAAACAAGAAGAAGAGTAAAGGTGAGACTAATGTTTCTGAAGTAAATGAAATCAGTTTTGTGTTCAATTATGGAGTTTGTTCACTTTCTTAGACCTGTTATGAAACTCTGAATACAGCACTTTCAGTGAAGATTACCGTTCTTTTTGTTAGATAAAATGGAAAATAAATTATTTTTAAGCTGAACTATTAGATACTGATGTGCTGAAATATGAATTAAATTGAATGTGTTTCCCTATATTAGACAACATCAGCATCATGACAGAGCCTGTGTATTCCCAGGTCAAACACGGTGTGTATGATAATTTACATATGAATCCTCTAGGTTCTAAATGCTAATACTAATTAACTTTACTGTAGTCACTTTGATTTATTTATTTGTTTACTTAGAGAGAGTGAGTGAGTGAGTGAGTGAGAGAGAGAGAGAGAGAGAGAGAGAGAGAGAGAGAGAGAGAGAGAGAGAGAGAGAGAGAGAGAGCTTTGAGTAGGATTCCCACACAACTGAGACTACCCAAAAAGTACAGATAGTGTTTTCTGAAGTAATGCCATATCATCCTAAAGATCAAATGAAGTCTAGATATATTTTTCATCATTGTTTTATGTAATTTCAGACATGGATTCATCACATTTGTTATATATGTGTGCTATTATATTATGTAATGCTTTGATCTTTTACAGGTGCCAAATGACATGACAAACCATAAAGACAAATGACTCCATGTGTTAAATGCGAGAGAATCACATGAGGATTCAATCAACTGATATTACAACATCACTGTAACCATGATGAGTCATCAGTTGGATGACAGGCCAAGCATCTGTTTATTCTATTTATTGACCTCATTTTACCTATTTTAAGTTCCACCAATTCTGTTTCCCCAGTTTGGTTCTCCTTTTGTATTTAAGCCCCTGTGTTTGACCTGTCCTTTGTTTGTTTGAAGACACTGTTCGTATCCAGTTTTGGTTCCTGTTTGCACCTGTTTATTTTGGTAGTTTTTGGAAGTAAAGTCCTCCTCTTTTGTTACCATGATCACCGTGTCTTGCATTTAGGTCCAGCTCCACTGCATGCCTGACATGATCAGACAATTCTAAAAATGTGTCATGAGTGCATTTTTGTATCTACATCATTATATTAATTTTGCAGTGTTTTAAAGACTTTTTTGTAAATTGTGACTATTCTATTTAGTTTATTCCAAAGAATGTCCTGCTATTTTCCTACGGGTAACAGCTCTACAGTTATGAATGTGACTTCAGTGATGTTCCATTTAGATGATATTCTGGTGTTTTTATTGTAAAGAATGTCCTATTATTTTACTAAATGTAACCACTCTACAGTTATGAGTGTGACTTCAGTGATGATCTGTTCAGATGATAAAATACTCTGGTGTTTTTCAGCTTTGTCTCCTCCTCCTCTTCCTCATTTCATCATTGATCTGATCTGTACTCTGGTCCTGTATGATCTTTCCATCAGCTTTTGTTTCTCAAACTTATAAACTGTAAAACCAAATTAACTGTAAGAACAATGATGACAGATTTAACAGTTGTAAGGAAACATGCATTCACTTCATCTTTTTAGTGTTTTTGTGTATTCTGTATATAGTAGAATATGGGACTGTAATATTTTTGACTGAGGGGTTTTTTGTTTATTGTTTTTTTTGTTTTTGTTTTTGTTTTTTTGTTTTTTTTTTACATCTAATTAGAACATCAAAATAATCACAATATTTCAATATTTTCTTACGACTATATGACTAATATCACCGACATCTGCTTTTGGAATCAGTGTTGAGAGTGGAGGCCAGCTGAACTTCGTGTTATATGCAGTGGATGGGGATATTACTCAAAACTGTACTGGCTCCATCACCGTCAGCAACATGTTTGAACCTAAGACTGCCTCATGCAAGAGGACCAATAAAAATACTCTTGATATATAAACTGTTACTATGCTGTCCCCCTAGGGGTTGAATGTGTTGTAGCACATTCACTGCACACCTGCAAGGAATCTCCAAATGAGACAGGCTCCTCCAGAAATGTTAACAGTACTGACTGAGTCAGTCTGGTATGTGACTTAAAGGCCAGTTGTAGTCCTGATTGTAACAGCAGTTTTTTCCCTTGCAGGGCTAAGAGATCCAGCCCTACCTTATTTACTCCACAAGAGAAGTTGTTCAGTTTTATTCTGTTTTCTTCCAGTCCCTCAACTACAGCCTTGTAGAATATTCTTTAGATGATTATGACATGTATATACTGTAGTTCCCTTACTGCATATCCATTTAACCTTGATGCGAATAAAAGACTCAAACTCTTATACAAAACACCCAGTGTCTTCAGTCTGAGTAACAAAACAAGTGTATCTGTATCAAGACAATAAACACAATGTCTCTGACTTTTTCACTGAGGTCAGCTGAGAACATACACATACAGTCAAATACAATTTGACTGTCATCGCAGAATGTCTGTGTGGTGTATCTACTGTGTCATACATCTGATAACAGGAGTCTCATCTACAGCTGGGTTAGGAGACTGAGTGGATTTAAAACCCAGCTGAGCTTCAGTCTGAGTCCAGCAGAGGGTTACACAAATTAGACCTTATCTCCAATAATGTCACTTTGCACATTACACAATAATAATGTTTTCTCCAATAATGTCACTAAAGCCAATCATTATCTTCAGTGAGATTTTTCTGTACACACATTATTGAATCATGAGGACAGGATGACTATAAAATGAGTATGAAATGATTATAAAATGACTATAAAATGACTGTAAAATGAGAGAACAGTAACATGGATTTTGAGAACATCTTTGTCTCTCAGCTCCTCTATGTCAGGGGTAATGGATGTGATCCTAACAGTCAACCTCAGTGAAACAGTTTTTGGATGCTGTCCATGGTGCTGAAACATGTTCCAAAGTGAGATGAATCATGTTGTAGTTTGAAGTTGTGGGTTTTTCCTTGACTTTGTTCCAAGGTCTTTTTCGTGACCTCTTTGAACATGTAATTCCTTCCACTTTCTCACATTATTTATTAGTCATGTATAGATCACTTTGTGAACTAAAACAGGTGGAAATTTTACATACACATACACATTTTGACCAACTCAAGAGTGTTGCTCTGGAGTAAAAAAAAAAAAAAAAAACTGCTAACACCTTATCCACCATAGTCAAAAAGACAATGAATGTGTTTAAGCACATTTCTCACTTCTCTGATGGTAGTTTCTCCATGTTTGCTATTGTTTACTAACGTCCATTGTTTGGGTGGTCAGACATAAGAGGGTTTTTGACCTGCTCTCACAGAGAAATAAATGTCCATGATTTACAGGAACACATGGTTTAACTCTCTCCATGGCCACAAAGGGGAAGAATCAGGTAATTTCTGGGAGGTGTGATATACTGAGGTGCATGGTTCAAATTATGGAGGAGAATGGGGGGTCTGACCCCCCTAATTAAGACTTGGGGGCGTGTCGAAGCATTTATGTATCGTATGCTACACAGCCCTGGAGAAAAAGTTGAGCTGTTGTCATTGTATAATTCACACTCTGCTGAGGTGGAAATAAGAAGAGGAGTCTTTTCTGGGTAGAACAACATGCTGAAAATAACAGATTTATTACACAGCAAATTCTTTTTTACAATGTTATGTCAGTAACTTTGTAAATAAAACAGATCACACACCAACTTATATAATTTGCCGTGCTGGTCTTCACAGAAGTTGACATTGATAGATTTCAGTCTCACACTGTCAGAGTGACCACTCTAAAGAGACTTTTTTCCCCACATTTTGATTACTAAATCTGTAGTCACTGTGATAGACACATCACACACACCGACACAGACACACAGACACGCACACACACAGACACGACACACACCAACACACACACACACACACACACACACACACACACACAAACACACAGAGAACAGTGTTTGAGGTAAGGCATTAGGGACCTGTTTACCTTAATCCGGTTGAAGACTGACAATGTAAAATAATCTGTGTATAGAAAAAAAATGTGAAAGGATTCAGTTCATGTATTTCATCCAGGTAGCACTTAAGCACAAGTTCTCTGTGACATGTTGTTGACATCAGAATAGTAGAAACAATGTATTCATAAAACGTTCTAGAGAAGGTCCATACTGAAACAGGCCACTGAAATTGTACTCAAAGACAGTTTTCCTGATCTTAATTCAATTCTGTCACTTGTCAGGAGCCAAGAGTAACTTTGCCTGAGATGAGCTTAGACAGTTACGCCCCCTCCTGCTTTGTGTACTGAGGACAGCTGGACACAGGAGGCTGTTATGACCCTGTCGAGAATCGAGTCACACAGAAATAAAGGTGGATGTTCCCACCCTGCTCTATCACCAGAGATACACACAACACACTACTTTATATAATAATGTAAGTGTTTTATTAACAACTCAGAAACATGAGCGAATTTGAGGAAGGAGTGAGGGGGTAGGGGAGGAGGTATAAGAATCAAACTGCTCCTACCTCCTAACTTATCATAACCAGGAGAAAGCATGATCTTTTTTTATTTACTTTTTAATTCATAAAAAGGCACCCCATCCTCTTCGAGTGTGTCTACATCTGCCAGGACTGGGGGATTTGGCTGCCCTGCTGGCCATTCTGTGTATTGTCATGCCTTGTGCTTTTGTTTGTTTTGGTTTTGCCATGTGCTTCAGTTTGTCCCTGTGTACTCTTGTCCCCGCCCCCCACCTGATCCCCATTATTACCTGGTTTGTCTCCTCCAATAGTCTGTCTCTGCTGTTAATTATCCTGTGTTTGTACCTGTTCCTTGTCAGACTGTGACCTTTTGTTCATTCTGCCTGTCTTTGTGAGTTTTGCCTTTTGTGATTCGTAAGTTTGACTGTAAGTTTCATCTGGACCTGTGTTGCCTGTGTTGGATTTGTTTGCTTGCTGCATTTCTGGATTAGACCTTGGACTGGACACTGTTTTGAGATTGCCTCTTGATTTTTTGAATAAACCAAATTCTACCCAGTGGGTCTGCGATTGGGTCTTGGTCTGTCAAAACCTCACAGAGTGCCCAATAGTGCAAACTGAAAATACTGATGGGAAAACAAATACAGGATCATCTCAATAACAGACACACAGTTTACACTGAGCAGATCTGTGCAGCAGTGGAGCAGGGGGCGGAGCCAGGGGTATAACTGTCACTCTGCTTCTTTATTGGTATTTCGCTCTCTGTATACGACCAATAGCATTCTTCCTTGTGGTCTGGCAACATAGAGCAAGGGGGGTGGGGGGTACGCACCCACACACACACACACACACACACACACACACACACACACAAGTTCCATCCATGGCACTCATATGTCTGACCTGTGAAGAGCAGAGGTGTGAGTTTGTGGTTTCTGTTGGTTTCTCAGTCATGTCTGCTTGTAGCAGTGAGGGGTGGGAGGAGCTGTTAACTGGTCCTTTGTCTAGTTGCTTGGCTGAACTTTTCTGCAGGGTGTGAGAAAGAATCATGAACTATGTTTACATTGCTTTTAGAGGACAATGCAGCTGATTTATGAAAATATAGTTTTACTCTCACTACTTCATCTATATCTCAGATAACTGAGTAGAGACCTGTCACAATAAAATCATCGAAGGCCCTTCTGTCTCACTGTGCTCTTCTAATGACTAAGGATAAATCTATAATGGTCGACAAAATCATGTCAAAATCAGGCTGATCGGCCTAAACCACCAATGATCAACTGGCAAATTTGATTCAAAATTCACATAAAATACCAAAATTTCATTCCTGTAACCTAGGAGACAACACAAAAAAGTGCAAAAGGTTTTGCAAGCTTTCTAGTTTGCAAGTTGAGCTGTTCACACTTATGTCTATTTGACTCATGTCTTAAGGTCTATGTGTTAAAATATCAGTATCACATGTTCTTCTCTTCTCAGAATTCTTCCTCTTTCTCATGAGCTGATGAGTGAGTAAATATACATTATATTCATAGTTTATAGGAAACAAGACCAATGCAGCCACCACATAGCCTTCTCTCTTTCTCTCTCTCTCTCTCTCTCTCTCTCTCTCTCTCTCTCTCTCTCTCTCTCTCTCCACTCTTTGCTCTTTGAATTGAGGAAGATATCTCAAATACAAGAAGAGTTAAAACACACAGTTGACGCCGAGCTTGTTATCAATGCAGCATGGAGCTCAGTCCACTACATGTGCTGCTCTGTAAGTCATGTCTTTCTCTTTTTCTTATTTTCTCAGTTATATCATTCTCTGGTATTGGTGTAATACTGATGTGATAACTCTTTTTACTAATAATCTCATAACTTTTTGAGAAAACAACTTCTGGCATGTATACTCAATATTAGTTTATATTGTTATATTCACTTGAAGACATGTAGTCAAATCCAACCCCAGAGCCATAAACTGAATATAATTTCAATGATGGTTTGTTTAGCAGTCAGACAGTGTTGTATTCTCTTTGCATCAGTAAGAGAATTTGTCAGTGGGAGATTTAAGGTCCTCAGTGTCTCGTGTTTTCTCTTAACAAAGAGTTTAATAGTTTATTCACTTCCTCTAACTCAGAGTTTATCAGATACTCATTTTTCACTCAGATGAAGAATAAATCACATGGGCCCTCATTTAGGAAGCGAATGTATGACAGAAAACTGGGCATGCGGTCATTTCCATGCAAAGCTCGGCATTTATCAATGTGGACGTGAGAAGAGGCTGTGATCAAAACTCAACTCTTTTGCACAAGTTTTCCAGTCAGGGTGGACTTGCTGTGCAGCCTAGTGAATCTGTCTGAGTCAGAGGATTGTTATTAGACCATATATTCTGACTGACATCTAAACATATGCAGCCACATAGTCATCACTTACAAATATGTAACCGATGGCAAAATATTCTATTCTGTAAAGGCCTACATCTCCTGTGTGTCATATATCCCTATAACTATGTATTTTCACATTGTTTGCAATTAATGGTGGTTAATAGTTTCTTGGTGTAAGATTAATTTGTCTTTCATTCTGAGATACTTGTTGGGCTAGGCTACTGGTGACACAATTACATGCCGTTAAAATGAAGCCCTTAAAAGCAATGGGTAGGCTAAACAATTTGCAGTGTGATTGGTTCAACTAGACTTGCGAGGTTAGTGTGTCTGTTTCGACGTCAGAGCTGTTTCTCTTCTTGGATGTATTTCACATCTTAATGTTGTAAACTCTTGGAGTGAGGCCTCTAAACCAAGAATATTGAGGAGTGTGATATTTAAAGCACTATTGTGACAGCAGAGCAGAGATGAGAGTTTGTGGATTGACTTCTGTTATAGTTCTTCACACATGTGGGTTTAGACCAGTGAGTGTAGGAGGAGCTGTTTAATGACCATACACACTCCTCACCTACATTTTCACACTCACACAGACCCATGACGTCAGGTTTATGTCTGATATACTGAACAGTTTAGAATCATCATTCCTCTGCAAGATACTATAGTGTTCTCCACTATTAAAGGACACACTCAGAATTCACAACTGAATGTTGTCTTTATTCATGACTGTTGTTGGTCACAGCCACACCTTCAGTACAGAATTAACTTTCAACTAAACTGTGAGCATCAAATAACTTTTTGCCCACAGTGAACTCAAACAGCTACAATACAGTCATTATTCTCAGAGGAGACAAAAACTGACCTATTTAATAAATTCATCAGGTTTTAATACTGAAATATGACATAAAATCACTAGGGGACATTAATGTCACAGTTTTACTGTTAAAGGCTCATATGACAAAATACAATACCTAAAATGTTAATGATCAGCTGGAAAATTTGATCCTATCAAATAAAACACAAGTAAAAATGCATTAATTTAACTCTTGTCACTAAAGAGACTCTATAAAACAACATGCAAAAAGACATGTTGTTGTGCTGAGCTGTTCACACTTATGTCTATTTGACTCATGTCTTAAGGTCTATGTGTTAAAATATCAGTATCACATGTTCTTCTCTTCTCAGAATTCTTCCTCTTTCTCATGAGCATTTCTCAGTAAAGACTGTCACTGTATTTAAGACTGATGACTGAAAACTCTGAATTAAAATATGTTTGTAGTCGTGTCGGGCAGTGATTGGAGGAGAGACTTTTTACGTTGCAATATGTGGAGTAATAAATGTTTAATCAGTTCTGAGGTTAAACAAACTCTCCCCATGTCCCCCTGTTTCTCTCCTTCTTCTCACCCTTCTTTTACCCTCTCTCTCTCTCTCTCATCTGTTCTATCTCTCTCTGTTCCTTTAATCTTAGTTTCTCTCTTTTATGGCCCAGGCCTCTGTGTGTTCAGGACTGATGCACACCAAACACAAAAAGTCACTCACTGTAATGTCTAACAAACATTAGGCTCAACGTTTATAGCAGCAACATCTGTACCACTCAAACACAAGCTGATGACCACTAATTTTGAGGGAGACTAGAGTGTGTGTGTGTGTGTGTGTGTGTGTGTGTGTGTGTGTGTGTGTGTGTGTGTGCGTGTGTGTGTGTGTTTGTGTGTGTGTGTGTGAGTGTGTGTGTGTGTGTGTGTGTGTGTGTGTGTGTGTGTGTGTGTGTGTGTGTGTGTGTGCGTGTGTGTGTGTGCGCATACGTGTGTGTGTGTGTGTATGTGTTAAACTTTCAACTTTCAACCCTCAGTACAACATTCAGTGCTTCACTAACAATACTCAGTAGACATGAATATATCTAGTGAATTCACAAGAGTGAGTCCTTGATGGGGCAGCATAGTGGCACAGTGGGTAGCGCTGTTGCTTCACAGCAAGAAGGTCTCGGATTCGATTCCTGTGTCGGTCGGCTATGGTCCTTTCTGTGTGGAGTTTGCATGCTCTCCCTGTGTCTGCATGGGTTTCCTTTGCGAGTTCCGGTTTCCTCACACAGTCCAAAGACATGCAGGTTAGGTGAATTGGAGACACTAAATTGCCCCTAGGTGTGAGTGTGTTTGTCTGTGTGTCTGCCCTGTGATGGACTGATGACCTGTCCAGGGTGTTTCCCTGCCTTTCACCCCATGAGCACTGGGATGGGCTCCAGCACCCCCCGTGACTCTAATCAGGATAAGCGGCTTAGATAATGAGTGAGTGAAAGTCCTTGATGAATCTGTTGCTCATTCATTCTAACAATCCTGGCTAATCCTCAATCTTTTACTTAGTGGCCACAGCATGTCAGACTTTTTTAAAGGAAATGATTGAAACATTGGGTCTGATAAACTTACATTATGATCATTCTGAGCTCAGGTCAAAGTGAGAATGTAAAGATACCCTCAGAGATGATTCAGGGATACTGTTTCCTGTCACCTGTGACGTGTATCTAATGTCACCCACATTTGAATTTACAAGATTATATATATATATTTATATACAGAATTTACAAGAGTGAGTTTTCATAGTGCCCTCCTGGTTCCTCAGTCTCTGATGAACCTGTTACTGCTTCATTCTTACAAACTTTACTAATCCTAACTATGTTAGTGGCCACAAGGCATCAGACACGTTTAAAGGTGATGGTTAAAACACTGGGCCTGATGAACTTAATTTATGATTCTGATCTATTATAAATGGTGGGAAAGATTTGACTGTGTGGAGTGTGATCAGGGTCTAAATTAAATAATCTTAAATTATCTTAATATTCAATCACTTTGTGATTCATTTGAACTGGTTTCTTCTCAAGACTCAAACGAGAATGCTGCAGTGAAATGTACCTTTTCTTGGCAGTTCATGTTTTTTTTAATGAGTCAGTAAAATTCTATTCAATCCAAAATAAGTTAAACTTGATGATTACTTAAACAAATAAAGTCTGATTCACCAGGTTTCAAAATTAAGGAGATTAAGAAGTACAGCTGGAGTTTTCTGCTATTACACATGAACAAATTTTCATTATTGTTATGCATACAATTTTAGACAGGGTTTTAGATTGGGTTTTGTTTTCATATCTCACCATATCTTTAAATGTCTTAAAGAGCTGGAACCAAAAGCTGTTCAGGACAAAACACAGGGTCCACAGAATTATGAAGATGATAGACTCTGTGTTTCAGGATAAGTGTTTTAGGCACTGTGTACAGTAGTATATATTTCATCACAAATAAGGATGTTTTCCATCAGCCACAGTGTTTGACAGGATTAATTATAAATCCATCACTCCTGTGCTCTGAATTTGTTTATTTATCTGCGTTTTAGTGCTGTGTGCTCTACTCCACTCTGGACATATCCGAGGTAATGAACACATTATGAATGTTTTTATTTACTTAACACTACATGTGCCCTGTTTATGTTAAATTTCCCTCGCGTGGCAGAAATTTGGTCTTGTTGATCATTTTTGATGCATATTCTGTAATAAAACACCATACAGGACATCACACACACACACACACACACACACACACACACACACACACACACACACATACAGAGAATTAAGTATGCGTGGGCTGTTGGCATTATGCTGTAATAACTACATGGGGTTTTTTTTTTGTTTGTTTGTTTTTTTTTATTTTTTCAACAAAGTTCTTACACTTTCTTTAAATGTGGGAGGTGATGGACGCAAATCTTGAAAAACTTTTAAATGCATCTGTTTTTCTTCTCACTAAACCAGCAGCATCATCACCAACAGCTACACTGACTGTAAAACCACAGTCCCCTGTGTATCCTGGAGAGACAGTCACAATGACTTGTGTAACTGACTCTGTGAATTACTGGACTTATAAGTGGAAGAGAAGAACAACTAGGAATGGGATTTCTACCTTTCAAGATCACAATTCATCTGAAAACACATTCGCTATTAAAGTAGCTTCAGAAACTGACCAGGGTGAATACTCTTGTCTGGGAGAGAGTCATGACAGATCCAGATCCTCAGGATGGAGTGATACAGTTACTCTGACTGTAAGAGGTGAGTGATTAATGTGATACAGACTAAAAGAACAGTATGGTATTATGATATTTCTGACAGTTTAGAGTCTGAACTATTCATTATTCTCCTACAAGATCAAAACCAAAACCTCACCTCACCTCCAGTCTTAAAGGAGCAGTACTGAGAGGAAACACAGTTACTCTGAGCTGTAAACTGGACCAGTCCACAGGATGGGTGTTTTACTGGTACAGACACACACAGGACTCTTCAGCAATGACACACACTGATAAAGACTCCTACACAATCGGTTCTGTTACAGACTCTGATGGAGGACAGTACTGGTGCAGAGCTGGAAGAGGAAACCCAGTCTACTACACACAATACAGTGATGCAGTCTGGGTAAATGTTACAGGTGAGTCAGAGATAGATATGGGTGTTTATAAGTTAAAACAACAGCTTGTTTCTCTGTGTTTTAGTGCTGTGTGCTCTACTACCCTCTGGACATACCCAAGGTGATGAAAACATCATGACTGTTTTTGTTAATGTAACACTGTACTTTGTCCTGTCTGTGTTAAACTTCACTCAAATGACTGACATTTAATAAGTCTCATCAATTATGACTCACAGTCAGTAATAGAACATCAAATATGTGGGGAATGATCTATTATCACCAACAATATACTCACTGTTGTACATTAACTTTTATACATACATAAAAATTACAGCATGTGTTTGATAAAAGTGTTATAGAGAAACAAACACAAGTCCATCCTTTTCATTCAGTGAGATGTGTGTTTGCGTAAAACAGACAACCCAAGACCTGTTCTAACACTGGAGTCTGATAACAGTGAGATCTTCATTGGAGAGACTGTCACTCTCAGATGTGACATACACGGGGGAGAAGTCAGTCAGTATTATTGTTTTTTTAAGGATGGTGTGAGGATCACTCATGAATATAATGAGAATAATGAATATTTATTGAGTACAACAGAGAATGACAGTGGTGAATACACTTGTAGAGGAATGTCTAAAGCTGATCATAAGTTATCAGAGATGAGTAATGCTGTAACAGTGACAGTGTCAGGTGAGTCTGTCAATATTTATTTCCCCATTGTTAAGACTTGTCTTCATTAAGTGATGAACTGATGAAATTAATTTAATATGTCAGTGACTGTCAGTGGTGAGTTATGCTCAGCTTCTTCACTGATGAAGAGCTTTTTGAAGTGACACATTACATCTCATGTAATCAGATGAGAATGTTTAGAATGAGATTAAAATGTGTACTAGAATTTTAAGACACATTTTAGACGACAGCATTTCAAAACTATTACTAATTGATTTTCCTGCTTTTTAGTCATTTTATTATTTATTACAAACTATGTACATAAAGAATTTATTATTTTCTCTGAACTAAAGCACGACCCAAGGCTACACTGACCATAGCCCCAAACTGGAGTCATGTGTACATTGGAGAGACAGTCAGTCTGAAGTGTGTGATAGAGTCTGGGAGGAACTGGAGATATAAGTGGTATAAAGGCAGCACTCAGACTGCAGTGTCTCAGTCTAATGGTTCCACTATAACTGGAGACACATTCACCATCAGAGCAGCTGCTGTAACTGACCAGGATCAGTACTGGTGTCAGGGAGAGAGTGATAACAGACCAACATCCTCACAGAGAAGTAACTCTGTTTTTCTCAGTGTAAGAGGTGAGTGATCAGTGTAACATATGAAAAGAGTGCAGTAGTTGGTAGTTGTGATTTCTTGGAGAGGTCATTCACTCAAAACATTTTCTCTAAAATCTGTAATTGTTTAATTGTATAATTTTGATATGTCAAATTTCTCTAATGAACCGAAGGAATTCATTCTTTTTTTTTTTTTGTTTGTTTCCTTGTTTGTTTTCTCTGAGCATTTCATGTTGTCAGTCTGGTGTATTCTTGTTTCTCTGATATGTCTGCTGTCACTGTAACAATACACACACACTATTCTTATACAAAAGTTAAACAGCAGAAAGGAGCGTAGTAATTGTATGGTCTGGGAAAGGTCATTCACACCAAACTATTATTTTTCTCAAGTCCTTGACACCGCAACATAACAGTGTTGTTTAGAACTGCATTGATGAAACTAAGTATTGGTAATTTTCTTTTTAGACTGGTTTTCATCCATTGGTTTGATATGTCTGAGAGAAAGCATTGCAACAATACTTACATTCTACTTTTCTCCAAACAGCTAAATAACAGAATGTCTCACATAATGTCTCACCAGTTTATTTTATACTGTTTTATAAAACTGATATATCATTTTATCAGCAGTGGCAGATCTGCTTAGAGTTTTCTTCTTAGACAAAGAACACTACAACTGTGGAAAAAAAAAAAAAAAAAAAAAATACAAATGTCTGTATTCATCAGTACAGAAAAATTCAATAAGTTATGAGTGTCTTTCCAAAGATGTGGTAGACTGAAGAAGACTCAGTGACTCTGAGCTGTGAGGTTAAAGACTCGTTTACAGGCTGGACATTCCTCTGGTACAGAGTCATTCCCTACACAGATGGGTTACCCAGGGTTCATTCTAACTCTGTAGAACTCCTCTCAGACAGCAGCAGAGGAGCTGGAGGCTCCTACACTCTCAGCCCTGCTGCTCTTAAACACACAGGAGTTTATGTGCGCAGAGTATGTTTATTTGGAAAATGATTTTAATATGGTTGTGTTTCCCCTCCCTGGTAAGGACACTGTTAATAATGGAGTATTAACATTTTCTCCCAGCACCTGTTTGTGGTGTCAAAGCCTGAACAAATGTGAGCTCAAACTCTGTCTGTCTGTGTCTCAGGTCTGTCTCCTCCAGCCTCTCTGATCATCAGTCCAAACACAACTCAACACTTTACATCTGATTCTCTCTCACTGAGCTGTGAGGTACAGAGTAACTCTACTGGATGGACAGTGAGACGATACACAGATAATGGAGAGGTGTCAGACTGTTCATCAGACTGGGGATCAGTAACAGGATCTACATGTAGCATCAGCTCCCTCCAGTCATCAGACAGTGGAGTGTACTGGTGTCAGTCTGACTCTGGAGGGAACAGTAATCCTCTCAACATAACAGTGACCAGTGAGTCGCAACAGTTACTTCCCGTGCGTGTGCCTCAGTAAAATATTATTCATTCTCTTTATAGGAAATTATCTTTTTGTGTCTTGTATGAATACATTTTTCTGTAGTGTTCTGATACATGGTAAAAAATTTAGAGACACAAAATCTTTGTCGATACACATTGATGATAATGTATCTGTTAAATTGAGTCAATGCACATATAATTTCCACATGAAAGCAGATATATTTTTAAATTTGAGATCTAATATTCAGATTACAAACGGTATTGTATCTCCACACTCTATGTAACTGTGTTCTGAACAGGTGGTAACGTTGTCCTGGAGAGTCCTGTCTTTCCTGTTACTGAGGGAGATACTTTGACTCTGCGCTGTAGATATCGAAACACCTCCCCAGACCGTTCTGATACTGCAGTAGTGTTGGTATATTGCTAATATATGTGTGTGTGTGTGTGTGTGTGTGTGTCTGTGTGTGTGTGTGTGTGTGTGTGTGTGTGTGTGTGTGTGTGTGTGTGTGTGTGTGTGTGTGTGTGTGTGTGTGTATGTGTGTGTGTGTGTGTGCGTGTGTGTGTGTGTGTGTGTGTGTGTGTGTGAACAGACTCAGTGTCAGGTGGTGGATTCTCTGCTGTAACAGTAGGAGTGGTGGTGGGACTGGGTGTTGTCTTTGTGATCATCATTCTACTGATCCTGTTTTACTGCCACAAAAAATCAGATGGTAAACATTTACATCTTTACATACATTCAGATTGTATATCTGCCACTGATTTAAAAACACAAAATGTGGTGTGCTGACCCCTCTGATTAATTACTTTCTTATCCAAATAATATGTCTGTAGTAAGAATAGCAGTTTAAATGAATAGAAGTAATGTAAACTCGAATGACTATAATGAAAATCTCATCACCATTGCAGGTCTCTGCTCTACTGAAATTTGCTTGTAGGTATTCTTCATTCTCTTTGTCAAACATGCCATTTAAAAAGAGAGCTGCTTTGAGTGTATTAGTGATCTTTGTCGCCCTCTAGAGACAAGAGACACAACAGCACCAGTCAGACTCCACACCAGGATCAGAGACAGACAGGGGGAAGAGTTGACACTCAGTCAGAATACATGCCACTCCAGTTTGGTCAGTATATACATATATTATTACAATAATAAATATCTACATCTGTACAAATTACATTTATGTGTTGAGCACCCATAACCATACTGTCTCTCATAGGAACTGCTGACATTTATGACACCATTGAGAGTCCATGTGAAGGCAACAGAGGTAAAGTTTACTGTTAACATACACTGTGATTTTTGCATACTGAACTTCCATAAACATAATATCTTTCTGTCCTTCATAGGAAGTGTTCACAGCTATGATGATATTGATACTCCAGATAGAGACAACAGGGGCAAAGTCTATAACTAACATACACTGTGATCACATGTCCTTTGGTTGTGCCCTAAACTCATCTTTAAACACAACGCATGATAATCATTTTAATATCTCTGTCAGTCTAATAAAGCTATAGATCACACTTTATTAAAAATGACCAGTGGCAGTAATTAATTAATTAAATTGATTGTTGTATAATTGTTGTTTGAATTATTCGCTGTTTTTATTGTTGTTGTTGAATTTTAGATCCTGTGGATGGACCAAGTAACGCAAATTATTCTAATGTTGAGATGAAAAATATTAACTTTTTGAAATATGAAAGGGAAAAGGTACATCCACTTTACCTCACAATCAAAACAACCCAATACATGAACATTTAAAGCATCATTTTGGATGGGATTCTACACTACATGTTTCTTGTGTATTTCCTTCCATCAGACAAGACCAACACACCACAGGAGGACACAGTTTACTCACTGTTGAAGTCAAACACAACCACAGGTATAATAACACCATCATTACACTCCCCATCACACACTCACACCATTTTAACTGGCACTGAAAATGCCTGGGTACAATGTGAAAGACAGTCAGACATCAGGACAGTGAGAAAAGATAACTGACAGACAGTTTAATAATCTTACAGATGACAAAAGCATCTTAAACAGACTGT
>NC_044501.1:41153738-41178738 GCF_902362185.1 Chanos chanos | reverse complement strand
ACACACACACGTGCACACACATGCACACACACACACACACCAGAGCTCCAGAATAACTCGATGCAGCATGCACAGTTGAGAACTGCACTTGAAAGCAACCTCTACTGTTTCCAACCACAGTGGTCTTGTGTGTGATGTCTGAGAAGAGAGGCTGAAATGACTGTTTGTGGTTTGGCTTCTCTTCTGCTTCTGCCTCATGTAGGTGGGTGGAGGTGTTAACTGCTCCTTTGTCCTGGTCTGTATTTAATGCTCTCAGAAGAGTGTATGACGATTACAATGAACATTAACAAGATAATTACTTATTAACAAAATATTAGCATATCTAAAGTTGATATTTCATAAAACTTCATCTTGATCTAAAAGATATGCTTTGATAGGGCATGAAGAAACAAAAAAAAAAACAACAAAAAAAAAAAAACAGGCAAAATAAAAAATAAAAAGAAAAAAAAAGTATAACTTTGCATGCTACACATGCAGATCTTTTCATATTTACAGTATTAACATGGCAACAGTATCACAGCTTCAGTGTTAATAGATGACAGTGTTACGATGCACAGGCTTTTTGAGAGTGCCCCCCAACAAACAAGCAGAGAGTAACCAGCCATTTAGGCAAAAGAAAAAAAAATTACATTCACACACTACAAATGTTCAGTTCTGAAGTGCTGTTAGAAATGTGCAAATAGTATTTGATTTATAATAAGAATAGATAGATACATAGGCAGGCAGGCAGACAGACAGACAGACAGACGGATAGATAGATAGATAGATAGATAGATAGATAGATAGATAGATAGATAGATAGATAGATAGATAGATAATATTTAAACAATATTTACAACTATATAGGGCCCAACTGTCTCAACCATATCGACCTTCTCGACATTTCTGCAGAAGTGTGATCTAAATGTGAGAACACAGGAAGAGCTTATAATACATTTTCAAAATTTTCAAGATGAACGGTTTTTCAAACATATTGTAAAAATGAAGCTGTGAAAATATTAAGTTGTGATCAAGTCTAAATCCACATCTATTTACAATCAGGAAACATGGATTGGAAAAACGCAAACAATTGGCCTTCGTGTCAAAATCTCCTGTAATGTGAGTTTCAGGCTAAAAACTTTCAAACTAGTCATACGATTTATCCAAATATTTTCTTTCTTTCGCTTTAATCAAATATAATTTGTTTTTCGAGGACTTCACTTTGTTTAGTTTTCATGCCAAAAAGAACATTGTAGAACTTAACTTGAAATCTATAACACGTTAGGCAAGTCCCGGTAGGCATAATTTCTTGTTCATAAAAGGTTTTACACCAAAATTGAGTTGACATGCTAAAACAAATAAATAAATGAATACATTTTAAGAAGTTCGTCTGTAAAATTAAAACTGTAGCTATTGTATTCTAAGTAGCCTTACCCACCAAGAGATTAAAGACATTATTTGCATTATTTGTATTATTATTTGCACTATTTTTGTGACTTATTTATTTATTCATGACTTTTTCTGTCTTTACACAACTTGACTGGTTTGACATTTGAAGAGTCATAACCTATTTTGAATTTGCTAATAAGTTTATTTGTCAATACTGACTTGAAACGCAATGAATGTAACCATATAATTATCAGCACATAGTTCACTTCATAGCTCACTGAAGCTCGGGGTTTGCTACACCAAAATTGTGATAACCACAGATGTGTACCATGCTTACCATCTTCTGATACGTTTTAAATTACACAGAAATGCTCAGAGTGGAGAAATAACATTTTCATTTGTTAATGTCGATGTTGTCAGCACATTAGCCCAGCAGCAGCATTGATAGGTAGATAGATAGATAGATAGATAGATAGATAGATAGATAGATAGATAGATAGATAGATAGATAGATAGATAGATAGATAGATAGATAGACAGATAGATAGATAGATTAAATCTTTAACACAACATCAGTCATACACCTGAATACACACACATATTTTATGCACTAAAAGTGACACAGTGTAGCATGCACAGTTAAAATGTATGTAAATGGAAAGTATTTACTACAGTGCTGATGTCTGAGAATAAAGAAAAGACCAGTGTTTGTAGTTTGATTTCTGTTCTCCTTCAGCCCTTAGGGTTTGTAGCAATGAAGGAGTGGGATGAGTCTCTAACTGTCCTTTTAGTGTCATTGTTAATACACACACACACACACACACACACACACACACACACACACACACATTGCATATGAGCATTTATTCATTAAACACACATTCCCCTCATCTGGGATTGTCAATTTTGGCTGCTGTGCTGTTCACTCTGTGTGTTAAAAAATGTCCCAGACCTTTTTCTTCTCTGCTTCTCTGCCTGTTCTTGTGTGAAAAGTTATTAAAAGGCAAAACTACCTTTGATACTAACCAACCAAGCAAACAAACAAACAAACAGGAAAAACCTGCAGCCAACAGTGGTGCTGTGATCATGAAGAGTTTCAGCTTAAACCTAAATAGACTGAGATAATTTCCACATCAGACAAGAAAAGTCTGAATAAAATAGTGGTGTTTAGGGGACTGGATGCACAACTGATCAAACCTTGTTAAAGACTGACATGTTAAAGACTGACAGCTGACAAAGCTAAATGTAGAGGTATTAAAATGAATATTTGATGTGTCCTCTCTGCAGGTCTCTGCAGTCACACAACATCTGTCTGTTCTGATACCATTTCATTTCTCTCCTCCTTTCCCCTCTCTCCTCTTTGATAACTACCTCTCTCTCTCTCTCTCTCTCTCTCTCTCTCTCTCTCTCTCTCTCTCTCTCTCTCTCTCTCTCTGTAGATATTGTCTTTTTATACTTCTTATTTTTCAAAACACATCACTCTGTAAGAGAGGAATAATTACCTTCTTATTTTATTTTTTTATCTTTTTCTTATTTTCTCTGTCATATGACTGTCTTACATTGATGTATATGTATGTATATGTTATGTACATAAAAATACATATACACTCGCTGATGGTAGAATAATGACTTTACTTTTAGAGAACAGCACTTTCTGGCAACTGGCATGTATATGTAACTTTTCTATGGCGCTACGTTCACCTGAAGACATGGAGTCACATCCCACTCCAGGCATGGGAGACGGGCGTGTTAGTAAGGAAGTTCAAAATTCCATAGGGTATAGTCTCTAGCACCAACACAGCACTGTAACCACTGACTATCATTACATGTACATAACTTTTTATATACCGCTATATTCACTTGAAGACATGTAGTCACATCCAACTCCTGACCATAAACTGAATATATTATAATTTATAAGTGAGACAGTGTTGTATTGTTCATGTATTAGTGATGCTGATCAGTGATCATTGGTGCATGTGGTCAGTGCTGGTTAAGGGACTGCATGTTGACCGTTTCTTTTGGGTGACGTCTGGTGATGTGAGGTCAGGGGTACAGAGGGAGTCATGCTTGACAGGATTGAACTTCTTACTTTGACTTTTCTAGTTAATACATGTTATTTTTCTTGTGTTCTTAGTGATGCTCAGTCCAGACTGTAGTTTATAGTGATATGAGAGAAGATTCCTCATTCTCTGTCCTCATTCTCTTAATCTATATACAGTCTTTGACACGAAAACTACCAGGTGATTTCAGAAAAAAAAATATAGAGAACAGTTAAAGAATTATTCTTTATACATGAACAGATACATAAGGGGTTTTTTTGTTTGTTTGTTTATTTTTCTTTAGTGTCTGGTGGATGTGGGTGATTGATTGAAAGAATAATTAAAGAAACAGGAGAGAACTCAACTACCAGAATTTCAACTCAGCAGGCACAAGACAGAAACAGACAGACACACACACACACACACACACACGCACACACACACACAGACACACACACACACACACAAACACACACACACACACACACACACACACATATATATATGTATGCAGGGCAGAGATGAGAGTTTGTGGTTTGACTTCTGTTCTAGCTCTTCACACATCTGGGTTTAGACCAGTGAGTGTAGGAGGAGCTGTTTAATGACCATATACACTCCTCACCAACACTCTCACACTCACACAGACCCATGATAAGAGGTTCATGTCTGACCTCTACAAGATACAGTTAACATTCTCGGAGGAGACAAAAACTGAGCAATAAAATAAAATTAAAAGAAAAAGAAAAAAAATATTTATTTATCAGGTTCTAATAATGAACTTTAATATCAAGTCACTAGGTAATACATGTAATATAATGTCACAATTTGATTGTACATGACAGAAGACAATTGCTACACCATTAATGATCAGCTGGAAAATTTAATCATTTCGAATAAAACACACGGAAAAATGCATTAATTTAATTCTTGTCACCAAAGAGACTCTATAAAACAACATGCAAAAAGACATGTTGTCGTGCTGAGCTGTTCACACTTATGTCTATTTGACTCATGTCTTAAGGTCTATGTGTTAAAATATCAGTATCACATGTCCTTCTCTTCTCAGAATTCTTCCTCTTTCTCATGAACATTTCTCAGTAAAGACTGTATTTAAGACTGATGACTGTGACACTCTGACTCCTACATTAAAAATATATTTATGATCTTGTCAGGCAGCCATTGGAGGAGAGACCGTTTTACATTGTAATGTGGACTAATAAATGTTTCATTAAATCTGAGGTTAAACATTGCACATCCTCTCCCCATGTCCCCCTGTTTCTCTCCTACATCTCTCTCTCTCTCTCTCTCTCTCTCTCTCTCTCTCTCTGTCTCTCTCACTGTATTAGTTAGTGACCACATGGTGTCAGACATGAAAATGATTTAAACACTGGGTCTGATGAACTTTATGATCATTCTGAGCTCAGGACAAGTTGAGAATGTAAATGTAACAGAGTTAGATAATAAAGAAATTAGTTAATAATATTTACATGTTTGAACTGAACGTTTTAGTAATGCTATTAAATAAGGTACGCTCACTTAAAAATCTTTAAGTTTGTGTGACGACATTAGTAGTCGCCAGGATCTTTTGAAAAGAAAAAAATAACAGGAATGGAAAAAGCAAGGAAGAAATATGTTAAAAAGAAAGCGTGTTGATGTGGAACTGGGCCTTTATTAAAAAGCTGTCTGCAAAGGAGGAACTGCCGCGCCTTTCTAGTGTCTTTCTAGGGGTGAAACACGAGCTCGTTTCATTTTACCCTGTAGCGCATAATTAACTGGTGACAAATTATTTTGTTCTCTCTTCCAGTAGAATGAATGTAAATGATGTCGTCTCATAGTGCATGTGTTTTATCTTTTTTACTCAGTGTGTATTTTAGGTCTGCAGTCATCACACATCTCTCTCTCACACATCTCACACATTATTCTCTATGTGTATTATGTGTAGTTGTACAAAAGCTTGTGAGCAATCGTTACGTAGGGGGAGGGGTAGGGTGGACTGTCGGGAGAGAGAGAATGAGAGAGACGCAAATGAAACAAGGCACACAAATACAATGCACAGTGCGTAACACAACTGAAAACACAAAGTTGGGACTAGGGTTTTGTTCATATCTTACCCAATGAAACATCTTCACTTTAAAAGCAAGAACCAAACGCTTTTCAGGAGAAGAAGAAGAAGAAGAAGAAGAAGAAGAAGAAGAAGAAGAGGAAGAAGAGGAAGAAGAAGAAGAAGAAAACAAGATTCATAGAACCATAAAGACGATGAACTCTGTGTTTCAGTGTTCAGTGGTATCTAATCAAAAATAATCAAGCTTTCCATCAACTACATGTATTGGCAGGTTTAATTAGAAATCCATCACTCCTGTGCTCTGAGTTTGTTTATTTCTCTGTGTTTTAGTGCTGTGTTCTCTACTCCACTCTGGACATACCCAAGGTAATGAACACATTATGAATGTTTTTATTTACTTTACACTGTATTTGTCCTGTGTGTGTTAAACTTTACTCACAGGACTGAGATTCAGTCCTGCTCTTCATTTAGGACTCACAGTCTGTAATAGGACATCAGTGAATGTTGTGAAGGATGTATTATCACAAAGTTTTATATAAACTTACAAACAAATGTAAAAAAATTGCAGTATGTGTTGGCTATTGACACAAATTCATCCTTTTCATTCAGTGAGATGTGTGCTTGTGTTATGCAGACAAATCCAGAGCTATTTTAGTACTGGATCCTGATGGCAGTGAGATCTTCTTTGGAGTGACTTTCACTCTCAGATGTTACATATATGGGGGAGGAGGAAACATTCAGTGGTATTATAAGTTTTATAAGAATGGTGTTCCCATAACATCTTACTATGATGAAAATCGTGAATACTCACTCAGGGCCACTACTAAGGATCAGAGTGGTAAATATGCTTGTCAAGCATTAAAGAAAGGTGGCAGTCAAATTTCACAGATGAGTGATGCTGTAACAGTGACAGTGTCAGGTGAGTCTGTTAATATTCATTTCTACACTGTTAAAGTTTGTCACCATTAACTGACAGTAAAAAAAAAAAAAAAAAAAGTGAGACATATGTCCTCAACATCATGAGTATGATTTGATGTACAGTGTTTAATGGATCAGTACTGATGTCAGGTTTTGAAATATGATTATTCATATTTAATAATGCTGCTGTGCGTCTCGTTGTTCAACCTGAGTGATGTGTGATAAAGAAATGGAGGAGAATGTTCTCTGTGACGTTTTAGAAACAAATGGTACCATTGTAATTATGAATCCTGACAGTGAACACATTAAAAAAGGGTTTTCCTCTTCTCTCCATTTGTACAGATTTACCTACAGCTACACTCACTGTTACACCAGAGACCACTGTGTACATTGGAGAGACAGTCAGTCTGAAGTGTGTGATAGAGTCTGGGAGGAACTGGAGATATAAGTGGTATAAAGGCAGCACTCAGACTGCAGTGTCTCAGTCTAATGGTTCCACTATAAGTGGAGACACACTGGACATCAGAGCAGCTGCTGTAACTGACCAGGATCAGTACTGGTGTCAGGGAGAGAGTGATTACAGACCCACATCCTCACAAAGGAGCAATGAAATTACTCTCAGTGTTAAAGGTAAGTAACATGTGTGATAGTCTGAGATGTGTGCCAAATGTTTGTGTGTGTGTGTGTGTGTGTGTGTGTGTGTGTGTGTCTGTGTGTGTGTGTGTGTGTGTGTGTGTGTGTGTGTGTGTGTGTGTATGTGAGGGAGAGAGATATTCTTCGATGCATTTCATGCATGTCATAAACTGCACCATTTCAGAGTCTTATCAAAAAAAAAAAAAAGTTAGAAGCAAAGACAACTGGCCTCCATTTGAATGTAAGAAATTCCTTTTAGCTGTGATGTCACACATTCACAACACCTGGAAAAGTTACCAATCATATTCATATTCAGTCATGTTCACATTAATTCTTAATGGGATAAAATAATACAGCTTGATTTAGTCTCGTTTTCTGTCCAGACTGTGAGTATTTCAGTATTATGAGGCAACTCAAACACCACTCATTGTATCATCTGTGCCCATTTTAAATAAATCAATATTACCCTCGCATTTTCTACTGATTACTATGGGACAGGTTACAACAGTTATAATGAAATCAGTATTAATGTCAGAGACTTAAACATAACAGGCCCATGTTGTCAGTAGTGGGAGATGATAAATGTCTCTGTGTTCACTGTCTGAAACATTATAAAGAAGAGAATATGGAAGATGATAAAAAATAAAACTTACATATTTTAAATGGTCTAACTGAATTATTCCCTTCTGCATCCTCTCATTAATTTTTGTAAGTATAATAAACATCTTTTGTATTTACCCACAGACTTACCAGCAGTTAAACTGACAGTAAAACCAGACACCACTGTGTTCACTGGAGAGACAGTCAGTCTTAAATGTGAGATAAAGACAGAACGTGGATGGAGATATAAGTGGTATAAAGGCAGTTCTCACAATAGATTGTCTACATCTGGACATCACACTGTAAATGGAGACACACTGACCATCAGAGGAGCTGTTGAATCTGATGAGGATCAGTACTGGTGTGAGGGAGAGAGAGACAACAGACCCACATCCTCACAACCCAGTAAATCTATTACTCTGACTGTGAGAGGTGAGTTTTGTTCAGACCCTTCTCTGATGGAGAGTTTTTTGAGATGCTGTATAACATCTCATCAGTAAATTAAACTTAACATTTTGAGGTAATGCTTTATTTTAAAGTTGAGAAACTAAGAGGTCACAAATAGCTTGTTTGTTACTGAATAATATGGATGCTGAGCACCACTTGACTGTTACTAAAGAGTTATTGTGAAGTTTTAAATGTTTCATCTCATCCTGCGTCACTGTCCACACACTGAGGGTTTGTCAGTGAACCCTAAAATAGAATGTGACCGGTTTTGAAATATAGAAAAGCACATTTTAGATAACAAAATTTCATAGTCATTATTAATTCTTCTGCTCTAATGCCTTTTTTAATGTATTAGAAAATATGCAACTAATATTGTTTTGTTCCTCTGAACTATAGCACAGCCCAAAACTACGCTGACCATAGCTCCAAACTGGAGTCCCGTGTACACTGGAGAGACAGTCAGTCTGAAGTGTGTGATAGAGTCTGGGAGGAACTGGAGATATAAGTGGTATAAAGGCAGCACTCAGACTGCAGTGTCTCAGTCTAATGGTTCCACTATAACTGGAGACACATTGACCATCAGAGCAGCTGCTGTAACTGACCAGGATCAGTACTGGTGTCAGGGAGAGAGTGATTACAGACTCACATCCTCACAAAGAAGTAATGAAATTACTCTCAGTGTTAAAGGTGAGTAACATGTGTGATAGTCTGAGAGGTGTGTCATATGTTTGTGTGTGTGTGTGTATGTGTGTATGTGTGTGTGTCTGTGTGTGCGTGTGTGTGAGATATTCTGAGATGCATTTCATGCATGTGATACACTGGCACCATTTGAGAATTTTAGCACAAAAGTCACACAAGTTAAAAACAAAGGCAACTGGCTTCCATTAGAATGAAAGAAATACTATTTTTGGTTTAGTGTCAGGACTGTGAGTATTTTATTCTGTATCCATTTTAAATTAATCAGTAACATTACCATTGTACTGTACACTGATTACTATGAGACAGGTTACACATAGGTTTCGCAGACCAAAGATATGTAAAGTTACAGTGAAATCAGTATTAATGTCATATTTTTTTATTCCTCTGAGCTATAGCACAGCCCAAAGCTACGCTGACCATAGCTCCAAACTGGAGTCCAGTCTACACTGGAGAGACAGTCAGTCTGAAGTGTGTGATAGAGTCTGGGAGGAACTGGAGATATAAGTGGTATAAAGGCAGCACTCAGACTGCAGTGTCTCAGTCTAATGGTTCCACTATAACTGGAGACACATTGACCATCAGAGTAGCTGCTGTAACTGACCAGGATCAGTACTGGTGTCAGGGAGAGAGTGATGACAGACCCACATCCTCACAGAGAAGTAACTCTCTGTTTCTCAGTGTAAGAGGTGAGTGATCAGTGTAATGTATGAAAAGAGTACAGTGGTTGGTAGTTGAGAGTTTTGGAGAGATTTTCTCCCCAAATATTTTCTCTCAAATCTTTAAATGTATAATATATCTCTGATGTGTAACTCTGCGTTGGTAAATCCAGGAGTTCATGCTTTTTCTCTGTTTCTTTGTTTGGCTGTCTGAGGATTTCCTGTAGTCAGTCTGATTTATTCTTATTTCTCTGATATGTCTGCTGACACTCTAACAATACACACACACTATTATTATACAAAAATTAAACAGCAGAAAGGAGTGTGTTACTTGTAAGGTCTGGGAAAGGTCATTCACACCAAACTATTATTTTTCTCAAGTCCTTGACACTGCAACATAACAGTGATGTTTAGAACTGCATTGATGAAACTAGGTATTGGTCATTTTTTGTTTGTTTGTTTAGATTTTCCTTTTAGACTGGTTTTCATCCAGTGGTCTGATATGTCTGAGAAAGCACTGTAACAATGCTTGCATTCTACTTGTCTCCAACAGAATAATAACAGAATGTCTCATTTTAACCAGTTTCTTTGTACTGTTTCATAAAACTGATATATCATTATACCATCAGTACCAGAGCTGCTTAGAATTTTTCTTCATAAAGAAGACACAGATCACTACAACTGTAAAAAAATAATCTGGAGAGAAAGTACAAATCTCTATATTCATCAGCACAGAAAAGTTCAAAAAGTTATGAGTGTCTCTCCAAAGATGTGTCTGACTGAGGGAGACTCAGTGACTCTGAGCTGTGAGGTTAAAGACTCCTCTACAGACTGGACATTCCTCTGGTACAGAGAGTCATTCCCTACAGAGATGGGTTACCCAGGATTCACTTTAACTCTGTAGAACTCCTCTCAGACAGCAGCAGAGGAGCTGGAGGCTCCTACACTCTCAGCCCTGCTGCTCTTAAACATACAGGAGTTTATGTGCGCAGAGTATATTTATTTGGAAAATGATTTAATATGGTTGTATTTCCCCTCCCTGGTAAGGCCACTGTTAATAATGGAGTATTAACATTTTCTCCCAGCACCTGTTTCTGATCTCAAAGCCTGAACAAATGTGAGCTCTGACTTTGTCTGTCTGTGTCTCAGCTCTGTCTCCTCCAGCCTCTCTGATCATCAGTCCCAACACAACTCAACACTTTACATCTGATTCTCTCTCACTGAGCTGTGAGGTACAGAGTAATTCTACTGGATGGACAGTGAGACGATACACAGATAATGGAGAGGTGTCAGACTGTTCATCAGACTGGGGATCAGTAACAGGATCTACATGTAGCATCAGCTCCCTCCAGTCATCAGACAGTGGAGTGTACTGGTGTCAGTCTGACTCTGGAGGGAACAGTAATCCTCTCAACATTACAGTGACCAGTCAGTCTCAACAGTCACACTTAAACCATATCTGTGAAAAATTATTTGTCCTCATTAGAGAGAAAATACCCGTGTTTTATTGTTAGTGATGATACACTGTCATGTAGATGAATAATGTTGAAGCATCAAAATTTTAATCTTTGTCCAAACTCACAGAGTATCATTTAACATTTAACAGCCACACCTCATATCAGTATTACCTCAGAGATGATATCATTTTTAAAATGGTTATGCAGTATCTATATTAAAATCATTAATGTTTGCTCTGTTCTGTAGATGGTGATGTGATCCTGGAGAGTCCTGTCCATCCTGTTACTGAGGGAGATACTTTGACTCTGCGCTGTAGATATCGAAATGACCCCTCAGCTGATTTCTATAAAAATGGATTAGTCCTCCAGAAGCAGACTACAGGAGAGGTGACCATCCCTACTGTCTTAAAGTCAGATGAGGGTCTGTATTGGTGTAAACACCCAGAGAGAGGAGAGTCACCAAAGAGCTGGATCACTGTCACTGTCAATGTCGGAGGTGAGATAAGTAAGGGATAATGCCGGTCATTATTGCAAAACAAACCCTAACAGGGTTTTGCAGGACAGTCTTCTTATTACACGGCTACTTATTAAAGAAATCAATAATTTGACCAAAAGTATTGGTTTAAAAATGATTTTATTGCTTACGCTAAATGAGGAAAAAAAAAAAATCCATAACAATGGTCTGTTATTCATGGCGGTGGAATGACATTCAGAAATAACAGACTGTAGAGTGCCGTAATTGACCATTCAGAATCGAGTATTCAACAAAGCCGTATAATAATAATTTTTAATATGGTCCTAACTCCTGGCTAAGCAGAGTCATTCTTCTGCTGGTTTTGATGTTAACATTTTGATCATTACTGATGTTTGAGGAATCCAGTGACTGGTGTCTTCAGCCAATCAAATTCTTATAGTATCTCTAATAAACTTCGTTCTGAACTGCAAGAACATCTGTAAAACATCTGTACACTCTGAATGACTATGGGGATCTCTGAACACTGCACTTATTGGGTGAAAAAGAACTCAAGATGAAGACTATTGAACCATCACTTTTCCCACAGAATGTGTGCATCTCTCTTTCTCTCTCTCTGTCTTTGTGTGTGTGTGTGTGTGTGTGTGTGTGTGTGCATGTTCGCTTTCAGGTCCAGAAGACTCCATCTCTCTCCCCAGACTGCTCTGTTCTCTACTGGTAGTTTCTCCATATCTGCTGGTGACCATTGTGATCGGGGTTAAATGCTGGAGGGCTGGAGGTGAGAACTATCTCACTACAGAAGGTCACAAGTTTAATTTCACACTCTAAATGAATGATCTGTTTCTCTTATAACACACTAATAAAAGATGAATGCTAAAAAAGAGTTTTGGAGTTCAAATGATTAATTTGTCTTGTTTTTGTATTTGTTTTACAGCTCAGTCTCATGGAGACAAGAGACAGTATGCAGTCACAGAAACATTATAATCCGTCAATTATAAGATTTACAATGTGATTTTCTCTATATGATCACACAAGAAGTATAGAGTCATTTTTCAGCACAATGTAAAAGATGACAGGGAAAGACTCTGAGAAGTTTGCGACTTTGCCGTTTAATGTAAATATTTAATATGATATAACAATATTGATTGTGTCAGATATCATGCATTACAAGGAGAACTGAAAATGTGCTGATAGGCTTAAAAAAGAAGACCTTTTTTTTAGAATAAATACAATTTATACATATTGTTTCTTCTTTTTGATAGACCTCTCAGATGATGCATATGTCTTTTCTTTTAAAGAAATTGTTCATACACACATACTTTGCAAAGATTAGTTTATTTTTGTGAGATAAAAAATGACAGGCATAGAACAGTGTAAGTATAATTTTCTTAGCAACATCAATTTATTGTTATGTATTTCAGTTTGTATCTATGTGTTTTAAAACATGCATGTGGTCACATAGATGATTCCATAGATCAATATGTGTCAATTTTTGATCAATATCAATGTATTTAATAGACTCAATTAATTCAATAAAGTTCACTTCAAACCTGTTTTTCTTTACTTATTGTAATTTACCTGATTAAGAAAAAGAGGCATTTACTCATTAACTGATTTAAATGATAAATAGTATTCATAAAAGTCTTGTTACGTATAATACATATAATGCACATACATATAATCATTCCTGAAGCATGGAGATGTTTAGATCAGGTTTTGCTGTTTTACTGTCACACCCTGTCTCTTAGTGTTCTTGTTAGCCCCCAGTGGTCAGTTTTGGTTGTAGTCTGGTTCACTTTTACGTAACTGCCATCTTCTGTTTTAAGTGTAAACATACATTTATTCCTCTCTGAGCAACTTTCCCCAATGACACTGGATGCAATATACTTTTTTGAGACACAGTTTTGAGTTTCTGGTATCACTGCACTTTGGTCAGGATTTGTGTTTATAGTCTCACTCTAAACATCCTTCTGGAACGTTCCATAACACACTTTAATATTTGAGGAGGGAGCCCTATGAGTCTCTTCATCCAGTGACCATTTGGTTTGATCTGAAACACGAACATGCAACAGTCTGAATGCTTACAGGTTGTACTATGGTTAACTTCAGTGTCACTTTATCTTCTGTGAATTACAGAAATATACAGGTTTTAATGAGAGGTGCACTGCTGCTCTCACATGCTTTCACTGGTATTTGCTGCTGACTGTTCTTCATGTCTTTACATCAAATAAATTCCTTATAGCTATTGACTGAGTTAGTTTGGTTTGTCACTTAGAGGCCAATTTTAGGTCCAGTGTTACCAGGGGCTCTCTCCATTGCCTGACTAAGAGTTCCAGTCCACCTTATTTGCAAAACAAGAAAAGTAAAATGATTTTCTTCTTTTTTTCAGCTTCTCTAAGAGATGGATTAATATAAAACATATAAACCTAACATGTCTCTGTGGAAGTCAAACTCTTACACAAAACACCCAGTGCTCACAGAGGACGTCCTCTGTATCAAGTCATAACCGAGACAATAATTAACAACACCAGTCTCTCCCTTTCCTCTGACAAAAGACATTAAAATACAACCTGGTTGCCATCTCATAATGTCTGTGTGATGTATCTAGTGTGTCATATGTCTAATGACAGGATACTCATCTTCAGCTAGGTTAGGACTCTTAAGGGATCTGAGGCCCAACTGAACTTCAGTCTAAATCCAGCAGAGGGAGACATTACACAAATGATATCATCTCCGATAATGTCAGTAGGACATCAGTGCTAGAGAATGTCTCATGCAAGTAGGAGACGGCGAAAAATTGTGGAAAGTACAATAATCATATGTAATATTATTTGTCTCCTACATTATTGTGGCTGTTGAAATTGCAGTGCTTCACCATTTCATAATTTACCCTCATCTACACTGACAGTGATGTATAATGGGGAACCCTTGGGAATCCTGTATTTGTCCACTAGAGGGAGCAGACTTAGACTTATACCCCTTTTCCACTGCCGCGGTGCCGGTGCCGGTGCCCGATCGAGCACCGGCACCCGCGCTTTTCCACTGACAAAATACTGGTGCCGGAGCCGAAAACTGGCACCGGCACGGCACCACAGAAATGCTGGTCCCAAAAGTTGGAACCGCTGACGTCAGAGGCTATGCAAATAAAAACCACGCGAGAACCAATCAGTTCAGCGTTTGATACGTGACGTTCTTTAGAGAGGCGGGAGTAACAAAAAACGTCTGACCAAGTAGCGGTAGGCTAAAGGATATTTGTAGCGTGAAAATATGTATATGATTAAAAGATGCATGAGTAACAATTTGTGTCTACATCAATACGGGCTGTTGTTTACATGTTACATGAACGTAATCGGTCCCAGAGTGGTAGAAAAAGACACTCTCTCTCTCGGCTCTGGCTGGTGCAATTAAACCACTTCATGCAGACCTTCATTTAAACACTCGTTTTAACTTTTGAGCTAAGTGACAGACTTACTATTTTCATGAATTTTGCCCCCAGAGCGAAAAGTTCTGGGACAAAATTCGTGAGGTGTTTCGCTGTGTGGAAGCCTAGCGTAAAAGTAAATTTATAAAGAGCAAGCAATGCGTTCTGTCCGACATTATTTTTTCCCCACGGAAATTACCCAAACTTTCGCTATGTAGCGTTCGGTTCCCAAACCAGTGGAAATGCGGGCGGGTTCTCAAAAGGCACCAAGGCAGCACTGGCTCCGCACCGGCACGGGCACGGGCACCAGCACAGTCGTAGTGGAAAAGAGACATTAGACTGCTTTTATTGTCATATCCACATATGCATGACTCATATAGGTGAATGAGATTGCGTTACACAAGGACCACAGTGCCACATAAAACAAATAACAAATATATACCACATAGAACAATAAATAAGGCTCAATAAATACTGAGGGGGAAAAAATGAGCAATAAATATGACAACAGAAAGCACTGAGTAAAAACAGAAAGCACTGAGTAAAAACAGAAAGTACTGAGTAAGGACAGAGAGTACTGGGTAAAGGAAGTACTAAGTAAGTAAAAAGTAAAACTTCTACAAGATAAAGATGAAAAAAAAAAAAAAAAAATCCCTACATATTACAAATCTGGACATGACAAGCACACCTGACACGGACAGTGAATTTCTGGCAACAGCATTGGCATTGTGCAGGTAGGTGAGTTGTTTGAGGTGTTGTTGATTGTGTAATTAGTGCAGTTTATTGTGCAAAGGAAGGGGTCAGAGAGTTGCTGTTTGGAAGTTCTGAGTGTTAAAGCTGTTGAGGAACCTCACAGCCTGAGGAAAGAAACTGCTGCATAGTCTGGTGGAGGCAGCACGGATGCTCCGGTACCTCCTGCCAGAGGGTAGGAGGGTGAAGTGGATGTGGGAAGGGTGGGTAGGGTCCTTCACGATGCTGAGGGCCTTTCGGGTGCACCGTGCATTGTCGATGGCCTGAATGGATGGGAGAACAGTTCCTATGATCTTTTCAGCTGTCTTCACCATCCACTGTAGGGACTTGCGATCGCAGGCTTTGCAGTTCCCATGCCAGACAGTCATACAGCTGGTCAGAATGCTCTCTGTGGTGCCTCTGTAGAATGTGGTGAGGATGGATGGGGGGAGACTTGCCTTTTTCAGGTGCCGCAGGAAGTGGAGACACTGCTGGGCCTTCTTGGAGAGCGCAGTGACATGTGAGGACCAGGAGAGGTCCTCCGTGATGTGCGCTCCCAAGAACTTAGTGTAACCAGGGCTTAAAATGTAGTAGTTGAAAGGAGAAGTAAAATAAATAAATAAATAAATAAATAAAATGAAAAAACATAATAAGAAATAATATAGGAATAAACAATAAAAGTAATGCAGACAAGTTATAACCAATCAGGTAATAATAAATAGCACTGCAAATGTCAGATTCAAGAAATGACCAATTAACGGTTTAGCTCTGCCTACCAGAGATATGAGAACGGAACTAGATAAATTAACAGAAGAACTGGCAAGAGAGAGATCTAACCTAAAGAAGACGTTCGATACGAACGGAAAGAAATAAAGAAATCCAAGAGACCCAATACGCTAAACGTAAAGTTTTTAGTGTTTATACTTACCGTGGTCATCCAGGTTAGACTCTTAGAAGAGAAGAAAAAGACACAACGGATTACAAGTTTTGTTGAAGATACTTGAATCAACGTAAATTAGTTTTACACAAAGGGATTCGGTGAGTTAAACTCTTTAATTTTCAGAATGTGCATTTTATTTGTGAGAAAGTGTTGTGTAGACTTAGTTTCGAAATTTGCAAATGCATGGAAATGTTGTGTGATTATATAAGTTGCTAGTCAGCTAGTATGCCGCGAGCAAACTGGTTAAGTTAACGTAGCTGAGTTACACGTGTTTGGAAAAAGACAGCGTGATATTGAGTTATTGTGATGCCAAAAGATATGATGTGGACTCGTGGACTGTAATCCTGTTATACAGGTCAGGGTTTTTTTTGGATGTATTAATCGAACCAACTTTCTACGGAGGAACTACCATAGCACCGAAGTGACAACAAAGTAAGATGGCGAGCCTACCCAAGAGAAGGGACGAACACGAGAGCGGACAGCTTCGCAACATGGAGCTCTTTTCCACTAGGACGGTGCTGGTGCCCGTGCCCGTGCCCGTGCCCGTGCCGGTACGGAGTCAGTGCTGCCTTGGTGCCTTTTGAGAACCCGCCCGCATTTCCACTGGTTTGGGAACCGAACGCTACATAGTGAAAGTTTGGGGAATTTCCGTGGGGAAAAAATAATGTCGAACAGAACGCATCTGCTTGCTTTTTATAAATTTACTTTTACTCTAGGCTTCCACACAGCGAAACACCTCACGAATTTTGTCCTATACCTTTTCGCTCTGGGTGCAAAATTCATGAAAATAGTAAGTCTGTCACCTAGCTCAAAAGTTAAAACGAGTGTTTAAATGAAGGTCTGCCGTGGTTTATTTGCACCAGCCAGAGCCGAGAGAGAGTGTCTTTTTCTACCACTCTGGGACCGATTACGTTCATGTAACAAGTAAACAACAGCCCGTATTGATGTAGACACACATTGTTGCTCATACATCTTTTAATCATATACATATTTTCATGTTACAAATATCCTTTAGCCTACCGCTACTTGGTCCGACGTTTTTTGTTACTCCCGCCTCTCTAGAGAACGTCATGCAATTCTGTGGTGCCGTGCCGGTGCCAGCTTTTCAGCTCCGGCACCAGTATTTGTCAGTGGAAAAGCGCGGCCCCGGTACTCGATTAGGCAACGGTACCGCAGCAGTGGAATAGTGGTAATGGAGGATTTAACACGGTCGGATATATAATTTTCTTCTTATTTGAAGAACTTGACTCTAAGAAAACTGAAAGATTGAACGTTGTGCACAAACTTTTGAAATCAGCTGATTGACTTGCAGTTTTGCTATGAATGTGATGTGTTGGAACTGTGATGTGTTGACGAAATTGTAAGTTAACTGTGTCTTTCGGTTCTAAAATTACGTTGTACTTACCGGGAAGCAAAACTGCGGTGAGCCAAAGTACCTAAAAGTAGAAGGAAGAAACATAAGTATTAAACAATATAATTATAGACAAATTTTGTCTATAGACAAAATATTCCAAAATAACATTTTGAAATACCATTCTGGTACTTTTCTAACTAAATAGGGATCGATAAAAGGTTAGAGATAACCTAACTGAAGTTTTAATTAGTGAATAAAATTAGAACTGATAGGTCAAACAAACTTGGTGAACTTAGTGAGCCGCATTTAACCAAAGTAAAGTTGATTTTAATTTTCTTTAATATCCAGAGAGGTGATGTCTTTTGTTGTTTCAGACTCGGGTAACTAATTTGTTAAGATTTCAATTTACCTTGTTTTCTATAAAGAAATAATCTTAGAGGTGTGCGCTTCTCTGTTTACTGCTTCTCTTGATACCTAGAGTCTTTTCCATGGCCCAGTTTGTACCTATGCTTTTTTGTTAGTTCGTTTGTTCTTTGTTTGCATGTTTGATTTCTTTGATTAGGTGTTGAATGTATCTTTTTGCTGTTGATTCTGAGCTTGTCTCTGTTTATTGTGTGATGTTGAATATATTGAAATTGCTTTGGAATGTGTTTCCCCACTAGCTCTGTCTCCTCCATTTTTATATAAATCAGATAAAAATAGATTCCAACTCTGTCTCTCTGTGTCTCAGCCCTGTCTCCTCCAGCCTCTCTGATCATCAGTCCCAACACAACTCAACACTTTACATCTGATTCTCTCTCACTGAGCTGTGAGGTACAGAGTAACTCTACTGGATGGACAGTGAGATGATACACAGATAATGGAGAGGTGTCAGACTGTTCATCAGACTGGGGATCAGTAACAGGATCTACATGTAGCATCAGCTCCCTCCAGTCATCAGACAGTGGAGTGTACTGGTGTCAGTCTGACTCTGGAGGGAACAGTAATCCTCTCAACATTACAGTGACCAGTCAGTCTCAACAGTCAATTTTAAGACATATCTGTGAAAAATTATTTGTAAAATAGCAATGTAGTGTTATTAGTGATTATACATAGTGAAGCAGTGAGCTATATATTGTTGAAGCATTGAAATTCTAATCCTTGTCCAAACACACAGAACTTTTTTTTTAATGTTTAGCAAACAGGACTCATGTAAGTATAACCCCAAAGATAATATATTTCTGCGGTTCATAGTTATTAAATTATTGTTGTCACTTTTGCAAATTATGTAATATTAATCTATAACTCTAATTGTATCAGAAACGTCACTGTGAATAATAACAATACTGGCCATGAGGTCATCTCCTTTTATCACCTGCTAACTCCAATCAAAGGGAGTTATTATATTGAATGGGTCACCATTTGCAAAATGTCGGCGAACTATCAAAGTCATATTATGATTAGGTATGTTATTAAAGTTACTGTCGTCATTTTGCAAGCACACTAAACACGCACGCGCGCACACACACACACACACACACACACACACACACACACACACTATTATGTTGCTATAAATGCAAATCTTACTCACATGTCTGAATGACAGCAAACTAGTACGAGTGAACCCTTGCAACATCTGTTGAAAGAAAAGAGAATCGCAGCAGGAAACAACATGACCGAACGCAAGACTGACAGCAACTTCACAGAAATAGGAGCAAAATAGCTTAAAATTAGCTTGTACCGGGGTGATTTTGAAAATGTAAGGATGCTGGGTGATAAAAAGCACAAGTCTAGGAAAAGTCATGCGGTCATCACAGCGGTTAAATGACCGGCGCTCTGCGCTTCTAGTGTTAAATTGTCTTGGAGTATCTATATTGAAAGTATTGTTTTTCTCTCTGCAGTCTATGCAATTGTGTTCTGTTCTATAGATGGTGATGTGATCCTGGAGAGTCCTGTCCATCCTGTTACTGAGGGCCATACTTTGACTCTGCGCTGTAGATATCGATATGACTCCTCAGACCTCAGAGCTGATTTCTATAAAGATGGATTAGTCCTCCAGAATCAGACTACAGGAGAGATGACCATCCCTACTGTCTCAAAGTCAGATGAGGGTCTGTATTGGTGTAAACACCCAGAGAGAGTAGAGTCACCAAAGAGCTGGATCACTGTCAGAAGTAAGAGAAAATCATTTTTGTCTGTTTGTAACTACAGTGTGGTACTACAGTAATGTCAGTACACTACTGAGGAATATTCATGTGTTAGTCAACTCAGGTGACGGATCCTCTGCTGTAACAGTAGGAGTGGTGGTGGGATTGGGTGTTGTCTTTGTGATCATCATTCTAATGATCCATTTTTACTGCTGAAAAAAAACCAGAAGGTAAACGCTTGCATCTTTCTTTAAAATTTAGAGAGTTTGTTTTCCGTTGATTTAAAATCACAAAACTGTGACTTGTTGACTCTTCTGATTAATTACATTCTTCTACAAAAACATTGTCTGTCGTAACAACTGCAGTTTAAATGAACACTAGCAGTATAAACTCAAGATTATAATGAAAGTTCCATCACCATTGCAGGTCTCTGCTTTACTGATGTTAGCTTGTAAGTATTCTGAGTCTTCTTAAACTTTCATTTTGTCAGATATGCCATATATAGAGAGAGCTGCTGTGAGTGTATTAGTGATCTTTGTCGCCCTCTAGAGCCTAAAGACAGAACAGCACTAGTCAGACCTCAAACCAGGATCAGAGACAGACAGGGGGAAGAGTGGACACTCAGTCAGGATACACATCACTCCAGTTTGGTCAGTATTTACATATTTTTTTTTACAAATTAAATATATATACACATCTCTACATTTAAATATATGTATTAAACACTCATAACCGTACTGTGTTTTAACAATGCCTTTCATAGGAACTGCTGACATTTATGATAAGATAGAAAGCCCAGATAAAGGCAACAGAGGTAAAGTTTACTGTTAACATACACAGTGATGTTTACATACTGGACCTCCATAAACATAATGTCTTACTCTCTTTCTTAGGAAGTGTTTACATCTATGACGATATTGACACTCCAGATAGGGACAACAGAGGTAAAGCCTATAACTAGCATACACTGTGATTACATGTCCGTTGATTGTGCCCTAAACTCAACTTTAACCATGTCTCATGATAATCATTTTAATATCTCTGTCAGTCTAATAAAGCTATAGATCACACATGATTAAAAATGACCAGTGACAGTAATTGATTTATTAAACTGACTGCTGTTTAATTGTTGTTTGAAGTCTTTGCTGTTGTTATCGTTGTTGTTGAATTTTAGATCCTGTGGATGAACAGAGCAATACAAATTATTCTAATGTTGAGGTGAAAAACATTAACTTTTTTGAAATATGAAAGGGAAAAGGTACATCCACTTTACCTCACAATCAAAACAACCCAATACATGAACATTTAAAAGCATCATTATGTGTGGGATTCTACAGCACATGTTGTTTTTGTGTTTCCTGAGAAGTCAAAATCATACTTTATATCACCTTTTCTCTTCCATCAGACAAGACCAACACACCACAGGAGGACACAGTTTACTCACAGCTGAACTCAAACACAACCAAAGGTATAATAACACCATCATTACACTCCCCATCACACACTCACACCATTTTAACTGGCACTGAATATGCCTGGGTACAATGAGAAAGACAGTCAGACATCAGGACAGTGAGAAAAGATAACTGACAGACAGTTTATTTAGAGTTGAAGGCTTATTATTGTTTTAACAGGAAAACTGCAAGTCTTACAGATGACAAAAGCATCTTAAACAGACTGTGAGACTGCTGGTGTACCATTGTGTTAAGCTGTCTGGTTGAATTTCATTTGATTATTTCTTTATTTATTTCCCTCATATGAAGTGAGACGAGTGGAAAGTCAGGCCCTGTCTACTAATCCTACATATTAATAAAAGAGTGAAAATCACAAATCTGAATGTGTGTTGTCAGACCTTTGTCTTTAGCTTCCTGTCTTCTGGTCAAAATCCACTTGGACCTGATTGGCTAATCACCTTGTTCTCCAAGTGTATGTGCACTTGTCCGTTTTGTTCACTTATTGTGTCAGTCTATATATACACTGTGATGTTTTCACAGGCGCTTTGAAAAATCACTAACTGTTTGTACTGAGCTGCATGTTTTTCCTTGTTTCCTAATTTCTCTGTAAACCATATTTCTTCTGACTTTGTTAACCTTGTTCCCATGTTAGCCTTGTTCTCTCTGATTATTCCTGTTCTCTCTATTTAGACCTGTTCTCCCCTTTGCCCTCTGGTGTAAAGACCTTTGCTGGTTACCTGACCTCAGTAGGAGTGGTGGTGTCCCAGGTCTACCTAGTTGCCCAGAAGCCAGTGTTTTGTTAACTGAACTCTGCCTATTCATTGACAGTTAAAGAGTTGACTGCACTTGTATTCAGTCACTTCATGACAGAAGACTTAACCCCCAAATGGATGCAGCAGACAAGTTCCAGGATTTCAGTTTCTCTAGTGATGCTTTACAACTGCACATAGATCTGACCACACGGGAACACATCACAGGAGCTGAGAGTTGAAGAAACCAGGAGTAGACGACTGCAGTCTACCTTATCCTCCACATCTCACACTTCCACTATCACCCAGTCTGCTCCTGCTGCCTCCCAGCTCCCTGTCTCTGCTCCTGACTCAGTTTCTCCTGCTGCTCCTGCTAACTCAGCTGAATGGTCCAGGGGAAGGTTTCTCACCCTGCTTTTTTCTCCTACTTATGCATGTTTATATTTCTGTACATGCAGACATATCTGCAAACAGCACTAATTTCATTGTTTGTTGATGAGAGAAGCATTGCATAGTATGAGAACATTTTCTCACTAACATTCATATTTGTATTTATTTCAGTTAGGGTTAGGGTCATATTTGTATTTGTTTCAGTTTCTGACTAACTGTACACATGCATTCATATGTTCATGCCAATGTTTCCAGCAGTCTAACGATAAAATCTATTTTTGTTGACTAAGTTTAAGCCTGTGCCTAAATTTTGAGAGTATTAAATAAGTATTAAGCATTTATAAAGTTATTGTTACATATTTCCTAATAATTCATACTTATATATAGTCACTACCAAAACAGTGTAATTGCTTGTACGTTTTACATCAGGTTTTGGTGTCTTATTTAACAATCTGTTGTTTTCAAACCCAGTTCAAAATGCAATGATAAATACCGATTTATTCATTCATTTTTATGTAACTGGACACCCTGTCTTTTAAAGCTAAAAGTAAATGACTTCTTCTATTGTCAATGCTTTCACTGCTTCTAATTTCTGTTGAAGAGTAAATTTCCATCATGACATGCTAAGGTACTCTTTTGAAACACAATTGTATGAGTTTCTAGTATCGCTGCATTTGGACCTATGGTGTATCTAGTGTGTCATACATCTGATAACAGGAGTCTCATCTCCAGCTGGATTAGGAGGAGGATGTGAAGCCCAGCTGAACTTCAGTCTGGGTCCAGCAGAGGGAGACATTACATAAAATAACATATCACATCATCTCCGACAATGTGAGCAGCCTAGGCGCCCTAGTTACCTTCTTTGGTCAAAGTTCTGGTATGTAGTTTATATATGCATACATACATATATATATATATACATACATACATACATACACACACACAAACACACACACACACACACACATATATATATAGAGAGAGAGAGAGAGAGAGAGAGAGAGAGAGAGAGAGAGATTCTTACTTGCATTTCAGTATTTTGTCATGGAGCGAATGAAGAGCCCTTACTGTTACTTACGGTGTCACTATCACAAAACCAACTGGTAAAAATAAAAAGAAAAAAGTACGTTCCAATTCTGACAAGCTTCACTTCAAGGAACATAATGTAAATTTACTGGACAACAAGACTTATGAGTTTCTGTTGATCCATGGATGTGAGAGAAAATTGTCAATGCAAAGAATATGAGCTACTGTAAGAGAACTCATATGGCCCAATTCAAAATTTGACATAGATTTTACACTAAAGCATCAAAAGGAGTACATATAACCGACCATTCATATCTTAATGTATGTCATCAGAGTAACTCTATGACAGACTAAATAAATAGGGTTTTTTTTTTTGTTTTTTTTTGCTTTATTGTTTCTTTGTTTCCACATCTGTATCTGCTTTTAGGCTGTGAAAAAAGAATGTAATATGTATTAGACGTCCTTATTTGTTTGTTTGTTTGTTTGTTTGTTTCCACATGTGTATCTGTTATCCTTATTGATCACAGTTTTCCAAGGCTCCCTGTCTCTCTTCCTCCTTTCCCCCTCTTTTCTTCTTCTTCCTCCTCCTGGTGTTCTGGGTTCTATTGTCCATCTGATTTCCACTCTGCTACATGTAGTAACTGTACTCCAACCCCCACACAATATTTACTCACACATTCCTTTCATTATTAATCACAAGCTTTAGTCACGGTGAGAGAGTCTTCCTGTCTTAATTCTCCTAAACCCATCTGCAGCCTTGTAAACCATCAGGTGATGAATGTGATGATGACTAATGTGGGTATAGGTATTTTCTCATTTTCTGTATTGAATCTGGATCTACCAGGTCACCCGGAGATGTTCCCAACATGTAGTAACTGTAGTCCAACGCCCAGAGATCAGCTCTGCGTCCACATTAACAGAGCAGCTTACAGCTTCTCAATATAAACTGTTAAACTGAGACAAAACTTTATGTTGTTAAAGGTCAAACTGCAATTAATTATCAGTATGGTTAACACGATTCTTTATGGGTAAACAAGTGCCCCGTAAAGTGACAAATTACAGTGTCAGCTTAGTTTGTTTTTAACAGAGATACTGAGAGGGGCAACGGAAATTTCTAGCACTCGAAAGAAGAGAGGACATTTCAGCTCAGTAGTTCTTTGAAAAGCATTAGATTGACAATGCACAAACATATGAACACCCACCCACCCACATGCACACACACACATGCACACACACACACACACACACACACACACACACACCAGACCTCCAGAATAGATCGATGCAGCATGCACAGTTGAGAACTGCACTTGAAAGCAACCTCTACTGTTTCCAACCACAGTGGTCTTGTGTGTGATGTCTGAGAAAAGAACTGAAATGACTGTTTGTGGTTTGGCTTCTCTTCTGTTTCTGCCTCATGTAGGTGGGTGGAGGTGTTAACTGGTCCTTTGTCC
>NC_044501.1:41133738-41151238 GCF_902362185.1 Chanos chanos | reverse complement strand
AAAAAAACATTGTAGAACTTAACTTTAAATGTATAACACATTAGGCAAGTCCCGATAGGCATAATTTCTTTTTCATAAAAGGCTTTACACCAAAATTGAGTTGAAATGCTAAAACAAATAAATAAATGAATACATTTTAAAAAGTTCGTCTGCAAAATTAAAACTGTAGCTATTGTATTATAAGCAGCCTTACCCGCCAAGAGATTAAAGACATTATCTGCATTATTTTTTATTATTATTTGCACTATTTTTGTGACTTATTTATTTATTCATGACTTTTTCTGTCTTTACACAACTTGACTGGTTTGACTGTTGAAGAGTCATAACCTATTTTGAATTTGCTAATAAGTTTATTTGTCAATACTGACTTGAAACACAATGAATGTAACCATATAATTATCAGCACATAGTTCACTTCATAGCTCACTGAAGCTCGGGGTTTGCTACACCAAAATTGTGATAACCACAGATGTGTACCATGCTTACCATCTTCTGATACGTTTTAAATTACACAGAAATGCTCAGAGTGGAGAAAGTGACATTTTCATTTGTTAATGTCAATGTTGTCAGCACATTAGCCCAGCAGCAGCATTGATAGATAGATAGATAGATAGATAGATAGATAGATAGATAGATAGATAGATAGATAGATAGATAGATAGATAGATAGATAGATAGATGGATTAAATCTTTAACACAACATCAGTCATACACATGAACACACACACATATTTTATGCACTAGAAGTGACACAGTGTAGCATGCACAGTTAGAATGTATGTAAATGGAAAGTATTAACGACAGTGCTGATGTCTGAGAATAAAGAAGAGACCAGTGTTTGTAGTTTGACTTCTGTTCTCCTTCAGCCCTTAGGGTTTGTAGCAATGAAGGAGTGGGATGAGTCTCTAACTGTCCTTTTAGTGTCATTGTTAATACACACACACACACACACACACACACATCGTATATGAGCATTTATTCATTAAACACACAGTCCCCTCATCTGGGATTGTCAATTTTGGTTGCTGTGCTGTTCACTCTGTGTGTTAAAAAAATGTCCCAGACCTTTTTCTTCTCTGCTTCTCTACCTGTTCATGTGTGAAAGGTTATTAAAAGGCAAAACTACCTTTGATACTAACCAACCAAGCAACCAAGCAAACAAACAAACGAACAAACAAACAGGAAAAACCTGCAGCCAACAATGGTGCTGTGGTCATGACGAGTTTCAGCCTAAACCCAAATAGACTGAGATCATTTCCACAACAGACAAGAAAAGTCTGAATAAAATAGTGCTGTTTAGGGGACTGGATGCACAACTGATCAAACCTTGTTAAAGACTGACATGTTAAAGATTGACAGTTGACAGTACTGAATGTAGACGTATTAAAATGAATATTTGATGTGTCCACTCTGCAGGTCTCTGCAGTCACCCAACATCTGTCTGTTCTGTTACCATTTCATTTCTCTTCTCCTTTCCCCTCTCTCCTCTTTGATAACTGCACCTCTCTCTCTCTCTCTCTCTCTCTCTCTCTCTCTCTCTCTCTGTCTGTAGATATTGTCTTTTTATACTTCTTATTTTTCAAAACATATCACTCTGTAAGAGAGGAATAATTACCTTCTTATTTTATTTTTTTATCTTTTTCTCATTTTCTCTGTCATATGACTGTTTGACATTGATGTGTATATATATATATATATATATATACATATATATATATACTCTCGCTGATGGTAGAATAATGACTTTACTTTTAGAGAATGCAACTGGCATGTATATGTAACTTTTCTATGGCGCTACGTTCACCTGATGACATGGAGTCACATCCCACTCCAGGCATGGGAGGCGGGCGTGTTAGTAAGGAAGTTCAAAATTCCATAGGGTATAGTCTCTAGCACCAACACAGCACTGTAACCGCTGACTATCATTACATGTACATAACTTTTTATATACCACTATATTCACTTGAAGACATGTAGTCACATCCAACTCCTGACCATAAACTGAATATATTATAATTTATAAGTGAGACAGTGTTGTATTGTTCATGTATCAGTGATGGTGATCAGTGATCATTGGTGCATGTGGTCAGTGCTGGTTAAGGGACTGCATGTTGAACGTTTCTTTTGGGTGACGTCTGGTGATGTGAGGTCAGGGGTACAGAGGGAATCATGCTTGACAGGATTGAACTTCTTACTTTGACTTTTCTAGTTAATACATGTTATTTTTCTCGTGTTCTTAGTGATGCTCAGTCCAGACTGTAGTTTATAGTGATATGAGAGAAGATTCCTCATTCTCTGTCCTCATTCTCTTAATCAATATACAGTCTTTGACACGTAAACTATCTGGTGATTTCAGGAAAAAAAAATATAAAGAAAAGTTAAAGAATTATTCTTTATACATGAACAGATACATAAGGTTTTTTTAATTTTTTTATTTTAGTGTCTGGTGGATGTGGGTGATTGATTGAAAGAATAATTAAAGAAACAGGAGAGAACTCAACTACCAGAATTTCAACTCAGCAGGCACAAGACAGAAACAGACACACACACACACACACACACACACACACACACACATATATATGTATGCAGGGCAGAGATGAGAGTTTGTGGTTTGACTTCTGTTCTAGCTCTTCACACATCTGGGTTTAGACCAGTGAGTGTAGGAGGAGCTGTTTAATGACCATATACACTCCTCACCAACACTCTCACACTCACACAGACCCATGATAAGAGGTTTATGTCTGATATACTGAACAGTTTAGAACCATCAGTCCTCTACAAGATACAGTTAACATTCTCGGAGGAGACAAAAACTGAGCACTAAAATAAAATTAAAAGAAAAAGAAAAAAAAATATTTATTTATCAGGTTCTAATACTGAACTGTAATATCAAGTCACTAGGTAATACATGTAATATAATGTCACAATTTGATTGTACATGACAAGAAGACAATTGCTACACCATTAATGATCAGCTGGAAAATTTAATCATATCGAATAAAACACACGGAAAATGCATTAATTTAATTCTTGTCACCAAAGAGACTCTATAAAACAACATGCAAAAAGATACTGTTGTCGTGCTGAGCTGTTCACACTTATGTCTATTTGACTCATGTCTTAAGGATCTATGTGTTAAAATATCAGTATCACATGTTCTTCTCTTCTCAGAATTCTTCCTCTTTCTCATGAAGCATTTCTCAGTAAAGGCTGTCACTGTATTTAAGACTGATGTTTGAACACTCTGACTCTTACAGTTAAAAATATATTTATGGTCATTGTCAGGCAGCAATTGGAGGAGAGACCGTTTTACATTGTAATGTGGACTAATAAGTGTTTCATTAAATTCTGAGGTTAAACATTGCACATCCTCTCCCCATGTCCCCCTGTTTCTCTCCTACATCTCTCTCTCGCTCTCTCTCTCTCTCTCTCTCTCACTCTCTCTCTCTCTCTCTCTCTCTCTCTCTCTCTCTCTCTCTCTCTCTCTCTCTCTCTCTCTCACTGTATTAGTTAGTGACCACATGGTGTCAGACATGAAAATGATTTAAACACTGGGTCTGATGAACTTTATGATCATTCTGAGCTCAGGACAAGTTGAGAATGTAAATGTAACAGAGTTAGATAACAAAGAAATTAGTTAATAATATTTACATGTTTGAACTGAACGTTTTAGTAATGCCGTTAAATAAGGTACGCTCACTTTAAAATCTTTAAGTTTGTGTTACGACATTAGTAGCCAGGTTCTTTTGAAAAGAAAAAAAAAACAACAGGAATGGAAAAAGCAGGGAGGAAATATGTTAAAAAGAGAACGTGTTGATGTGGAACTGGGCCTTTATTAAAAAGCTGCCTGCAAAGGAGGAACTGCCGCGCAAGTGTCTTTCTAGGGGTGCAACACGAGCAGGTTTCATTTTACCCTGTAGTGCATAATTAACTGGTGACAATTTATTTTGTTTTCTCTTCCAGTAGAATGAATGTGCATGATGTCGTCGCATAGTGCAATGTGTTTTATCTTTTTTACCCAGTGTGTATTTTAGGTCTGCAGTCATCACACATCTCTCTCTCACACATCTCACACATTATCCTCTATGTGTATTATGTGTAGTTGTACAAAAGCTTGTGAGCAATCGTTACGTAGGGGGAGGGGTAGGGTGGGCTGTCGGGAGAGAGAGAGTGAGAAAGACACAAACGAAACAAGGCACACAAATACAATACACAGTGAGTAACACAACTGAAAACGCTAAGTTGGGACTAGGGTTTTGTTCATATCTTACCCAATGAAACATCTTCACTTTAAAAGCAAGAACCTAAAGTTTTTCAGAAGAAGAAGAAGAAGAAGAAGAAGAAGAGGAAGAAGAGGAAGAAGAAGAAGAAGAAGAAAACAAGATTCATAGAACCATAAAGACGATGAACTCTGTGTTTCAGTGTTCAGTGGTATCTAATCACAAATAATCAAGTTTTCCGTCAACTACATGTATTGGCAGGTTTAATTATGAATCCATCACTCCTGTGCTCTGAGTTTGTTTATTTCTCTGTGTTTTAGTGCTGTGTGCTCTACTCCACTCTGGACATACCCAAGGTAATGAACACACTATGAGTGTCTTTATTTACTGAACACTGTATTTGTCCTGTGTGTGTTAAACTTTACTCACAGGACTGAGATTCAGTCCTGCTCTTCATTTAGGACTTACAGTCTGTAACAGGACATCAGTGAATGCGGTGAAGGATGTATTATCACAAAGTTCTATATAAACTTACAAACAAATGTAAAAATAATTACAGCATGTGTTGGCTATTGACACAAGTTCATCCTTTTCATTCAGTGAGATGTGTGTGTTTATGTTTTGCAGAGAAACCCAGAGCTGCTCTAAAACTGGATCCTGATGGCAGTGAGATCTTCATAGGAGATACTGTGACTCTCGTATGTCACATAAGTGGGGGAGGAGGAAACACTCAGTGGGGTTATAAGTTTTATAAGAATGGTGTTCCCACAACATCTTACTATGATACAAATCCTGAATACTCACTCAGGGCCACTACTAAGGATCAGAGTGGTAAATATGCTTGTCAAGGAGCACAGAGAGATCTCAGTCAAGTATTCACAGATGAGTGATGCTGTAACAGTGAGAGTGTCAGGTGAGTCTGTTAGTATTCATTTCTACACTGTTAAAATTTGTCATCATTAACTGACTGTAAAAAAAAAAAAAGTGGGACATATTTCCTTAACATCATGAGTATGAATTGATGTACAGTGTTTAATGGATCAGTACTGATGTCAGGTTTTGAAATATGATTATTTATATTTAATAATGCTGCTGTGTATCTCGTTGTTCAACCTGAGTGATGTGTGATAAAGAAACGGAGGAGAATGTTCTTTGTGATGTTTTAGAAACAAATGGTACCATTGTAATTATAAATCCTGACAGTGAATACATTAAAAAAAGGGTTTTCCTCTTCTCTCCATTTGTACAGATTTACCTACAGCTACACTCACTGTTATACCAGAGACCACTGTGTACAGTGGAGAGTCAGTCAGTCTGAAGTGTGTGATAAAGACTAAAAATGAATGGAGATATAAGTGGTATAAAGGGAGAACTCAGACTGCAGTGTCTCAGTCTAATGGTTCCACTATAACTGGAGACACACTGACCATCAGAGCAGCTGCTGTAACTGACCAGGATCAGTACTGGTGTCAGGGAAAAAGTTATAAGAGACCCATATCTTCACAAAGAAGCAATAATATTACTCTCACTGTTAAAGGTGAGTAACGTGTGTGATATTCTGAGATTTGTGTCATATGTTTGTGTGTGTGTGTGTGTGTGTGTGTGTGTGTGTGTGTGTGTGTGTGTGTGTGTGTGTGTGTGTGTGTGTGTGTGTGTGTGTATGTATGTACGTGTATATGTGAGGGAGAGAAATATTCTTAGATGCATTTCATGCGTGTGATAAACTGGCACCATTTCAGAGTTTAATCACAAAAATCACACAAGTCAGAAGCAAAGACAACTGGCCTCCATTGGAATGTAAGAAATTCCTTTTATCTGTGGTGTCACGCATTCACAAAACCTGGAAATGTTACCAATTATATTCATATTCAGTCATATTCACATTAACTCTCAATGGGAAAAAATAATACAGTTTATTTAGTCTCATTTTCTGTCCAGACTGTGAGTATTTCAGTATTATGAGGCAACTCAAATAACACTCATTATATCATCTGTGTCCATTTTAAATGAATCGGTAATATTAACCTTGCATTTTCTACTGATTACTATGGGATAGGTTATAACAGTTATAGTGAAATCAGTATTAATGTCAAAGACTTAAACATAATAGGCCCATGTTGTCAGTAGTGGAAGATGATAAATGTCTCTGTGTTCACTGTCAGAAACATTATAAAGAAGAGAATATGGAAGATGATAAAGAATAAAAGCTGTTACATATTTAAAATGGTTCAACTGAATTATTCCCCTCTCCATCTTCTCATTGATTTTTGTAAGTATAATAAACATTTTTTGTACTTGCCCACAGACTTCCCAGCAGTTCATCTGACAGTAAAACCAGAGACCACTGTGTACACTGGAGAGACAGTCACTCTGAAGTGTGAGATAGAGACTGAAAGTGGATGGAGATATAAGTGGTATAAAGGCAGTTCTCACATTAGATTGTCTACATCTGTACATCACACTGTAATTGGAGACACACTGACCATCAGAGGAGCTGTTGAATCTGATGAGGATCAGTACTGGTGTGAGGGAGAGAGAGATAACAGACGCACATCCTCACAACACAGTGAATCTGTTAAACTGACTGTGAGAGGTGAGTAAAATGTGTGATACTCTGGGATATGTGTGTGACATGGCCTGTCACTCTGACAGTGAGAGGTGAGTAACTTGTGTGATACAGACTCTCAGATTCCAGTGATTTTTTTTTATTTGTGATTTGTTTATTTATTTGCACTTCTAATAGTACACTGAATGCACTGAGCAAAAATTTACCTCCATGTACGAATTTGCAAAAATGTAAGAAAACCATTGTCCTTAACACAGAACCTGAAGGTGTTTCCGGAGATTTTTGAGAATGTAAATTGTCATGAAAACAAAAATCAAATAATAAATATTATTACAAATATAATCACAATCTGAATTTCTGCGTAAGCCTGTAGTAGTAAAGTGATATCTGACCTAACAAACAAACATAAAAAAGAAATAAATAAACACTGCCATATCATGTTATTGCACACTACACGATTATAATATTTATTATAACATTTATCATCCATATGCACAGCCTTACACAGACCAACACTGACTGTAGAAGCAGAGAGTCCTGTGTAAACTGGATGGGTGTAAATAGGATGTTATATCTGTGATAAATTACACATTTCTCTGTCTCTTAGTACTGTTTGTATGAGTATTGTACAGGACAGGGGAATAAAGGTGAGAAATGCTGTCTGTAACATTACAGAACCAATTCTCATACTGAAAGAAAAATATTAACGGAAAATTAATTTTATATGTATCTCAGAGAGAGAGAGAGAGAGAGAGAGAGATACTCTAAGATGTGTATCATATATGTGATAAACAGGCATCTCTTTAGAGTTTTAACATGATTAGAAAAATAACATGGATTAAAAAGAAAAAAATGCAACTGGGCTCCATTAGAATATCACATTAGATTTTCTTTTTTTTTTTTTTCTTTTCTTTTCTTTTTTTTTTTTTTAATCCATGGTTTCACCCACTCAAAAAACCTTGAAATGTTACCAGTCATATTCATATTCACTGTTAAGGAGAATAATTAATACTCACAGTGGTAAATGCATGTTAGCCTTATTATTTGCCAAGACTGTGGGAGTGTCAGTCTCAATGTGACATGTTCTGAGGTTACAAAAATATCACTCTTTTCATAATCTTGATCCGTTTTAAATGACTGATTAATATCACCCAAACAGATTGTTTAATGAAAACCTTTTTTGCCAGTTATGATAGTTCTCAGACAAGCCACAGTTAACTGTGAATGAATCTGTTCCATTCCTCTTTCTATAACCATTACTCTGTCTATGCCTATAACTATTCCTCTTTGCCTCTTTTCATTTCCTTAGAATCACCAACAGCTGCACTGACAGTAAAACCAGAGACCACTGTGTTCACTGGAGAGACAGTCACTCTGAAGTGTGAGATAAAGACTGAAAGTGGGTGGAGATATAAGTGGTATAAAGGCAGCACTCAGACTGAATTGTCTGCATCTGTACATCACACTGTAATTCGAGACACACTGACCATCAGTGGAGCTGTTGAATATGATGAGGGTCAGTACTGGTGTGAGGGAGAGAGAGACAACAGACCCACATCCTCACAACCCAGTAAATCTGTTAATCTGACTGTGAGAGGTGAGTTTTGTTCAGACTCTTTTCTGATGGAGAGATTTTTGAGATGCTGTACATCTCATCAGTAAATTAAACTTAACATTTTGAGGTAATGCTTTATTTTAAAGTTGAGAAACTAAGAGGTAACAAATAGCTTGTTTATTACGGAATAATACGGATGCTGAGCACCACTTGACTGTTACTAAAGAGTTATTGTGAAGTTTTAAATGTTTCATCTCATCCTGCGTCACTGTCCACACACTGAGGATTTGTCTATGAACCCTAAAATAGAATGTGACCGGTTTTGAAATATAGAAACGCACATTTTAGAGGACAGAATTTCATAGTTATGATTAATTCTTCTGCTTTTAATGCCTTTCGTAATGTATTAGAAACTTTACACCCAATGAATTTATTTTTTCCTTTGAACTAAAGCACAGCCCAAAACTACACTGACTGTAACTCCAAACTGGAGTCCTGTGTACAGTGGAGAGACAGTCAGTCTGAAGTGTGTGATAGAGTCTGGGAGGAACTGGAGATATAAGTGGTATAAAGGCAGCACTCAGACTGCAGTGTCTCAGTCTAATGGTTACACTATACCTGGAGACACTTTGACCATCAGAGCAGCTGCTGTAACTGACCAGGATCAGTACTGGTGTCAGGGAGAGAGTGATTACAGACCCACATCCTCACAGAGAAGTAACTCTGTTTTTCTCAGTGTAAGAGGTGAGTGATCAGTGTATTGTATGAAAAGAGTGCAGTAGTTGGTAGTTGTGAGTTCTTGGAGAGACCCCCCCCCCCTAATGTTTTCTCTCAAAACTATAATTGTATGATATATCTCTGATGTGAAACTCTGTACAGTACAGTGGTTGGTAGATGTGAGTTCTGGGAGAGATTTTCTCCACAAATGTTTTCTCTCAAATATGTAACTCTGCGATGGTGAATCCAGAAGTTCATGTTTTTTCTCTGTTTCTCTGTTTGACTGTCTGAGGATCTTCTGTAGTCAGTCTTGTATATTCTTGTTTCTCTGATATGTCTGCTGACACTGTTTCAATACACACACATGATTATTATACAGAAAATAAACAGCAGAAAGGAGTGTGTTAATTGTAAGGTCTAGGAAAGGTCATTCACGCCAAATTATTATTTTTCTCAAGTCCTTGACACTGCAACATAACAGTGATGTTTAGAACTGCATTGATGAAACGTAAGTCAGTTTATTTTATACTATTTTACAAAACTGATATATCATTATACCATCAGTACCAGAGCTGCCTAGATTTTTCTTCTTAGAGAAGACACAGATCACCACAACTGTGAAAAAATAATCTGGAGAGAAAGTACAAATGTCTGTATTCATTAGCACAGATAAGTTCAATAAGTTATGAGTGTCTCTCCAAAGATGTGTCTGACTGAAGGAGACTCAGTGACTCTGAGCTGTGAGGTTGAAGACTCCTCTACAGACTGGACATTCCTCTGGTACAGAGTTATTCCCTATAGAGATAGGTTACCCAGGGTTCATTCTAACTCTGTAGAACTCCTCTCAGACAGCAGCAGAGGAGCTGGAGGCTCCTGCACTCTCAGCCCTGCTGCTCTAAAACACACAGGAGTTTATATGTGCAGAGTATATTTATTTTGAACATGATTTTAATATGGTTGTGTTTCCCCTCCCTGGTAAGGGCACTGTTAATAATGGAGTATTAACATTTTCTCCCAGCACCTGTTTCTGATCTCAAAGCATGAACAAATGTGAGCTCAAACTCCATCTCTCTGTGTCTCAGTTCTGTCTCCTCCAGCCTCTCTGATCATCAGTCCCAACACAACTCAACACTTTACATCTGATTCTCTCTCACTGAGCTGTGAGATACAGAGTAACTCTACTGGATGGACAGTAAGACGATATACAGATAATGGAAATGTGTCAGACTGTTCATCAGACTGGGGATCAGTAAATGGATCTACATGTAGCATCAGCTCCCTCCAGTCATCAGACAGTGGAGTGTACTGGTGTCAGTCTGACTCTGGAGGGAGCAGTAATCCTCTCAACATAACAGTGACCAGTGAGTCACAAGAGTTACTTCCCGTGCATGTGCATTAGTAAAATATTATTCCTTCTCTTTATAGGAAATTATCTGTTTGTGTCTTGTATGAATACATTTTTCTGTAGTGTTCTGATACTTGGTAAAAAATTGAGAAAGACACAAAATCTTTGCCGATACACATTGATGATAATGTATCTGTTAAAATGAGTCAAACCGCATATAATTTCTATATGGAAGCAGATATAATTTTAAGTTTGAGATCAAATATTCAGATTACAATAATTACTGTATTCTCCACGCTGTATGTAACTGTGTTCTGTTCTATAGATGGTAGTGTGATCCTGGAGAGTCCTGTCCATCCTGTTACTGAGGGAGATACTTTGACTCTGCGCTGCAGATATCGACATGACCCCTCAGACATCAGAGCTGATTTCTATAAAGATGGATTAGTCCTCCAGAACCAGACTACAGGAGAGATGAGCATCCCTACTGTCTCAAAGTCAGATGAGGGTCTGTATTGGTGTAAACACCCAGAGAGAGGAGAGTCACCAAAGAGCTGGATCACTGTCACAGTCACTGTCAGAGGTGAGAGAATCATACATATCTGTATTTGTTACTCTAGAACTATCATTTTTGTTCTGCCAGTGTGATACCACAGTAGTGTGAGTATATTACTAATAAGTGTGTGTGTGTGTGTGTGCGTGTGTGTGTGTGTGTGTGTGTGAACAGACTCAGAGTCAGGTGATGGTGATGGATCCTCTGCTGTAACAGTAGAAATGGTGGTGGGACTGGGTGTTGCCTTCATGCTCATCATTCTAATGATCCTGTTTTACTGGTCCAGACAATCAGAGGGTAAAAAACTGGGCTTTTTGCATCCAGTTCTAAACATATGTACTAAGTGCCTATGCTTTAAATTAACAATACCATAGCTCTCAGACTACAAGATAACTAATGTTATATGTGGAATTCTTTTTCTTTATTAATAATAAAAGACAAAATCAGTAATGAAAATCCAATGTGTAACATAATACGCTTCTCTTTTTCATTTTAGGTCCTTGCTTCAATCACATATGTTTGTAAGTAATTAGGATTCTGCATAATGACTCATAATGCCGAGTGCATGTTATCCTGCTGTGTGCCTGTGTGTCAGTGATCTCTGTCTCCCTCTAGAGGTAAAAATGAGAATAGTACCAATCAGACTGTAAATCAGGATCATAACCTGACAGGAAGAAATGCAGACACTCAGGCAGGATATACACCACACCAGTATGGTCAGTACATCCCAGTCTTTGCCTTTTTTTTTTTTTTTAGGATTTTATAATTGTAGCCATGCCATCTCTAATTCCTTCATATGCACTGGTTATATCTGTAATATAGTTATGAGTCAAGATAAAGACAACAAAGATCAAATACACTCATAAAATACATATAGCATTACATTTGTTTATATTTCATGTTTTTCATTATTTCTTATGCATCCATTTGTCAACACTGCATAAGTGTAAGTTAATGTTTTCAAATTCCGTCTAAATAACATCAGACAGCACATTTTGTATGTATAAAATGTCCTTCCTTAACCTAATGAGGGTCAATGTCATCAGTATATAACCTGTATCTAATAACTGTGTGTTCAGTAGAGAAGAGCAGGCTGCTCTGTTGAGTGTTCAGTCCTTTCATCCAATGGGAGCTTTTCTTTGTCACTGTGACCTTTGGCTTGTCTACGGAGGGTCTGAGACCCACTGTACATTAATGTGTCTCATGCACAAATAGAAAATAGAAATGAAAGCAAATGGATCTTAAGCAACAACAACAACAACAACAACAACAACAACAACAAAACACTCTCTCTTCAGTCACACAATATTAAACAACAGCAGTGACAGTCATTCAGTAAGAACTGTTTTGGTTTTTAGATGATGATGGAACTGGACCAAGAGATGTGACTTACTCTGAAGTTAAAATGAAAAACAGAAAAATCAGAAACAAAGGTACGGCTGTTCGTAACCATAGCAACCCAATACACAAACATTTATATTTTAACTTTGCACATGATTACATGTATATGTATGAGTGTATATGATGTATGTTTTTGCTTAAATATGTCATAAACAGTGAAAACGTAAAATCTCATCTCACATCACCTTCAATTTTTCCCCTATAAGACAAGACCAACACATCACAGGAGGACACAGTTTACTCAGTGGTGAAGTCAAACACAACCACAGGTATAGTAACACCATCATTATACTCCCCATCACACACTCACACCATTTTAACTGGCACTGAACATGCTTGAGTGTTAAGGGTAGTGCTAAGGGGAGAAAAGACAATAAAGAGACAAAGTGACAATAAACAGTAAAGTAAATTAGGTGGTCTGTTTGCTGTGAATGTGTGTGGAACAGTGACAATAAAGAAACAAACAAACTCTCATTTAGACTATATGTGTTTTACTGTACTATAGATTCTACAGCTGGATCCAGTGATGTGACTTATGCTCAGATTACAGTAACATCAGTGATGAACAAGAAGAAGAGAAAAGGTAAGAGCAGTAAGTTTTAATCAACCAGTAGATTCTTCCTTTAACTTCAGATTCATTTTCTTTATTTTCTTCAATACTAAGCAACTGTGACTGTTTGTTCCTCAAGAACAATATAAATAAATATCTCCAATCATTGATTGCCGCTGTGCAGTCCTGCATATAACTATACTTCGTGTACAAACCCCATTTCCGGAAAAGTTTGGACATTTTGTAAAATGTAATAAAAACAAAAAATCTGCAATTTGTAAACTCTCTCAAACCTTTATTTTACTGTCAAACGTACAAAGAAATGAAATTTTAAAAATGAAACTTTAATGTTTTGGCTGACCAGTTTGATTGTCTTTTGTGCATATAAACGAATGTTGAATTTGATGTCTGCAACAAACTCAAACAAAAGTTGAGATGGGGCAAAATTGGAGTGAAAAGTTTATAGAATATTCAAGTTACACCGTTTTGAAACATTACACAATAAACAGGTGAATTAGTAACTGTACAAAATTCCCTACCGTTATTAAAGGACTTGTCCCTTTAAGATCCCTGTTAATGTTTGTACATGCGCAAAGTTTGCTTTTCCTTAGTGCGCACTTCAAAGTTGTATGGAGACACTGTTGGTCCTGTTATGTAGTTCGGATGAAACATTTCTATTCTGTTAAACCATACTCACACACAGAGACAAATTACGAATAAAAGGTGAATATAATCTCCTTGGAAGAGCTGCATTCTTTCTGACCGAAGAATTAGGCCAGTGGGTGTACGACCGGCAACTTGATATCCCATAATTCCTCACAGTAACAGCTGACTGGGTATAAAAGGAGCAAAGGCTCAATCCTTGCAGGCTAAGATGGGTAGTAGCTCGCCACTTTGTGGAAAACTGTGTGAGAGTATTGTCAGTCAGTTCAAAACCACCATTTCTCAGTGCAAGATTGCAAAGAATTCAGGTCTTTCACCATCTAAAGTACATAATATAGTGAAAAGATTCAGGGAGTCTTGGGAAATTTCAGTCCGCATAGAGTAAGATCGGAAATCATCGTTGAATGTGCTTGACCTTTGAGCCTTCAGAAGGCATTGCATGAGAAACCGTTTTGCTACAGTGATAAATATAACCACATGGGCTCGGTTGTACTTCGGAAAACCGTTGTCATTTAGTACAGTCTGCCGCCGCATCAAGAAATACAACCTGAAACTGTTACGGAAAGAGAAAGCCATAAATCAATTCCATGCAGAAATGCAGCCGAGATCTTCTCAGATGGACCGAAAGACAGTGGAAATGTGTGCTGTGGTCAGATGAGTCCATGCTTCAGCTCGTTTTCAGGAAAAACAGACGTCAAGTTCTCCGTACCAAAGATGAAATGGACCATTCAGACTGTTATCAGTGAAAGGTGCAATATCCAACATCTATCATGGTATGAGTGCACATCAGCGCCCACGGCATGGGTGACTTACATATGTGTGAAGATACCATTGACATGGAGGTGAATGGTGAGATTTTAGAGAGACATATGTTGCCATCAAGGCGATGACTTTTCCTGGGAAGTCCATGCTTATTTCGGCAGGACAATGCCAGGCCTCATTCTGCATACGTTACAATAGTGTGGCTTCATAGACACAGATTGTGTGTCTGTCCCAATGTTTTTTGAGCGTGCTGCAGACATCAAATTCTAAATGTGTATATTATGTTTACAAAAGACATTTGTTGGTTAGTGACAATATTAGAATTTTTTTTTTTTTTTTTTGCACTTTTGTGAGTAAAACAAAGGTTCAAAAGAATGAACAAATCACAGATTTTTGTTTTTATTGTATCATACAAAATGTCCCAATTTCTCTGGATACGGGGTTTGTAAATCGTATTTTTTTTTTTTTTTCTTTTGGTAAGGTGAGGCCCACACCAGTACAGAGCCTGTTTATTCAGAGGCGAAAAAGGGTATGTATGAGGAAGGACTCAGAACCTTTAGAGCACTCGTCAGTCCATATAAAAATACTCTCAGATAAATGCATGCTAGAGATTTTGATCCATTAAGGTCATGTTTTCATGTGAAGAAGATTCAGTTTTGTGCTTACTAATGTCATTGTTGTTTGGCAACATTTTGTATCACTTTCACTTTCAAGAAGATTTTAGTTCACACTAGAGAGATAATATATCTAACTGGCATAAAGCTTAAGAACCTCTTTTCTTTTATGATAACACAAAGGTTTTCATCTAAGATTTTGGTGCTGACATTAGAACCTCTACACAACTTCAGCTTTGACTAATATATCATATATGTTTTTTTTTTTTTCTTTATATCAGATGTGACCAGCACCTTTACAGAGCCTGTTTATTCAGAGGTGAAAAAGGGTACGTATGATAGAGGACTCAAGGTCTTTGGAGCCAAGGTCAGTTCAGACACAGATTCTCTCTCTCTCTCAAAAAAAAAAAAAGAATTGTGGTGGTGTTTTCACATGAGGAAAATTCAGGGAGATGTGTGAGTATTAAAAACTGTGAGACATTTTAGGTACGTTTATTTCCATCTTTGGAATAAATACCAGAATTGAGCACATTTAAGTGGGAGACAAAGGTTTCTTTCAGTGAGTGTTGAGTTACCTTCTCTATCAGATAACAGCAAAACACTGTAGAGACTGTGTGAGGCAGTGAGAGTAGAGGCAGTGTAAAGCAGTGAGAGTAGAGGCAGTGTAAAGCAGTGAGAGTAGAGGCAGTAAAGGTACTGTAAAGCAGTAAGAGTAGAGGCAGTGAAAAGCAGTGATCGTAGAGGAAGTGTAAAGCAGTGAGAATAGAGGTTGTGTAAAACAGTGAGAGTAAAGGCAGTGCATGTTGAGGGGAACACTGGCATTCATAGCAAAGATGGTCAATTCAGCACACAGGCACTCATATTTTGACTGACATTTAAAAAAAATCTATGAAAAAAGATTGATGAGGCTTGTCATAATTACCAAATTCTCTAATCTTTACAGATCCAAAAAGACAGGATACATTTCCGAGAAAAAATCACTCCAGGTGTTGAAATAATGAGAGGATGACCAACAAGGGATCACAAGATCACAGACATAACATTGGGTCATCAGGCACATCACATTGGGTTATCAGGCAATTCCCTAAAGCCTAGGCTTAGACATCTCCTAAATCCTACAGCTAATCAATCTCCCAGGCCTACAGGTAGACAGTTCCAAAGCTAAGAGTTGATAGTTTCCAAAGTTGACCATTAGACAATTTCTAAGGTTACAATTAGTCAGTTCCCAAAGCTCACAGTCAGACAGGTCCCAAATGCCCAGAATTATCCAGTTAGAAAATCCCCAAAAGCCTAGTTAGACCATTCATACAAATCGACAACTAGACAATTTCCAAAGCCTACATAATGTAAGGCTGTGTTTTGTTTAAATTATCTTAACAGATTGTAAAAAGTGTTTTAATCTCATGTCTCTTTTGCTTTAAGCTCTCTGTTTTGTAACCATTACATTATCAACATTTTTTTTTCCAGTTTTTTTTAAAATACAGTATTATCACCCTGTCAGTAAAAGGTTAAACTGATACAGTAATTTTGTATGAGTGTATGAATCACTCTTGATCCAATAATAATAGTTTTTATAAATGCATGTTGTATGACAGTGTGTGTATTTGTATATAACCATATGAAATGTTAAGCTTTTGCCTGTAGAAACTTCAGGTTAACATAACAAATAAGTTGATTCTAAGTGTTATTTCTGAGTCGCACTGACTTTTGTCACTGATTTTTTTTTTTTTTAATCTAATTCAACAATGTTATGTTTTTGTCATATGTTACATGATGCTTTGGAAAAGGTAATACAACATTAAAATAAATCTTTTTCAAAAGGAAAAAAAAATATATACATATATATTTATGCATTTTAGTCATTGTAAATATAGTAAATTCAATGATTCCTCCTGTTTCTTATTGGGTAAGGGAAAAACATGTTTTGTTTATCACAGGAACTCTATGGTCCCCCATTGACATGCCCATACAAGCCATCAAAACACTCAGCTCTATATTGAGAAAACCTCATTAATCTCCCTGATGTTACAGTAGGTTTTTTTCTTATTATCTCTCACTGACCAAAACAGATGACATTCCAGCATGACTTCTAATGTGTCAAACACAAAAGCATGCGCACTGACACAGGCAGACGCACATAAACACACACTGACACAAACACACACATAAACGATTTTTAGGGTGAGCTATTTGTCTTCCTTTTGGTTTGGATTTTCTCCACATCCACTGATTCCAGCAGGAAGTTTTACACTAAGCCCTTCCTTTCATCATAAATGACTCTTCTTAGTCCAACTCTGTTCTTCTCGCTGAAGATGAACACCAGAGTGTCTGTAGATACGGTCAGTTCTCTATCCTCAGCCATGTGCCTGCTCTTCACACACAGATAATGAGAATGCATGTTGCAGTTCCCCTTTGACTTGTATTAGCCTGGTTTCCACAATCTGAGAGATTCAAATCCTGTCAGATCACAACTCTGGGCTCACAGAGACAGGTTTGTAAACAAAGATAAGTACTGGGCCTTTCTGTACCATGCCAAACAGAGGGCAAAACA
>NC_044501.1:41086238-41131238 GCF_902362185.1 Chanos chanos | reverse complement strand
TAAAGCTATGTTATCACTATTCCTTATGTTTCTAGTGTTTCCCTTTCCCTCTGCTCCCCCTGTTGGTTTGTCTTCTCTGTTGTGTGTGTGTGTGTGTGTGTGTGTGTGTGTGTGTGTTGTGGGCGTGGTCTCTCTTTCTCCACACTTCCAGATTGCCTACACACCTGTGATCAGTCACCTCATCACGTCATAGTATTTAAACCCCAGTGTTTCATCCACTCGTCGCCAGATCGTTGTTTCAGCCTGTGTGGTAGAACTCGCTTCTTGGTCTCTCATTGTATTCTATTGGTCTTTTGTAGTTTGCATATCAGTGTTTATCTGCCTGTTCTTTCTCTAAAAAGGATTACCCCCGTGTCACTCCACATCTCCAGTGTGCCCTTCACCTGCCTGTCACCGCTTCAGCTCCGCCTCCTTAGTCCCACTACTCCACCTCGCTCACAGCTCCACTCTGCAACCTCGCCCATCATCCGCTTCCTTGCCTGCTACCTTCATTTCCTCTGCCTGTTCCCATCTCCATACTGCAACTTGTCAAAAAACCCTCATTCATTCTAAATATATGTATATATGTTTCATTAATTCTGAGGTTAAACATTGCACATTCTCTCTCCTCTGTTTCTCTCTCTCTCTCTCTCTCTCTCTCTCTCTCTCTCTCTCTCTCTCTCTCTCTCTCTCTCTCCTCACTGTTCTTTGACCCTTTCTCTCTCTCTTATCTGTTCTACCTTTCTCTGTCCCTTTGACCCTAGTTTCTCTCTTTTATGGCCCAGGCCTCAGTGCATTTAGGACCAGATTGTGTGTGTGTGTGTGTGTGTGTGTGTGTGTGTGTGTGTGTGTGTGTGTGTGTGTGTGTGTGTGTGAACTGACAAGAGTGAGTTTTTACAGTTCTACACTCTCAGTCTCTGATACACCTGTTGCTGATTTAATCTTACCATCCTGCCTAATCCTCACTGTATCAGTTAGTGACCACATGATGTCAGACATGGAAATGATTGAAACACTGGTTCTGATGAACTTTATGATCATTCTGAGTTCAGGGCAAGTTGTGAATGTAAATGTAACATATTTAGAAAATAAAGCAAGTAGTTAATATTTATTAGTTTCAATATTAATTTCATGGAATTTAATATTTTCTATAATGAAATAGTGTTGAAGAGCCCCCTAGTGGCACGTGATGAACTGCAGATGGTTTTATTTTGTCCCTCTGTGTTGCCACACCCCTGTGGAAGAAGAAATTTACACTGTTGGTATGCTGATGCATTTCTCCTTATCTCGTATTTTAATAATTATTTGAGAAATAACTTGTTTTAAGATAAAAACGTCCAAGCGTTGTGACTGTCACATATATTAACAAACATTTTGATGATGAATGCATGGTTTTGGTTGGATTCATAAGTTTACGAGCACTTTTCATTTTACCATGTAGTGTTAATAGTTAACTGGTGACAATTTCTTTTGTTCTCTCCGCCAGTAGAGTGTGAATGATGTCGTCTCATAGTGCATGTGTTTTACCTTTTTTATTCAGTGTGTATTTCAGGTCTGTAGTCATCACACATCTCACTTTTTTTTTTTAAACTTTTTTACATTCTGATCATTCTGATCTATGATAAATGACGGGAATGTGACTGTGTGGAGTGTGGTCAGAATCTAAATTAAATGATCTTCTATCAACTGAAAATTCTGTCACTTATGAATCCCTTATATAAATGCGTGTCATTGTACAAAAGCTTGTGAGCAATTGAAAATGTTGAGACCAGAATTTGTTCATATCTTACCCAATGAAATGTCTTCACTTTAAAAGCAAGAACCAAAAGCTTTTCAGGAAAAGAAGAAGAAGAAGAAGAAGAAGAAGAAGAAGAAGAAGAAGAAGAAGAGGAAGAAGAGGAAGAAAACAGGGTTCATAGAACCATAAAGATGATGAACTCTGTGTTTCAGTGTTCAGTGGTATCCAATCACAAATAATCATGTTTTCCATCAACCACATGTTTTGGCAGGATTAATTATAAATCCATCACTCCTGTGCTCTGAGTTTATTTATTTCTCTGTGTTTTAGTGCTGTGTGCTCTACTCCACTCTGGACATACCCAAGGTAGTGAACTTAACCCTGTATTTGTCCTGTGTGTGTTAAACTTCACTCACAGGACTGACATTCAGTCCTTCTCATCATTTATGACTCACAGTCTGTAATAGGACATCAGAAAATGCTGTGAATGATGTATTATCACAAAGTTGTATATAAACTTACAAACAAATGTAAAAATAATTACAGTATGTGTTGGCTGTTGACACAAGTTCATCCTTTTCATTCAGTGAGATGTGTGTGTTTGTGTTAAGCAGAGAAACCCAGAGCTGATCTAATACTGGAGCCCCGTGGCAGTAAGATCTACATTGGAGAGTCTGTCACTCTCAGATGTTACATATATGGGGGAAGAAGAGACACTCAGTGGTATTATAAGTTTTATAAGAATGATGATCCCATAACATCTTACTATGATCAAAATAGTGAATACTCACTCAGGGCCACTACTAGGGATCAGAGTGGTAAATATGCTTGTCAAGGATCACGGAAAGATCCCAGTCAATATTCACAGATGAGTGATGCTGTAACAGTGACAGTGTCAGGTGAGTCTGTTCATATTCATTTCTACACTGTTAAGATTTGTCATCATTAACTGACAGAAAAAAAAAAAAAGTGAGACACATGTCCTTAACGTCATGAGTATGATTTGATGTACAGTGTTTAATGGATCAGTACTGATATCGGGTTTTGAAATATAATTATACATTATTCACATTTAATAATGCTGCTGTGTGTCTCGTTGTTCAACCTGAGTGACATGTGATAAAGAAACGGAGAAGAATGTTCTCTGTGACGTTTTAGAAAGAAATGGTACCATTGTAATTATGAATCCTCACAGTGAATACATTAAAAAAGGGTTTTCCTCTGCTCTCCATTTGTACAGATTTACCTACAGCTACACTCACTGTTATACCAGAGACCACTGTGTACAGTGTAGAGACAGTCAGTCTGAAGTGTGTGATAGAGTCTGGGAGGAACTGGAGATATAAGTGGTATAAAGGCAGCACTCAGACTGCAGTGTCTCAGTCTAATGGTTCCACTATAACTGGAGACACATTGACCATCAGAGCAGCTGCTGTAACTGACCAGGATCAGTACTGGTGTCAGGGAAAGAGAAAAGACAGACCCACATCCTCACAAAGAAGTCATTCTGTGTTTCTCAGTGTAAGAGGTGAGTGATCAGTGTAATGTTTAAAAAGAGTTCAGTAGTTGGTAGTTGTGATTTCTTGGAGAGATCTTTCACCCCAAATGTTTTCTCTCAAATCTATGATTGTATAATATATCTCTGATGTGTAACTCTGCGCTGGTGAATCCAGAAGTTTGTGTTTTTTCTCTGTTTCTCTGTTTTGATTGTCTGAGGATTTCCTGTTGTCAGTCTGGTTTATTCTTGTTTATCTGACATGTCTGCTGACACTCTAACAATACACACACTCTATTATTATACAGAAATTAAACAGCAGAAAGGAGTGTGTTAATTGTAAGGTCTGGAAAAGGTCATTCACAACAAACTATTATTTTTCTAAATTCCTTGTTACTGCAACATAACAGTGATGTTTAGAACTGCAATTATGAAACTAGGTATTGGTAATTTTTTTGCTTGCTTGTTTAGATTTTCTTTTGAGGTTGGTTCTCATGCAGTGGTCTGATATGTCTGAGAGAATGCTCTGTAGCAATACTTACATTCTACTTTTCTCCAACAGCACAATAACAGAACGTCTCACTTTAACCAGTTTATTGTATGCTGTTTTATAAAACTTATATATAATTATACCATCAGCACCAGAACTGCCTAGATCTGCCAGTGACTCTGAGCTGTTAGGTTAAAGACTCCTCTACAGGCTGGACATTCCTCTGGTACAGAGTCATTCCCTACACAGATGGGTTACCCAGGGTTCATTCTAACTCTGTAGAACTCCTCTCAGACAGCAGCAGAGGAGCTGGAGGCTCCTACACTCTCAGCCCTGCTGCTCTTAAACACACAGGAGTTTATATGTGCAGAGTATGTTTATTTGGAAAATTATTTTAATATGGTTGTATTTCCCCTCCCTGGTAAGGGCACTGTTAATAATGGAGTATTAACATTTTCTCCCAGCACCTGTTGGTGGTCTCAAAGCCTGAACAAATGTGAGCTCAAACTCTGTCTCTCTGTGTCTCAGCTCTGTCTCCTCCAGCCTCTCTGATCATCAGTCCCAACACAACTCAACACTTTACATCTGATTCTCTCTCACTGAGCTGTGAGGTACAGAGTAATTCTACTGGATGGACAGTGAGACGATACACAGATAATGGAGAGGTGTCAGACTGTTCATCAGACTGGGGATCAGTAACAGGATCTACATGTAGCATCAGCTCCCTCCAGTCATCAGACAGTGGAGTGTACTGGTGTCAGTCTGACTCTGGAGGGAACAGTGATCCTCTCAACATAACAGTGACCAGTGAGTCGCAACAGTTACTTCCCGCGCATGTGCCTTAGTAAAATATTATTTATTCTCTTTATAGGAAATTATCTGTTTGTGTCTTGTATGAATACATTTTTCTGTAGTGTTCTGATACATGGTAAAAAAATTTAGAGACACAAAATCTTTCCCGATACACGTTGATTATAATGTATCTGTTAAATTGAGTCAATGCACATATAATATAATTTCACACATATAATTTCCACATGAAAGCAGATATATTTTTAAATTTGAGATCTAATATTCAGATTGCAAACAGTATTGTATCTCCACACTCTATGTAACTGTGTTCTGAACAGGTGGTAATGTTGTCCTGGAGAGTCCTGTCTTTCCTGTTACTGAGGGAGATACTTTGACTCTGAGCTGTAGATATCGAAACACCTCCCCAGACCGTTCTGATACTGCAGTAGTGTTGGTATATTGCTAATATGTGTGTGTGTGTGTGTGTGTGTGTGTGTGTGTCAGGTGATGGATTCTCTGCTGTAACAGTAGGAGTGGTGGTGGGACTGGGTGTTGTCTTTGTGATCATCATTCTAATGATTCTGTTTTACTGCCTCAAAAGATCAGATGGTAAACATTTATATCTTTACATACATGCAGATTGTATATCTGCCACTGATTTAAAAACAAAAAATGTGGTGTGCTGACCCCTCTGATTAATTACTTTCTTATCCAAATAATATGTCTGTAGTAAGAATAGCAGTTTAAATGAATAAAAGTAATGTTAGTTCGAATGACTATAATGAAAATCTCATCACCATTGCAGGTCTCTGCTCTACTGAAATTTGCTTGTAGGTATTCTTCATTCTCTTTGTCAAACATGCCATTTAAAAAGAGAGCTGCTTTGAGTGTATTAGTGATCTTTGTCGCCCTCTAGAGTCAAGAGACACAACAGCACCAGTCAGACTCCACACCGGGATCAGAGACAGACAGGGGGAAGAGTTGATACTCAGTCAGAATACATGCCACTCCAGTTTGGTCAGTATATACATACATTATTACAATAATAAATATCTACATCTGTACAAATTACATTTATGTGTTGAGCACCCATGACCATACTGCCTCTCATAGGAACTGCTGACATTTATGACACCATTGAGAGTCCATGTGAAGGCAACAGAGGTAAAGTTTACTGTTAACATACACTGTGATTTTTACATACTGAACTTCCATAAACATAATATCTTTCTGTCTTTCATAGGAAGTGTTCACAGCTATGATGATATTGATACTCCAGATAGTTATAGACTTCACCCCTGTTGTCTCCAACATACACTGTGATCACATGTCCTTTTATTTTGCCCTAAACTCATCGTTAAACACAGTGCATGATCATTTTAATATCTCTGTCAGTCTAATAAAGCTATAGATCACACTTTATTAAAAATGACCAGTGGCAGTAATTAATTAATTAAACTGATTGTTGTATAATTGTTGTTTGAATTATTTGCTGTTGTTATTGTTGCTGCTGAATTTTAGATCCTGTGGATGGACCAAGCAACACAAATTATTCTAATGATGAGATGAAAAATATGAACTTTTTGAAATATGAAAGGGTAAAGGTACATCCACTTTACCTCACAATCAAAACAACCCAATACATGAACATTTAAAGCATCATTTTGGATGGGATTCTACACTACATGTTTCTTGTGTATTTCCTTCCATCAGACAAGACCAACACACCACAGGAGGACACAGTTTACTCACTGTTGAAGTCAAACACCACCACAGGTATAGTAACACCATCATTACACTCCCCATCACGCACTCACACCATTTTAACTGGCACTGAAAATGCCTGGGTACAATGTGAAAGACAGTAAGACATCAGGACAGTGAGAAAAGATAACTGACAGACGGTTTAATAATCTTACAGATGACAAAAGCATCTTAAACAGACTGTGAGACTGCTGGTGTACCATTGTGTTAAGCTGTCTGGTTGAATTTCATTTGATTATTTATTTATTTATTTCCCTCATATGAAGTGAGATGAGTGGAAAGTCAGGCCCTGTCTACTAATCCTACATATTAATAAAAGAGTGAAAATCACAAATCTGAATGTGTGTTGGCAGACCTTTGTCTTTAGCTTCCTGTCTTCTGGTCAAAATCCACTTGGACCTGATTGGCTAATCACCTTGTTCTCTAAGTGTATGTGCACTTGTCCGTTTTGTTCACTTATTGTGTCAGTCTATATATACACTGTGATGTTATCACAGGTGCTTTGAAAAATCACTAACTGTTTGTACTGAGCTGCGTGTTCCTTGTTTCCTAATTTCTCTGTAAACTATATTTCTTCTGACTTTGTTAACCTTGTTCCCATGTTAGCCTTGTGCTCTCTGATTATCCCTGTTCTCTCAATTTAGACCTGTTCTCCCCTTTGCCCTCTGGTGTAAAGACCTTTGCTGGTTACCTGACCTCAGTAGGAATGGTGGTGTCCCAGGTCTACCTAGTTGCCCAGTAGCCAGTGTTTTGTTAACTCAACTCTGCCTATTCATTGACAGTTAAAGAGTTGACTGCACTTGTATTCAGCCTCTTCATGACAGAAGACTTAACCTCCAAATGGATGCAGCAGACAAATTCTAGGATTTCAGTGTCTCTAGTGGTGCTTTACAACTGCACATAGATCTGACCACACGGGAACACGTCACAGGAGCTGAGAGTTGAAGAAACCAGGAGTAGATGACTGCAGTCTACCTTATCCTCCACATCTCACACCTCCACTGCCATCCAGTCTGCTCCTGCTGCTCCTGACTCAGTTTCTCCTGCTGCTCCTGCTAACTCAGCTGAATGGTCCAGGGGAAGGTTTCTCACCCTGCTTTTTTCTCCTACTTATGCATGTTTATTTTTGCGCCTGCTGGCATATCTGCAAACAGCAGTAATTTTATTGTCTGTTGATGAGAGAAGCATTGAATGGTATGAGAATAACACTTTCTCTCTAACATTCATATGTGTATTTATTTCAGTTAGGGTTAGGGTCATATTTGTATTTGATTCAGTTTCTGACTAACTGTACACATACATTCATATGTTCATGCCAATGTTTCCAGCAGTCTAAAGATAAAATCTATTTTTGTTGACTAAGTTTAAGCCTGTGCCTAAATTTTGAGAGTATTAAATAAGTATTAAGCATTTATAAAGTTATTGTTACATATTTCCTAATAAATCATGGTTATATATAGTCACTACCAAAACAGTGTAATTGCTTGTACCTTTTACATCAGGTTTTGGTGTCTTATTTAACAATCTGTTGTTTTCAAACCCAGTTTGAAATGCAATGATAAATACCGATTTATTCATTCATTTTATGTAACTGGACATCCTGTCTTTTAAAGCTAAAAATAAATGACTTCTTCTATTGTCAATGCTTTCACTGCTTCTAATTTCTGTTGAATAGTAAATTTCCATCATGACATGCTAACGTACTCTTTTGAAACACAATTGTATGAGTTTCTGGTATCACTGCATTTGGACCTATGGTGTATCTAATGTGTCATACATCTGATAAAAGGAGTCTCATCTACAGCTGGATTAGGAGGAGGATGTGAAGCCCAGATGAACTTCAGTCTGAGTCCAGCAGAGGGAGACATTACATAAAATAACATATCACATCATCTCCGATAATGTGAGCAGCCTAGATGTCCTAGTGACCATCTTTGGTCAAAAGTTCTGGTGAGTATATATATATATATATATATATATATATATAGAGAGAGAGAGAGAGAGAGAGAGAGAGAGAGAGAGAGAGAGAGAGAGATTCTTACTTGCATTTAATTATTTTGTCCTGGAACGAATGAAGAGCCCTAACTGTTATTTATGGTGTTACTATCACAAAACCAACTGGTAAAAATGAAAAGAAAAAAAGCCTGCTCCATCTCTGACAATCTTCACTTCAAGGAACATAATGTAAATTTACTGGACAACAAGACTTATGAGTTTCTGTTGATCCATGGATGTGAGAGAAAATTGTCAATGCAAAGAATATGAGCTACTGTAAGAGAACTCATATGGCCCAATTCAAAATTTGACATAGATTTTACACTAAAGCATCAAAAGGAGTACATATAACCGACCATTCATATCTTAATGTATGTCATCAAAGTAACTCTATGACAGACTAAATAAATAGGTTTTTTTTTTTGCTTTATTGTTTGTTTGTTTCCACATCTGTATCTGTTTTGAGGCTGTGAAAAAAGAATGTAACACATATGTATTAGACGTCCTTATTTGTTTGTTTGTTCGTTTGTTTGTTTGTTTGTTTCTACATGTGCATCTGTTATCCTTATTGATCACAGTTTTCCAAGGCTCCCTGTCTCTCTTCCTCCCTTCCCCCTCTTTTCTTCTTCTTCTTCTTCTTCTTCTACTCCTGGTGGTCTGGGTTCCATCTCCTTTCTGATGCCCACTCTGCTCCTCCTGTCCACCTGAATCTTTCCTTTATATATTTTACTCACTGCACATACACACCCCTCCATTCTCCATGACCTTATACTACTTTACCTCAATGCCATAATACTTCTTTTTTCTTTTACAAACAAAATGCACTGTGATAACATAGCATTTCATTTTCACACAGTATTTATTCACACATTACTTTCATTATTAATCACAAGCTTTAGTGTGACGGAGGGCTCTGTCGGTAACCGCGGCGGCACTTTTGATTGACACCCAAACGCATTACATTCCCCTCCCCGTTTCTAGTTAGTCGCTTCTGTGAGTGCACGCACAGAATTAGCGTCTAAATATGTTCCATTCGCATACACGCAATCACAACCACAACATAATTCATCCCGGTCCTACATAACACAAATCTATACAGACACAAATCCATTTAAAGCCTTGTTTATTTTTGTCTTATCTGATAGTCGGTTTTGAAGATCTTCGTCTGTCGTTGTTATGTCTTCCGTGTTAACTGTTGAACTTCCTGGCTATGGAAGCTGCAAAAGGCCAAACCAAGTCATGATTTCCCTGACGGTTTTAAAGCTTGGTGGGTAGCTCTTTCGCGCCACGAGCTGGTGGGGCAAACCATACATGGGTATTAGAACATGAAACATATTAAAGAAATGGATTGTGGAAATGGTTATTTTAAATATTATGACCTTCTTATCATCACCGTGGGATGTATAAACTGAATGTGATTTTTAGGAATCCGTCAAATTATAACAGTGGGGGAAAAAAGGAGGAAAAATGTATTTGGTGGTCCAGCCTCCAATATGGTATGAGCTAGGGGCGGGGCTTAGGTTAGAAGAAGAGCCCCGGGGTACCTAGAAGGAGAGGAGTTGGCAGAACTTGGTCATGGTAGGACCACTGAGAGTTGAGTACATTAAATCGCGTTTGTATATACCTGTAAATTTGAATTCCTTTTGTTTTTGCTTTGTCTTTTGTTTTCTGAAATTTAAAAATGTATTTTGCACTTTTTGGAGTTTGTTTTTTTTTTTTTTTTTTTTTTTTTTCTCTCACGGAATTTTGAGTTGTTGGACTGTTTGGGGAAGCACTGTAAATAAAACACCATTGCACCGAAGTGCTATTGCGGCGGAGCCAGTCATTTTTTTTGTTCAAACCACCCACGAATCACGTCACTCCACGACATTTAGTCACTGTGAGAGAGTCTTCCTGTCTTAATTCTCCTAAACCCATCTACAGCCTTGTAACCATCAGGTGATGAATGTGATGATGACTGATGTGGGTATAGGTATTTTCTCATGTTCTGTAGGGAATCTGGATCTACCAAGTCACCTGGAGATGTTCCCAACATGTAGTAACTGTAGTCCAACCCCCAGAGATCAGCTCTGTGTCCACATTAACAGAGCACAGAGCTTCTCAATATCAACTGTTCAACTGAGACAAAGCTTTATGTTGTTAAAGGTCAAACTGCAATTAATTATCGGTATGGTGAACAAGGTTCTTTATGGGTAAACAAGTGCCCCGAAAAGTGACAAATTACAGTGTGTGATTAGTTTGTCTTCAACAGAGATACTGAGAGGGTCAATGGAAATTTCTAGCACTCGAAAGAAGAGAGGACATTTCTACACAGTAGGTCTTTGAAAAGCATTAGATTGACAATGCACAAGTACATGAACACCCACCTACCCACATGCACACACATAAACACACACACACACTCACACAAACACACCCGCACCCATGTGTACACAGAGACACACACACACGCACACACACACACACATAGAGACACACACAGACACACATACACATTCACAGAAACACAAACACACCAACACGCACACGCACACGCACACTCACTCTCACTCTCACACACACATACATGCACACTCATTCTCTCTCACACACGCACACACACACACACACACACACACATACACACACACACACACACACACATAGAGGCACACACAGACACACATACACATTCACAGAAACACAAACACACCAACACACACACACATGCACACGCACATGCACACGCACACTCACTCTCACTCTCACACACACACACATACATACACACTCACTCTCTGTCACACACGCACACACACGCACCCACGCACACACACACACACACATACACAAACACCCACACACACCCACGCACACACATGCACGCACACACACACACACACACACACACACACACACACACACACCAGAGCTCCAGAATAACTTGATGCAGCATGCATAGTTGAGAACTGCACTTGAAAGCAACCTCTACTGTTTCCAACCACAGTGGCCTTGTGTGTGATGTCTGAGAAGAGAGGCTGAAATGACTGTTTGTGGTTTGGCTTCTCTTCTGCTTCTGCCTCATGTAGGTGGGTGGAGGTGTTAACTGCTCCTTTGTCCTGGTCTGTATTTAATGCTCTCAGAAAAGTGTAAGGCAATTACAATGAAAATTAACAAGATAATTAGTTATTAACAAAATATTAGCATCTAAAGTTGATATTTCATAAAACTTCATCTTGATCTAAAAGATACGCTTTGATAGGGCATGAAGAAACAAAAAAAAGCAAAAAAACAAAAAACAAAAACAAAAAAACAGGCAAAATAAAAAAGAAAAAGAAAAAACAAAAAAACAAAACATAACTTTGCATGCTAAACATGCAGATCTTTTCATATTTACAGTATTAACATGGCAACAGTATCACAGCTTCAGTGTTAATAGTTGACAGTGTTACGATGCACAGGCTTTTTGAGAGTGCCCCCCAACAAACAAGCAGAAAATAACCAGCCAAACAAAAATTACATTTCCACACTACAAATGTTCAGTTCTGACCTGCTGTTATAATAAGTATAGATAGATACATAGGCAGGCAGGCAGACAGACAGACAGACAGACAGACAGACAGACAGACAGATAGATAGATAGATAGATAGATAGATAGATAGATAGATAGATAGATAGATAGATAGATAGATAGACAATATTTAGACAATGTTTACAACTATATAGGGCCCAACTGTCTCTACCATATCAACCTTCTCGACATTTCTGCAGGGGTGTGATCTAAATGTGAGAATACAGGAAGAGCTTATAATACACACTGCACATCAGACAACCTCTCACTCACACAGCATGGAGCTCAGTCCACTACACACACTGCTCTGTAAGTAATCTCCTCTCTCTCTCATTTTCCCATCTTTCATTTCTAAGTGACATCATTTCTTGGAAAAGAATTCTTAGAAACTGATGTCCTGAGAAAGCAGCAGTTTACCTCTAAAATAAAACCTAGAACTATTCTACAATAGTACAGTCTATGCTACATATAACAGGGCTCCAGGCTCAATTTTACCAAATTTTACTGATAGCAACAACTCTTAGGCCAGCGACAGCAGTTGGTTTAATGAAATATATTCAGGTATATCTATATTATATTCTGATATAAAATGTATAAATAAAATAAACAAATACTTTTATTTTTATTTGCAACTTCTTGATTATCTTTTTGAACACTTTCAAAATTTCCAAGATGAACGAATTTTCAAACATATCATAAAAATGAAGCTGTGAAAATACTGAATTGTGATCAAGTCTAAAATCCACATCTATTTACAATCAAGAAACATGTTTGGGAAAAAGGCAAACAATTGGCCTTCGTGTCAAAATCTCCTGTAATGTGAGTTTCAGGTTAAAAACTTTCAAACTAGTCGTGTGATTTGTCCAAATGTTTTCTTTCTTTCGCTTTAATCAAATATAATTTGTTTTTCGAGGACTTGACTTTCTTTAGTTTTCATGCCAAAAAAACATTGTAGAACGTAACTTGAAATCTATAACACATTAGGCAAGTCCCGGCAGACATAATTTCTTGTTCATAAAAAGGTTTTACATCAAAATTGAGTTGAAATGCTAAAACAAATAAATAATTGAATACATTTTAAAAAGTTCGTCTGTAAAATTAAAACTGTAGCTATTGTATTCTAAGTAGCCTTACCCACCAAGAGATTAAAGACATTATTTGCATTATTTGTATTATTATTTGCACTATTTTTGTGACTTATTTATTTATTCATGACTTTTTCTGTCTTTACAAAACTTGACTGGTTTGACTGTTGAAGAGTCATAACTTATTTTGAATTTGCTAATTAATTTATTTGTCAATACTGACTTGAAACACAATGAATGTAAGCATATAACTATCAGCACATAGTTCACTTCATAGCTCACTGAAGCTCGGGGTTTGCTACACCAAAATTGTGATAACCACAGATGTGTACCATGCTTACCACCTTCTGATACGTTTTAAATTATACAGAAATGCTCAGAGTGGAGAAATGACATTTTCATTTGTTAATGTCGATGTTGTCAGCACATTAGCCCAGCAGCAGCATCGATAGATAGATAGACAGGTAGATAGATAGATAGATAGATAGACAGATAGACAGATAGACAGATAGATAGATAGATAGATAGATAGATAGATAGATAGATAGATAGATAGATAGATAGATTAAATCTTTAACACAACATCAGTCACACACATGAATACACACACATATTTTATGCACTAAAAGTGACACAGTGCAGCATGCACAGTTAAAATGTATGTAAATGGAAAGTATTTACCACAGTGCTGATGTCTGAGAATAGAGAAGAGATCAGTGTTTGTAGTTTGACTTCTATTCTCCCTGAACTATTAGGGTTTGTACCAATGAAGGGGTGCTAATACACACACACACACACACACACATACACACACACACACACACACATTTATTCATTAAACACACATTCCCCACATCTGGGATTGTCAATGATTAATTTTGGCTGCTGTGCTGTTCACTCTGTGTGTTAAAAAAATGTCCCAGACCCTTCTCTTCTCTGCTTCTCTGCCTGTTCTTGTGTGAAAGTTATTAAAAGGCAAAACTACCTTTGATACTCTATCACCCTTCTCCCAGTACGGTAAAAACACAACTAACCAACCAAGCAACCAACCAACCAAACAAACAAACAAACAAACAGGAAAAACCTCCAGCCAACAATGGTGCTGTGGTCATGAAGAGTTTCAGCCTAAACCTAAATAGACTGAGATCATTTCCACAACAGACAAGAAAAGTCTGAATAAAATAGTGGTGTTTAGGGGACTGGATGCACAACTGATCAAACCTCGTTAAAGACTGATGTGTCAAAGACTGACAGTTGACAATACTAAATGTAGATGTATTATAATGAATATTTTATGTGTCCTCTCTAAAGGTCTCTGCAGTCACCCAACATCTGTCGGTTCTGTTACCATTTCATTTCTCTTCTCCTTTCCCCTCTCTCCTCTTTGATAATTACATCTCTCTCTCTCTCTCTCTCTCTCTCTCTGTAGATATTGTCTTTTTATACTTCTTATTTTTCAAAATATATCACTCTGTAAGAGAGGAATAATTACTGTACTATTTCTTATTTTATTTTTGTATATTTTTCTTATTTTCTCTGTCAAATTACTGTCTGACATTGATGTATATGTATGTATATGTTATGTACATATATATACATATACATTCATTGATGGTAGAATAATGACTTTACTTTTAGAGAATACATCTGGCATGTATATGTAACTTTTCTATGGCGCTACGTTCACTTGATGACATGGAGTCACATCCCACTCCAGGCATGGGAGGCAGGCGTGTTAGTAAGGAAGTTCAAAATTCCATAGGGTATAGTCTCTAGCACCAACACAGCACTGTAACCGCTGACTATCATTACATGTACATAACTTTTTATATACCACTATATTCACTTGAAGACATGTAGTCACATCCAACTCCTGACCATAAACTGAATATATTATAATTTATAAGTGAGACAGTGTTGTATTGTTCATGTATTAGTGATGGTGATCAGTGATCATTGGTGCATGTGTTCAGGGCTGGTTAAGGGACTGCATGTTGACCGTTTCTTTTGGGTGACGTCTGGTGATGTGAGGTCAGGGGTACAGAGGGAGTCATGCTTGACATGATTGAACTTGTTACTTTGACTTTTCTAGTTAATACATGTTATTTTTCTTGTGTTCTTAGTGATGCTCAGTCCAGACTGTAGTTTATAGTGATATGAGAGAAGATTCCTCATTCTCTGTACTCATTCTCTTAATCAATATACAGTCGTTGACACTTAAACTATCAGGTGAATTCAGAAAAAAATATAAAGAAAAGTTAAAGAATTATTCTTTATACATGAACAGATACATAAGGGTTTTTTTTTTTTTTTTTATTTTAGCGTCTGGTGGATGTGGGTGATTGATTGAAAGAATAATTAAAGAAACAGGAGAGAACTCAACTACCAGAATTTCAACTCAGCAGGCATAAGACAGAAACAGACACACACACACACACACACACACACACACACACACACACACACACACATATATATGTATGCAGGGCAGAGATGAGAGTTTGTGGTTTGACTTCTGTTCTAGCTCTTCACACATCTGGGTTTAGACCAGTGAGTGTAGGAGGAGCTGTTTAATGACCATATACACTCCTCACCAACATTCTCACACTCACACAGACTCATGATATGAGGTTTATGTCTGATATACTGAACAGTTTAGAACCATCAGTCCTCTACAAGATACAGTTAACATTCTCGGAGGAAGAGAAAAACTGAGCAACAAAATAAAATTAAAAGAAAAAGAAAAAAAAAAAATTATTTATCAGGTTCTAATACTGAACTGTAATATCAAGTCACTAGGTAATATATGTAATATAATGTCACAATTTGATTGTACATGACAAAAGACAATCGCTACACCATTAATGATCAGCTGGAAAATTTAATCATATCAGATAAAACACACGGAAAAATGCATTAATTTAATTCTTGTCACCAAAGAGACTCTATAAAACAACATGCAAAAAGACATGTTGTTGTGCTGAGCTGTTCACACTTATGTCTATTTGACTCATGTCTTAAGGTCTATGTGTTAAAATATCAGTATCACATGTTCTTCTCTTCTCAGAATTCTTTCTCTTTCTCATGAGCATTTCTCAGTAAAGACTGTCACTGTATTTAAAACCGATGACTGAGACACTCTGAATCTTCAATTTGAAAATATGTTTGTAGTCCTGTCGTGCAGTGACTGGAGAAGAGACTTTTGCAATATGTGGACTAATAAATGTTTCATCAATTCTGAGGGTAAACATGCTTTCCCCATGTCCCCCTGTTTCTCTCTCTCTCTCGCTCTCTCTCTCTCTCTGACCCTCTCTCCTTCTTTTCTCCCTTCTTTGACCCTCTCTCACTCTTTAATCTGTTCTGTCTCTTCCTGCCCTTCTGATCCTGGTTTCTTTCTTTTATGGCCTAGGACTCACGAGGTATTAGAAATCCGACTGATGCACTGATTGTAAGTCGCTTTGATAAAAAGCGTCTGCCAAATAACTAAATTGTAAATTGTAAATTGTAAATTGTGTGTTCAGGACTGATACACAAAACAAAAAGTCACTCTAACAAACACCAGGCTCAAGGTTTATAGCAGCAACATCTGTACCAATCGAACACAAGCTGATGACCATTAATTTTGAGGGAGACCAGATTGTGTGCGTGTGTGTGTGTGTGTGTGTCTGTGTGTGTGTCTGTGTGTGTGTCTGTGTCTGTGTCTGTGTCTGTGTTAAACCTTCAAATCTCTAAAGCGTTTCCCTCAGTACAATATACTAATACTCAGTGGACATGAAATTATAAGGTGAATTTACAAGAATGAGTCTTTATAGTTCCTACACTTTCAGTCCTTGATGAACCTGTTGCTCTTTCATTCTAACAATCCTGACTAATCCTCAGTGTGTTAATTAGTGGTCACAGGATGTCAGACACATTTAAAGGAAAGGAAAGTCCACCCACAGATGGACTTTGAGCTAGTCTGAGTCCAGCTGTACTTCACCCTTTCACCAACAGATGGAGACATTTAACAAAACTGCACCGTCTCCTCTTTTTTCATACCCATTAAAGTAGATGACTGTCAACAGGATGTATGAGCATAAGTGTCTCATGCAAGAAGAAAGCAATTAAAACTCCTCATCTACTAATTATGTGATATTAATTAATATTGGTACAAGTTCTCATATGTCAAACACAAAAGCATGTAAGCTGAGAGAGAGAGAGAGAGAGAGAGAGAGAGAGAGAGAGAGAGAGAGAGAGAGAGAGAGAGAGAGAGAGAGAGTGTGCAGTCAGTATGTGCAGTTAGGATGTGTTACATCCCTGAGTGACTTTGTTGTGAGTGACTTAACAGTCTATATAATTCCACTCATCCTCTGCTTCTCTAACTATAACTGAATAAACTAGACATGTGAAAGTTTCTATGATCACAAAGTCAGACAAATAATACAGTTGTAAACTCACATTAATATATGCTCTAAACGATCACTCATCTCTTTTCTCATACCCATTAAAGTAGATGAACCTGTCAGTCAGTTCTCTGTGTTAAACCTTCATCACTGAGATGTTTCCCTGAGGACAGAATTCAGTGACTCACTAACTTACAAAACTCAGTGGACTTATACTCACTCAGTGACCTCAGTGGACGTCTATACAGAATTTATAAGAGTGAGTTTCCATAGTTACCACTCTCTCAGTCTCTGATGAACATACTTTATCTTTTACTTACTGTTTCATTCCTGCAATCTTGACTTATCCTCACTGTGCTAGTGACCACAGGGTGTCAGACATGTTTAAAGGAGATGATTGAAACACTGAGCCTGATGAACTTGCATTCTGATCATTCTGATCTGTGACAAATGGTGGGAAGGATTTGACTGAGTGGAGTGTGATCAGGGTCAAAATCTCTCATTATCTGAAAATGCAATCAACTTGTGATTCATTTTAATTAGCTTCGTCACAAGACTTACATGAGAATGCTGAATTGAAATGCACTTTTTTATGGAAAGAAAATCATTTTTATCCAAAGATGTTATCTAGTGTTTGGTCTTGGCAATCCATGTTTTTTTTTTTTTTTTTTTTTTTTTTAATGCGTCACAAAATTATATTTATTCTAAAATGATTTCATAATGACGATCACTTAGACAAATAAAGTTTGCTTGACTAAGTTTCAAAACAAAGTAGATCACTGAGGTACAGCTGGACTTTTCAGCAATAACACAGGAATAAATATTCATTATTCATATCCATACACTTTTGTACAAATCTGTGCATTTGTACAAAGGCATGGGAGTAGTTGTAAGAACTGAGTTCAGAAGGGTTTTGTTTTCAAATCTTACGAATTTAAATATCTTAAAAAGCTGGATCTAAAAGCAGGACAAAACACAAGTTTCATAGAATTATGAAGAAGATGGTCATCTCTGTGGCCCGCAATCAGTATATCAGGCCGTGTGTCCAATGATAGGTATTTCAACCACAGTATTTGACAGGATTAAATATAAATCCATCACTCCTGTGCTCTGAGTTTGTGTATTTCTCTGTGTTTTAGTGCTGTGTGCTCTACTCCTCTCTGGACATACAAAAGGTGATGAAAGCATCGTGATTTTTTTTTTTTTTTCACCCAACCCTGTATTTGTCCTTTTTATGTTAAATTTCACTCACATGACTGAAAATTGGTCTAATTGATCATTTTGATGCACATCCTGTAATAGGACATCAGTGATTGACACCATACAGGACATCACACACACACACATAGAAAGTATTACAGTATGTGTGGGCTGTTGACATTCTGCTGGAATAGCTACAGGTTCCTTTCAGTATAGTTCTTACTCTTCCCTTCAATGTGAGAGGTGAATGATGGACACAAATGATGAGAGATTTTTGTTTTGTTTTGACGTTTTTCTTCTCCCTAAACCAACAGCATCACCAGCAGTTACACTGACTGTAAAACCACAGTCCCCTGTGTATCCTGGAGAGACAGTCACAATGACTTGTGCAACTGACTCTGTGAATTACTGGAGCTATAAGTGGAGAATTAGAACAACTAGGAATGGGAAGTATATCATTGAAGATCACACTTCACTTATAAACACATTCACCATTCAAGTAGCTTCAGTAACTGACCAGGGTGAATACTTTTGTCAGGGAGAGAGTAATGACAAATCCACATCCTCAGGATGGAGTAATCGTGTTACTCTGACTGTGAGAGGTGAGTGACTGATGTGATACAGACTTAAAGGGCAGTGTGATATTGCTGACAGTGTAGAGTCTGAACTATTCATTATTCTCCTACAGGATCAAAACCAAAACCTCAACTCACCCCCAGTCTGAAAGGAGCAGTACTGAGAGGAAACACAGTTACTCTGAGCTGTAAACTGGACCAGTCCACAGGATGGGTGTTTTACTGGTACAGACACACACAGGACTCTTCAGCACTGGCACAGACTGATAAAGACTCCTACACAATCAGTTCTGTTACAGACTCTGATGGAGGACAGTACTGGTGCATAGCTGGAAAAGGAAACCCAGTCTACTACACACAATACAGTGATGCAGTCTGGCTAAACGTAACAGGTGAATATTTACACACAGTTATGTGGACATGAATATGATGGATTTGGGCATATACTGAGATTTAGATTTATTGTATCTTAAGAGTTTAGATGTGTCACTCTCTGTTCTGTGTTTGTTTTGTATTTGTGTGCTGTACATTAGTGTGGTATTTTATTGTACAGAGAGTCCAAAGGCTGTTGTGATCCTGCAGCCTGATAAACAAACATTCCGAGGAGAGACTGTCACTCTCAGATGTCAAATACAGGGAGAGAGAGACACTGACTGGGAATACAGCTGGTATAAGAAGAGTTCTTCACTCAGTCCTGTCAGTAAAGATCAGGAATACACAATCAGTCCTGTTTCTGAGTCCCACAGTGGTGAATACACCTGTAGAGGAAAAGACAGAAGAGACTCACAGAACTCAAAGATGAGTGATGCTGTAACCCTGACTGTGCCATCAGGTGAGTGTGTTAGTTTAAAGAGTACTTATCACTAATTTGTAACTAGAGACATTAAGCATTGTAAAGCATTCAGAAATTTCATGTTGTTTGACCACTAAAGTCTTATAACTTTGGACTGACACTATTTTTTTCAAAGTCAGTGGCCTACACAATGAATATTGATGAGGTAGGTGTCACCACACCTGTAACAGTCCCCCGCCCCACTGTCAAAGGTAATGGACCATCAGTCTGGAATGTCATTGTCACCTGTCATTGTGTTTGGAAAGTCAGTGTGAGTTGTAAGAAAAGAAGAGACAATAAAGGCCTTTTCACAGTTCATTGAATGTGCTGTGTACAAACCCAAAGATACAATAGATAACAGAAGTTCACGTTTCAAGTTTATTGTCATATACTTGATAACAGTGCAACATCATTACTAGTAATGCATTACAATAGCCTACACTGATGAGACTAATTGTCATAGTAAAGGCAGTATAATCTCCATGAGTCTAATTTATTTGGCTCCAATGATTACAACACTCTTATTTTGTATAGCACACACTATTACGCTATAGGAGCCTGATATGTTACGCTGAACACGGAGGAAAAAAAACATTGTATCCAACTACTTCCGCTGTGTACAATCCGTCGTCGTACCACTACTTCCCCCATTCATTTTCAGTCGGAAAATAACCGATTAAAAACGGCAATAAAAAAACAACAAGTGGGCCAACTAAACAAACAGCAGTCAACATCATAATACTTTCAAACAACAGCAAATACTCCTATAAAAGCACTATACCTTTTGCAAAAAAACAAGTGATTCTCAGCCACAGACAGCAACGCGCTGGCCACGTGAGGTTGTTTACCCAGCAGATCACGAGTTTTGCCAACAATCGTCAGGCTATGTACATTCAGCAATCACATTAATAACTCTAAACATGATCAATCGCTTCGCGGATAATTGAATCCAACTATCTGCTGCCGCTGTGTGCAAACCCTCCGAGCCGTAAAACTTTCCCCACTCATTTTCAGTGGGAAAATAACAGTGTCTTTTGTTGCCATAACAACAGCTAACAGGCTAGTTTTGCTAACGACAAGCAGTAAACGCAAACACTTACCAGAAACTCCGAGGATCCGTCCAATTTGACTCAAAACAGATAGATGCGTGTTTGTGCCATCGTGTAGTTCCTTGGTCAGTGTAAAAACAACCCAAACATGTGCTCTTGTTTACAGGACTCAAATTGGGCGTTTCCATGCATTTTCTTGCCTCGTACTGACCCAATAACGACTCGCGAATTACTATGCCGTTATCATATGAATAGATCTATTTGCAAATGGGTGGGCCATCAAGAGCTACTTTCTGACTCAGAGACTGAAATGTGCATGTTGTACTTTTTATTCCCCTCACATATTTCTTCAAAATAAATTCACGTTTTATCTATATACATTTTAAAGTAGACCGTTGAAGGTTTCGGATGATATGCTTTCCATGTTTCTAGGACAAAAACTGACGGAGTTTTTGAAGCAGTTTGTCGAAAGTTCTGTTGCATTCCGCCCATGGGATGGTCGATTACTTAACTTGATGAACAAACAACAGAATGTAATGCATATAATATTTTCTCTGCTCTAACAGGTAAAGCCAAGTCAGTTCTGAGTGTCTCTCCTAAAATGCGTCTTACTGAGGGAGACTCAGTGACTCTGAGCTGTGAGGTTAAAGACTCCTCTACAGGCTGGACATTCCTCTGGTACAGAGTCATTCCCTACAGAGATGGGTTACCCAGGGTTCATTCTAACTCTGTAGAACTCCTCTCAGACAGCAGCAGAGGAGCTGGAGGCTCCTACACTCTCAGCCCTGCTGCTCTTAAACACACAGGAGTTTATGTGTGCAGAGCACAGAGAGGAAGCCCAGTCTATTACTCACAGTACAGCACAACACAGCCACTGTGGGTCACTGGTGAGACAAGTGACAATTCGTTCCTATTCACCTTTGAATTAATACATTTTTTCTGGACCACAAAGAGATCTTGTCTGAACATCTGTCTCTCTGTGTCTCAGGTCTGTCTCCTCCAGCCTCTCTCATCATCAGTCCCAACACAACTCAACACTTTACATCTGATTCTCTCTCACTGAGCTGTGAGGTACAGAGTAACTCTACTGGATGGACAGTGAGACGATACACAGATAATGGAGAGGTGTCAGACTGTTCATCAGACTGGGGATCAGTAACAGGATCTACATGTAGCATCAGCTCCCTCCAGTCATCAGACAGCGGAGTGTACTGGTGTCAGTCTGACTCTGGAGGAAACAGTAATCCTTTCAACATCACAGTGACCAGTCAGTCTCAACAATCACTTCCCATACACGTGTCTCTATGACATATTATTCATTCTCTTTATAGAAGAAAAAAAAAAAAACATTTCTGTGTCTGTGTTGTGAACATTTCTGTACAGTGTTGTGATACACGATCAAGTGGAGAAAGACATAATGGCTAAATGAAAAAATAAATCACAAAACTGTAATGTTTGTCAATAGACACTGATGATTATTTAAGTGGTAAAGTGTTAAAGAATTAAAAGCCGTCAAAATGTGAGATCAAGTATTCATCTAAAAAGTATTACAGTAACCTCTGCAGTGTGCGTTACTGTTTGTTCTGTTTTATACACTGTGTTTAAAAAAGTTTAAACATTGTAGTTGTATAAATATCTCAGTAGTTTCATGTTTGATATATACATTTGTTACTTCTGTTTTTGCTTTCTTTTTTGTCCCATAACAGGTCCAGAAGCCTCCCTGTCTCTCCCCAGACTGCTCTGTTCTCTACTGGTACTTTCTCCATATCTGCTGGTGACCATTGTGATTGGGGTCAAATGCTGGAGGGCTGGAGGTGAGAACTCTCTCAGTCTGACTACAGAAGTTTATCTGTCTAATCTCACACTCTCTAAACTGAATTATTTCTTTTTTTTCCCTATGCTTTACAGCTAAATCTGATGAACACAAGAGACAGCATGCAGTTATAGAGACATCGTAATCTGTCATCAACAAGATTTAAACTCAGTTTCTCTCTGTGGCCACAGAGGCAGTATAGAGTCATTTCTCACTGCACTGTGATGAGTTAACAGGGACAGACTACGAGGAATATATTATGATACTTGTAAAATGATTCTAAGTGATTCTTTATAAAAATGATTTCTCATACTATGCATCTTTCATTATAAACATGTGTGTAAAAAGACATATATGACAAGGTTTATTTGAGTGTATTATTGTAATATGATCCTTGTTACTCCACACATAGAGTCTCTGATTTGTTATGGTAAAGTGTAAAGTGTAAAGGTACAGTATTCTCATTTTCATTCGTATTTTGTCATTTATCTCAGTTTCTATCTGATTATATAGAAATGTGTAAAAAACCTTGTAAATGTTTGTATGAGTTGGATTTTTTTTAAATTACATATGTTCTATTTCATGTTCATTTCCTAATTCAAATGTAAGGATAAAGACAAAGTTGATTTGCTTTTATGTAACAGGGCCTGATTTTTGTTAAATAGTAATAAAGTGCTTCTGTCATCACCAGTCTAGTCACTGTATCTAATTTCTGTCTACGAGCCATTTGGAAACAAGAGATTAGACAACACAATAAAGTTTTAATTCAACATTGTAGGACCTTTTAACATCACTGTATCTGGAATGTCACATTCTAAGCGTACTACAGCAAATTAATCATTCTATTTAATTTCTATTTAATTTTTAAGTTTGAAAAAAAAAAAAAATGAATAGATTTGTTCATTAGCTCAGGGGGTGATTTATTCAGGTCTCCAATGACAGTCACTCAGAATATTTCATTAATAACACAGACATTATCATAACCATGTAGACTGCAGTGCTGAATTTCACGATAACTAAACTACCCAGAGATCTGTCTGTTTGTACCAAAGCCCTCATCATTCTCCACATCATCTCCACTCACATCCTCCCTTTCCTTATCTACTCTAATTCCCTTTTCAAACACCAGCTCTCATCTTAATTAAAGACGATTCATCTCAAAATCATCCTCAGATAAACCTGGACTGAACCCCACTGATGTCATTAACAGTAGACAAGTTTCCCTCTAATTACACTTCAGTTTAAATCACTGTAATGTGGAGTATCTAATCATTTGTTCTCTTCACTCTCACACAATGACCTTTCTGACCTCTATCAGTCTAGTTAAAAGGAGTGGTCACTACAGAGTCTGTTTTCCTTCTAGTCACTGAAGCTCTATATGAAGTGACAGAGAGCTCCTACTTCTCTGTCTTCATTGTCTTAGTCCTGTCTACAGTCTTTAACACTGGAAATGATCAGGTGATGAATAAAATGTTGGTCAAAGCTGGATTTGTCTTTCCTGGACTGTATTGTATCTGATGAACTGGTTCTACTAGGTCATCTGTAGAGGATCCTAACACTCTTCTTTAGGACATGAGATCTTTGTGAAATGTTTTCTTTACAATGATTCCTGGTGGGGATGCAGAGGAATGTCAAGCCCATATCACAAAAAAACATACAGCATATATATAATATACGAAATATGCTTACAACAACTGTATAATAATCTGTGAGTGAACATAGGCATTCCATTGACAGTTCAGTAGCTGCTTTGAGCTGTACCCGGTGATTTCAGTTAAAAGATAAAGAGTTTGAGCTTTCTGGACAATGGACTGTTCTCTGTATTTGTAAAGAAGGATAATAAACAGCTTCCAGTAATGATAGTTCACATGGTGTGATACATCCATAGGCTGTCTCCCTGTTTGGATCTGTTTTGGCTCTTCTCTGCCCTCTTGTGGCTGCAAGGACACCTACAGTGATTCTCCTAATGAGACAGTCTGTTTGAAAAAGGTGACTAGCAGGAGGTGGAGTCAGTCAAGCAGTTGGAAAACAGTCAGGTCCTCTGACAACTCTGTCTCTACTCTCCCCAGTCAGTGACTGACAGACCAGTGTGTGTAATTAAGAGTTCCAGTCTGTCCCAGTAATAACTTTGTTTCTTTACTCCCTTTTTCCAGAAGAGAAGGGTTTTCTTTTCTGGGTCACTCTTGTAAAAAACTTAAAACATGAAACTGTACTTGATTTGTGGACACTGAAACTACACACACAGAGTTTTCCCCATCCTAATTTTCCAAAATCATCATCACTATAAATTATCACTGACATTTTACATCAGCTCAGACAGACATAGACACGTCTGTCCTCTTCTGGTTTGTATGTTTGTGGAAGGACAGTCAAGATTTCATTTTTAGAAATGACAAAAATTCTGTTTTATCGACTTGTCTAAATACTCAAAGGGCCAGTGAAAGTCTTCATGAACAATTTAGACCAGAGGGTAAATTTTAACACAGAGACCTTCATGTGCAGTACACATGAATATATCTCTAGAGAAAGAAAGACAGACAAGCACCCACAAACACACACGTACACAAATGCACACACACACACGCACATACACACGCATACATGCGCACACACACACACACACACAAACACACACACATGCATACACAATAAAACCAAACCAAACCAAATCACTCGCGTCTCTCTGTCTGTCTGTCCGTCCGTCTCTCTCTCTCTCTCTCTCTCTCTCTCTCTCTCTCTCTCTCTCTCTCTCTCTCTCTGTCTCTCTCTATCTGATTCTCTTTTGTCACTCCTTCTTTGAAATGAGGAAGAGCAAATACAGGAAGAATTTATAACACACAGTTCACATCAAACAGTCTCTCACTCTCACAGTATGGAGTTCAGTCCTCTACATGTGCTGCTCTGTAAGTATTCTCACTCGTCTTTTTCTTATTCTCTTGATTATGTCTTTCTGGTGATATAATAACTTTTTTGAATAATAATGTCATAACTTGTCAAGAAAACAACCGCTGGCATGAGTATGTAACCTGCATTGTGTAGACAGATAAGTGCAGTCCCACACTGGATTTGAACTCATAACCTCAGGCATGGGAGGCAGGCATGTTAGCAAGGAGGTCCAAGATCCATGGATTCTAGTCTCTGTCTCCAGCACACCTCTTAAGGTGTCAGGGAGTGAGGTTTACTCACTGCACAGCACTGTACCCTGCTGGCTATCATTACATGTACATAACGTTTTTATATACCACTATATTCACTTGAAGACATGTAGTCACATCCAACTCCAGAGCCATAAACTGAATATAAATTCAATGATAAGTTGTGTTGCAATGAGACAGTGTTGTAATGGTCTATGTATCAGTGAGAGAATTTGTCAGTGGGAGATTTAAGGTCCTGAGTGTCTCATGTCTTCTCTGAACAAACGATAGAACCGTTTATTCACTTCCTCTAACCCAGAGTTTATCACAACATATCAGACACTCATTTTATCACTTTTCTCACTCAGATAAAGAATAAGTCACAGGGCGATGTCAAGAGTTTTAAGAGTGACAATCACATGTTCTTACCTTAAGAGTATTTGCATTAAAACATTGTACAATTCATCAGCGTCATACTGATCAGGAAATAGCCACACTGAATTTCTTTAGAACTGAAAACCATCTAGTGAGAAAACATGGGCTTACAGTGTTATCTTATATGTGTGGTGCTGTAACACAGATCTGTTTATTGTCTGTATGTAGTTTAACTGGTGCATGTCTTCAATGCTGTTAAAGGAACTGCATGTTGACTGTTACATTTGGGTGACCTCTGCTTGGTTGAGGGTAAAGATGTAACATGTTTACACAGTAGGTCTTTGAAAAGTATTAGTTACAAGTGGACAAATATGTGCACACCCATTCCCATACTCACATGCGCAGACACACACACACACACACTCACACAAACACAAACACAAACACAAACACACACTGACACACACACACACAAACACACCCACACCCACGCACACAGAGACATCACACACACACACACACACACACACACACACACCAACGCACACACATGCACACACGCACACGTACACGCACACACACATGCACACGCACACTCACTCTCACACATACACACACACACACACACACACACACATACTCACTCACTCTCACACACACACACACACACACATACACACATATACACAAATGCACACACACCCACGCACACACACACAAACACACACACACACACACACACACACACACACACACACACACACACACACACACACACACACACACACCAGAGCACCAGAATAACTTGATGCAGCATGTACAGTTGAGAACTGCACTTGAAAGCAACCTCTAATGTTTCCAACCACAGTGGTCTTGTGTGTGATGTCTGAGAAGAGAGGCTGAAATGACTGTTTGTGGTTTGGCTTCTCTTCTGCTTCTGCCTCATGTAGGTGGGTGGAGGTGTTAACTGGTCCTTTGTCCTGGTCTGTATTTAATGCTCTCAGAAAAGTGTATGACAATGATTATAATGAACATCAAGAAGATGATAACCCATTAACAAAATTTTCATGTATCTAAAGTTGATGTTACCTAAAACTTCATCTTGATCTAAACGATACACTTCGATAGAATATGAGGAAACAAACAAACAAACAAACAAACAAACAAACACAAAAAAAAAACGGATTAAAAAAAAAGAAGAGCCTAACTCTGTATGCTAAACATGCAAATCTTTTCATATTTACAGTATTAACATGTATGACAATAGTATCATAGCTTTAGTATTAATAGGTGATGCTGTTACTGGTGTTTTGAGAGAGCTCCCCCCTCCCAACAACAGGAAATAATCAGCCATTTAGGTAAAAAATTAATTTCCACCTTAGGAATTTTCAGTTCTGATGTCTCTTTCTCAGAAGAGGAAATAACAAGGTGCTGTTCGAAATGTGCAAATAATTTTTCAATTTATAATAAGAATAATTAGATAGACAGACAGAGAGACAAATAGATAGATAGATAGATAGATAGATAGATAGATAGATAGATAGATAGATAGATAGATAGATAGATAGACAGATAGATAGATAGATAGATAGATAGATAGATAGATAGATAGATAGATAGATAGATAGACAATATTTATAACAATGCAGTGCTCAAATGTCTCTACTATATCAACTCTCTTAAAATTTCTGCAGAAGTGTGATCTAAATGTGAGAATACAGGAAGAGCTTATAATACACACTACACATCAGACAATCTCTCACTCACACAGCATGGAGCTCAGTCCACTACACACACTGCTCTGTAAGTAATCTCCTTCTCTCTCTCTTATTTCCCATCTTTTATTTCTACACTTACTTTACACTTACTTTATGTATGCATCGACTTGGTCTTTATTTATTTATTTTATCTATTTATTTACTTATTTTTTTAACTTTCAAAATTTCCAGCATGAACAAATTTTCAAACAAACTGTAAAAGTCAAGTCTAAAATCCACAGCTATTTACAATCAAGAAACATGACTGGGTAAAAACCATACAATTGACCCATGTGTCAGAATGTCCTGTAATTTCAATTTCAGGCAAAAGGCATTCAAACTAGATTTGTCCAAATGGTTTCTTTCTTTCTTTCTTTCTTTCTTTCTTGCTTTCTTTCTTTTGCCTTCATCAAATATTGTTTGTTTTTTGAGGAGTTCACTTTCTTTAGTTTTCATGCCAAAAAGCATTGCAGAACTTGAAATCGAACACGCATTAGGCGAGTCCCAGTGCACATAATTTTTTGTTCATAGCATTTTTTTATGCCAAAAATGAGTTGAGATGTTAAAACAAACAAGCAAACAAACAAACAAACAAACAAATAAATAAATATTTTTAAAGTGGTCATCTGTAAAATTAAAACTGTAGCTGTTGCATGCTAATTAGCTTCAACGAACCTGTCAAAAATGAGTTGAGATGTTAAAATTAATTACTTACTTAATTAATTCATTCATTCATTGAGAAACGGTCATCTGTAAAATTAAAACTGTAGCTATTGCATTCTAAGCAGCTTTACCAAACCAGTCAAGAAGGACATCATTTGCATTATTTGTATTATTATTTGCATTATTTTTGTGACTTGCGTTATTTATTTATGATTTTTTCAGTCTTTACAAAACTCGATTGTTTTGACGGTTGAGGAGTCATAACTTATTTCCAATTCACTAATTAATTTATTTTTTAATGCTGATTTGAAACACAGTGAGTATGACCATATATTTATTAGCACATAGTTCACTTCATAGCTCATTGAGGCTCGGGATTTGCTAATCACAGATGTGCTCCATGCTTAAAAGCTTCTGACGCATTTTAAATTACACAGAAATGCTCAGAATGGAGAAATGACATTTTCATTTGTTAATGTGGATGTTGTCAGCACACTAGCCCAGCAGCTAGACCAACACTGCCTGTAGCAGACATGTCACCCCGCAGTCAACCATAACTTATTCCAGATATAGGCCTCTCTCAAGCAGTATAACTCTTGAATTCTTGACGAAATAGATAGAGAGAGAGAGAGAGAGAGAGAGAGAGAGAGAGAGAGAGAGAGAGAGAGATTAACTCATCACGCCAGTCATACACACAAATACACATATACATGTGTATGAATGCATATAAAATGAAACAGTGCAGCATGCACAGTTAAAATGCATGTAAATGTATAGTATTAACCACAGTGCTGATGTCCGAGCATTTAATACTCTATCACCCTTCCTCCAGTATGGGAAAAACACAACTAACCAACCAACCAAACAAGCAAGCAAACAGCAAAAAAAAAAAAAAAGCCAACAGTGGTGCTGTGGTCATGAAGAGTTTCAGCCTAAACCCAATAGAGACTGAGATCATTTCCACAGAGTAACAGACAACAAAAAGTCTGACTAAAATAGTGGTGCTTAGGGGGCTGGATGCACAACACATCAAACCTTGTTAAAGACTGACTTGTTACAGATTGACAGTTGACAGTAATGAATGTAGATGTACTAAAATTAATATTTTATGTGTCCACTCTGCAGAGTTCTGCAGTCACCCAACATCTGTCTGTTCTGTTACCATTTCATGTCTCTTCTCCTCTCCCCTCTCTCCTCTTTTATAAATACATCTCTCTCTCTCTCTCTCTCTCTCTCTCTCTCTCTCTCTCTCTCTCTCTCTCTCTCTCTCTGTAACTTATCTACAGCTCAGTATTCACTTGATGACATACAATCACATCCAACTCCAGAGCCATAAATTGAACATATTATCAATCATAAGTGAGACAGTGTTGTATTGTCTCTGTATCAGTGATGGTGATCAGTGATTATTGGTGAATGTGTTCAGTGCTTGTTAAGGAACTGCATGTTGACCTTTTCTTTTGGTGACATCTGATCTGGTGATGTGAGTTCAGGGATGCAGAGGGAGTCATGCTCGACATGATTGAACTTGTTACTTTGACTCTTCTAGTTAATAAATGTCACTATTCTTGTATTCTTAGTGATGCTCAGTCCAGACTGTAGTTTATAGTGACATGAGAGAAGATTCCTCATTCTCTGACCTCATTCTCTTAATCTATATACAGTCTTTGACACTTTAACTATCAGGTGATTTCAGAAAAAAATATAAAGACATGCAAAGGAATTATTCTTTACACATGAACAGATGCTTAAGATCTTTTTTTTCTAATTGTAGTTTCTGGTGGATGTAGGTGATTTATAGAATAATTAAAAAAACCGGAGAGAACTCCACTACCATTTCTACCCTTTCAACCGGAATTTCAACTCAACAGGCACAAGACAGTAACACACACACACACACACACACACACACGCGCGTATGCAGAGCAGAGATGAGAGTCTGTGGTTTGACTTCTGCTCTAGCTCTTCACACATGTGGGTTTAGATCAGTGAGTGTAGGAGGAGCTGCTTCATGACCATATAGACAGATATGTTTTCGTGCTGAGCTGTTCACACTTATGTCTATTTGACTCATGTCTTAAGGTCTATGTGTTAAAATATCAGTATCACATGTTCTTCTCTTCTCAGAATTCTTCCTCTTTCTCATGAGCATTTCTCAGTAAAGACTGTGACTGTATTTAAGACTGATGACTGAAAATTTTGAATTAAAATATGTTTGTAGTCGTGTCGGGCAGTGATTGGAGGAGAGAATTTTTACGTTGCAATATGTGGACTAATAAATTTTTTATCAGTTCTGAGGTTAAACAAACTCTCCCTATGTGCCCTTCTTTCTCTCCTTCTTCTCACCATTCTTTTACCCTTTCTCTCTCTCTCATCTGTTATATCTCTCTCTGTTCCTTTGATCCTACTTTCTCTCTTTAATGGCCCAGGACTCAGTGCATTCAGGACTGATGCACACCAAACACAAAAAGGTCACTCACTGTAATAACTAACAAACACTATGCTCAATGTTTATAGCAGCAACATGTGTGTGTGTGTGTGTGTGTGTGTGTGTGTGTGTGTGTGTGTGTGTGTGTGTGTGTGCGCGTGCGTGCGTGTGTGTGTGTGTGTGTGTGTGTGTGTGTGTGTGTGTGTGCGCGTGCGTGCGTGTGTGTGTGTGTGTGTGTGTGTGTGTGTTAAACCTTCAACCTTCAACCCTCAGTACAACATTCAGTGCCTTACTAACAATACTCAGTAGACATGAAAATATAGAGTGAATTCACAAGAGTGAGTCCTTGATGGGGCAGCATGGTGGCACAGTGGGTAGCGCTGTTGCTTCACCGCAAGAAGATCTCGGATTCAGTTCCCGTGTAGGGCGGCCTGGGTCCTTTCTGTGTGGAGTTTGCATACTCTCCCCGTGTCTGCATGGGTTTCCTTCGCGAGTTCCGGTTTCCTCGCACAGTTCAAAGACATGCAGGTTAGGTGAATTGGAGACACTAAGTGTGCCCCTAGGTGTGAGTGTGTTTGTCTGTGTGTCTGCCCTGCGATGGACTGGCGACCTGTCCAGGGTGTTTCCACGCCTTTCGCCCCATTAGCACTGGGATGGGCTCCAGCACCCCCCATGACCCTAATCAGGATAAGCGGCTTAGATAATGAGTGAGTGAGAGTCATTGATGAATCTGTTGCTCGTTCATTCTAACAATCTTGGCTAATCCTCAATCTTTTACTTAGTGGCCACAGCATGACTTTTTTAAAGGAAATGATTGAAACACTGGGTCTGATAAACTTACATTATGATCATTCTGAGCTCAGGGTGAGGTGAGAATGTAAAGAAACCCTCAGAGATGACTCAGGGATACTGTTTCCTGTCACCTGTGACGTGTATCTAATGTCACCCACATCTGAATTTACAAGATTATATATATTTATATACAGAGTTTACAAGAGTGAGTTTTCATAGTGCCCTCCTGGTTCCTCAGTCTCTGATGAACCTGTTACTGTTTCATTCTTACAACCTTTACTAATCCTCACTGTGTTAGTGGCCACAAGGCATCAGACACGTTTATGGTTGAAACACTGGGCCTGATGAACTTAATTTATGATTCTGATCTATGATAAATGGTGGGAAAGATTTGACTGTGTGGAGTGTGATCAGGGTCAAAATTAAATGATCTTCCATTATCTTAATATTCAATCACTTTGTGATTCATTTCATCTGGTTTCTTCTCAAGACTCAAACGAGAAAGTTGCAGTGAAATGTACCTTTTCTTGGCAGTTCATGTCTTTTTTAATGAGTCAGTAAAATTCTATTCAATCCAAAATAAGTTAAACTTGATGATTACTTAAACAAATAAAGTTTGCTTCACCAGGTTTCAAAATTAAGGAGATTAATAAGGTACAGCTGGAGTTCTCTGATATTACACATGAACAAATTTTCATTATTGTTATGCATATAATTTTAGACGGGGTTTTAGGTTGGGTTTTGTTTTCATATCTCACCATATCTTTAAATGTCTTAAAGAGCTGGAACCAAAAGCTGTTCAGGACAAAACACAAGGTCCACAGAATTATAAAAAATGATAGACTCTGTGTTTCACGATCAGTGTTTTAGGTACTGTGTACAGTGGTATATATTTAATCACAAATAAAGATGTTCATCAAACACAGTGTTTGTCAGGATTAATTATAAATCCATCACTCCTGAGTTTGTTTATTTTTCTGTGTTTTAGTGCTATATGCTCTACTCCACTCTGGACATATCCAAGGTAATGAACACATTATGAATGTTTTTCTTTACTTAACACTACATGTGTCCTGTGTATGTTAAATTTCCCTCGCATGGTAGAAATTTGGTCTTGTTGATCATTTTTGATGCATATCCTGTAAAAAAACACCATACAGGACATCACACACACACATAGAGAGAGAATTAAGTATGTGTGGGCTGTTGGCATTATGCTGTAATAACTGCTTGTTTTTTTTTTGTTTTTTGTTTTTTTTTTTTTTTTTTTTTTTTTGCTTTTTTTCAGCACAGTTCTTACACTCTGTTTAAATGTGATCGTTTTTGATGCATATCCTGTAATAAGACATCAGTGATTGACACCATACAGGACATCGTACACACACACACACACACACACACACACAGAAAGAATTAAGTATGTGTGGGCTGTTGACATTATACTCAAATAACTACAAGTTCTTTTCAGTGCAGTTCTTACTCTTCCTTTTAATGTGGGAGGTAAAAAAATGATGGACACAAATCTTGGAAGACTTTTAAATGCATCTGTTTTTCTTATCCCTAAACCAGCAATATCATCACCAACAGCTACACTGACTGTAAAACCACAGTCCCCTGTGTATCCTGGAGAGACAGTCACAATGACTTGTGTAACTGACTCTGTGAATTACTGGACATATAAGTGGAAGAGTAGAACAACTAGGAATGGGAGATATACCTTAGAAAATCACAATTCATCTGCAAACGTATTTGCCATTCAAGTAGCTTCAGAAGCTGAACAAGTTGAATACTTTTGTCTGGGAGAGAGTTAATGACAGATCCACATCCTCAGGATGGAGTAATGCAGTTACTCTGACTGTGAGAGGTGAGTGATTAATGTGATACAGACTTAATGGACAGTATGATATTATGATATTTCTGACAGTGTAGAGTCTGAACTATTCATTATTCTCCTACAGGATCAAAACCAAAACCTCAACTCACCTCCAGTCTTAAAGGAGCAGTACTGAGAGGAAACACAGTTACTCTGAGCTGTAAACTGGACCAGTCCACAGGATGGGTGTTTTACTGGTACAGACACACACAGGACTCTTCAGCACTGACACAGACTGATAAAGACTCCTACACAATCAGTTCTGTTACAGACTCTGATGGAGGACAGTACTGGTGCAGAGCTGGAAGAGGAAACCCAGTCTACTACACACAATACAGTGATGCAGTCTGGGTAAATGTTACAGGTGAGTCAGAGATAGATATGGGTGTTTATAAGTTAAAACAATAGCTTGTTTCTCTGTGTTTTAGTGCTGTGTGCTCTACTACCCTATGGACATACCCAAGGTGATGAAAACATCATGACTGTTTTTATTTACTTAACACTGTATTTGTCCTGTCTGTGTTAAACTTCACTCACATGACTGACATTCAGTCCTGCTCATCAATTATGACTCACAGTCAGTAATAGAACATCAAAGATGTGGTGAATGATCTATTATCACAAACAATATACTTACTGTTCTACATTAACTTTTATACATACATAAAAATTACAGCATGTGTTCGATAATGGTATTATAGAGAAACAAGCACAAGTTCACCCTTTTCATTCAGTGAGATGTGTGTTCGTGTAAAACAGACAACCCAAGATCTGTTCTAACACTGGAGTCTGATGACAGTGAGATCTTCATTGGAGAGACTGTCACTCTCAGATGTGAACTACATGGGGGAGGAGTCAGTCAGTGGTATTATGGGTTTTATAAGGACGGTGTGAGGATCACTCATGAATATGATGAGAATAATGAATATTTATTGAGTGCTACAGAGAATGACAGTGGTGAATACACTTGTAGAGGAATGTCTAAAGCTGACCATAAGTTATCAGAGATGAGTGATGCTGTAACAGTGACAGTGTCAGGTGAGTCTGTCAATATTTATTTCCCCATTGTTAAGATTTGTCTTCATTAAGTGATGAACTGGTGAAATTAACCTAATATGTCAGTCACTGTCAGTGGGGAGTTATGCTCAGCTTCTTCTCTGAAGAAGAGCTTTTTGAAGTGACACATTACATCTCATGTAATCAGATGAGAATGTTTAGAATGAGATTAAAACGTGTACTAAAATTTTAATACACATTTTAGACGACAGCATTTCAAAATGATGACTAATTGATTTTCCTGCTTTTTAGGCATTTTATTATTTATTACAAACTATGCACCTAAAGAATTTATTCTTTTCTCTGAACTAAAGCACGACCCAAAGCTACACTGATCATAGCTCCAAACTGGAGTCATGTGTACATTGGAGAGACAGTCAGTCTGAAGTGTGTGATAGAGTCTGGTAGGAACTGGAGATATAAGTGGTATAAAGGCAGCACTCAGACTGCAGTGTCTCAGTCTAATGGTTACACTATAACTGGAGACACATTCACCATCAGAGCAGCTGCTGTAACTGACCAGGATCAGTACTGGTGTCAGGGAGAGAGTACTGACAGACCCAAATCCTCACAGAGAAGTAGCTCTGTTTTTCTCAGTGTAAGAGGTGAGTGATCAGTGTAACATATGAAAAGAGTGCAGTAGTTGGTAGTTGTGATTTCTTGGAGAGGTCATTCACTCAAAACATTTTCTCTAAAATCTGTAATTGTTTAATTGTGTAATTTTGATATGTAACATTGCTCTAATGAACCGAAGGTGTTCATTCTTCTTTTTTTGTTTGGTTTTTATTTTTTTGTTGTTGTTTGGGTTTTTTTTTGTTTCCTTGTTTGTTTGTCTGAGCATTTCCTGTTGTCAGTCTGGTTTATTCTTATTTCTCTGACATGTCTCCTGACACTGTAACAATAAACACGCACTATCATTATACAGAAATTAAACAGCAGAAAGGAGTGTGTTAATTGTAAGGTCTGGGAAAGGTCATTCACACCAAACTATTATTTTTCTCAAGTCCTTGACACTGCAACATACCAGTGATGTTTAGAACTGCATTGATCACTGGTTTTCATGCAGTGGTCTGATATGTCTGAGAGAAAGCTCTATAACAATGCTTCCATTCTACTTTTCTCCAACAGCACAATAGCAGAATGTATCACTTTAACCAGTTTATTTTATGCTGTTTTATCAAACTGATATATAATTATACCATCAGTACCAGATCTGCTTAGATTTTTCTTCTTAGACAAAGAAAACTGCAACTGTGGAAAAAAAAAAAATAAAAAAAAATTAGTACGAATCTCTGTATTCATCAGCACAGAAAAGTTCAATCAGTTGTGAGTGTTTATCCAAAGATGTGGTTGACTGAAGGAGACTCAGTGACTCTGAGCTGTGAGGTTAAAGACTCCTCTACAGGCTGGAAATTCCTCTGGTACAGAGTCATTCCCTACAGAGATGGGTTACCCAGGGTTCATTCTAACTCTGTAGAACTCCTCTCAGACAGCAGCAGAGGAGCTGGAGGCTCCTACACTCTCAGCCCTGCTGCTCTTAAACACACAGGAGTTTATGTGTACAGAGTATGTTTATTTGGAAAATGAGATTAATATGGTTGTGTTTCCCCTCCCTGTTGAGGACACTGTTAACGATGAAGTATTAACATTTTCTCCTAACACCTATTTCTGATCTCAAAGCCTGAACAAATATGAGCTCAAACTCTGTCTCTCTGTGTCTCAGGTCTGTCTCCTCCAGCCTCTCTGATCATCAGTCCCAACACAACTAAACACGTTACATCTGATTCTCTCTCACTGAGCTGTGAGGTACAGAGTAACTCTACTGGATGGACAGTGAGACGATACACAAATAATGGAGAGGTGTCAGACTGTTCATCAGACTGGGGATCAGTAACAGGATCTACATGTAGCATCAGCTCCCTCCAGTCATCAGACAGTGGAGTGTACTGGTGTCAGTCTGACTCTGGAGGGAACAGTAGTGCTCTCAACATAACAGTGACCAGTGAGTCACAACAGTTGCTGTCCGTACATGTGCTATAGTAAAATATTATTCATTCTCTGCACAGGAAAATATCTCTTTGTGTCTTGTATGAATACATTCCTGTATAGTGTTTTCACACATGGTACAAAATTGATAAAGATACAAAATCTTTGCCGATACACATTGATGATAATGTAACTGTTAAAATGAGTCAAACCGCATATTATTTCTAAATAAAAGCAGATATATTTTTAAACTTCAGATGAAATGTTCAGATTACATGCATTATTACATTCTCCATGCTCAATGTAACACAGACACACACACATGCACACACACGCACACACACACACACACACACACACATATACCATACCTCTGACATTTGTAACTGCAGCGCAATACTAAGAGAACACTGAAGATGTGAGTACATGACTAAAGTGTGTGTTTATTTGTGCGTGTGTGTGTGTCTGTGTGTGTGTGTGTGTGTGTGTAAATACATTTCATGGCAGGTGATGGATTATCTGCTGTAAGAGTAGGAGTGATGGTGGGACTGGCCGTTTTCTTCATGTTCATCATTATAATGACTCTGATTTATTGCTCAGGTAAAACATAGACTCAGTGCATCAAATACTATTAGTATAAAGGTCTAATTATGAAAATTACAGTGATAATGACTTTATAAATTTCATATAAGATCAATGTGTTGTGTACTAATTAATTGGCAATTATAATAAGTGGCTATTGTGATTTCTACATTATTGCAGGTTCCGGCTCTAATAAAGCATGTCTGTGAGTGTTTTTATATTTTCATTAATGTAGTGTGCTATTGTTACACGTAAAGCTATCATTTCATGTAATGGATCTCTGTCATTCTCTAGAGTCAAAAGACAGAGCCACATCAGTCAGACCTCAAAACAGGACCAGAACCAAACCAGAGGAGAAATGGGTATTCAGTCAGGACACTTGTCTCTACTGTGTGGTCTGATCCAAACTGCAACTTTACAAATATTTCTACATATTGATCTTCATGTCTCAGTCACAGTGGTAGAGTTTTTACGTGTCCATAAGTCCAGAAAAGTCACCAAAAATTCTGAGCAAAAGCATTTTATAATTTCCAGTCTTGTGTTTCAGATGACGCTGAAGAGGGATCAAGTGATGTGACTTACTCTCAGATTGTGATGAAAAACATGAAAATAAAGAAGAAAGGTAAATCAACTTCATCTCACAACCACAGCAACACAAATCTATAGTCATTCCATCATTCCATTCATATTGTATCAGTCATCAAGAATTTCAATATTTTTGAAGTCATATCTCATAAATTCAAACTCTTATCCCTATCAGACAAGACCAACAGTCCACAGGAGGACATGGTTTACTCACAGCTGAAGTCAAACTCAACGACAGGTATCACCATAGTTTTTTTTTTTTTTCTTTTCTTTTTTGTTTTTTCAACTGTACAGTATATTTCTTGTGTCATAATCTATAATATTTTACTTATTATGTTATATTTTCCTCCACTTGTTATGTCCACTTATATAGTACCATGTGTCATTAGTCCTCTAATGTCTTGTTACTTGCTCTATGTGTCATCCTATACACACTGGCCCTGTCTTGTATATTACACTGTGATCAGTGAGAAACCACTGTGTGCTTGTATATGGATGGGATAACAATACATTTGGTTTGACTTGACTTTGATAACACTCCCCATCACAGACTCATGGCATTTTAAATGGGTATGAACATGTTTGAGTTTTAAAATCTATGGTAAGAGAGACAGTATATCAGTCTGGATCAAATGTAGTGTGTGTAGGTAGTGCACATATTTAATGATATGAATAGTGACCTTTGTTTTAGGCCATTAAAACACAGTAACATTATTATACCATATAATGGGGAATAAGAGATGAATAAACTCTCTCATTCAGACTGTATCTGTTCTACTTAACAATAGATTGTGTAGCTGGACCCAGTGATGTGACTTATGCTCCTATTGTGATAAAACAGAAGAAAAACAAGAAGAAGAGTAAAGGTGAGACTAATGTTTCTGAGATAAATGAAATCAGTTTTGTGTTAAATTGTGGAGTTTGTTCACTTTATTAGAACTATTACACAACTCTCATTAGGTCACTGCTTATTTCTGTGACTATTGCTGCTAATTGTTCATATGGTAAAATATAAAATAAATTCTCATTAAGTTGAACTATTAGATACTGATGTGCAGACCGGCATCATGACAGAGCCTGTGTACTCCCAGCTCAAACATGGTATGTATGATGAAGTAAAGTGGCATATGGATTCTTTAGTTTGTAATTGGTCATGCTAACTCAAATTAATTCATTCAGTTTGATGAAATGCATTTTGTTTTTTTGTCTTGATTTTAGTGAGCTTCTCGGAAAATTAAGACTACCCAAATGGTACAGCTAGAGTAGTCATATTGTCCTAAAGATAATATCATCAAATGAGGTGCAGGTATATCTTATATTATAGTTCTGTATATTCAGACTGTATCTGTTCTACTTAACAATAGATTGTGTAGCTGGACCCAGTGATGTGACTTATGCTCCTATTGTGATAAAACAGAAGAAAAACAAGAAGAAGAATAAAGGTGAGATTAATGTTTCTGAAGTAAATGAAAATGACTCGTGTTAAATTATGGAGTTTGTTCATTTTATTAGAACTATTACACAACTCTCATTAGGTCACTGATTATTCCTGTGACTGTTGCTGCTAATTGTTTATATGGTAAAATATAAAATAAATTCTTATTAAGTTGAACTATTAGATACTGATGTGCAGACCGGCATCATGACAGAGCCTGTGTATTCCCAGCTCAAACACGGTGTGTATGATAATTTACATATGAATCCTATAGGTTCTAAATGCTAATACTAATTTATTTTACTGGAGTTACTTTGATTTATTTGTTTGTTTTCAAAAAAAGAAAGAGAGAGAGAGAGAGAGAGAGAGACAGAGAGAGAGAGAGAGAGACAAAGAGAGAGAGAGAGACAAAGAGAGAGAGAGAGACAAAGAGAGAGAGAGAGTAGGATTCCCACACAACTGAACCTACCCAAAAAGAGCAGATAGTGTTTTCTGAAGTAATATCATATCAGCCTAATGATAAAATTATCAAACATAGTCTTGAAATAGTGCTCATTATTGTTTTATGCAATTGCAGAGATGGATTCATGACATTTGTTATATTTGTGATATGTGCTATTATATTATTTGATGCTTTGATCGTTTACAGGTGCCAAACAGCATGAAAAATCATAAAGATGAATGATTCCATGTGTTAAAACATCAATACAATTACAATCAAGTACAATCAAACTGATATTACAACATCACTCTAACCATGATGGTCATCAGTGGGGTGACAGGCCATCCCAAAAGCATACACTGTATTATTTTTTAAGCATTTAATGAAGCGTTTTATTATGACCAGCCAGTTTTACAAATGCAGCTTCAGTATATTTTTATATCAGAATCATTAGATTAATTTTGCAGTGTTTTAAGGGGCTTTTGTAAATTGCAGCCATTCTGTGTGGTGAGTAGGTGATTTAGATTTTATTGTAAAGAATGTCCTATTATTTTCCCTATGTAACAGCTCTACGGTTATGAGTGTGACTTCAGTCATGATCTGTTCAGATGCTAAAATACTCTGGTGTTTTTATTCTAAAGAATGTCCTATTATTTTACTAAATGTAACCACTCTACAGTTATGAGTGTGACTTCAGTGATGATCTGTTCAGATGATAAAATACTCTGGTGTTTTTCAGCTTTGTCTCCTCCTCCTCTTCCTCATTTCATCATTGTTCTGATCTGTACTCTGGCCCTGTATGATCTTTTCAACAGCTTTTGTTTCTCAAACTTACAAACTGTAAAACCAAATGAACTGTAAAAACAATGATGATAGATTTAACATTGTAAGGAAACATACATTCATTTCATCATCTTTGTTAGTATATTTGTGTATTCTGTGTATAGTACAATAAGGGACTATAACTTTTTTTGTGATTTCTTTTTTATATTTTCTGAATATTCCAACATTTTCTTACAACAGTATAACTAATATCCCCTACATCAGCATTTGGAATCAGTGTGGGGAGTGGTGGCCAGTTGAACTTTACATTTTGTACAGAGGATAGAGATATTGTTCAAAACTACACTGTTTGCATCACCATCAGTAACAGCTTAAGACTGCCTCATGCAGGAGGACTCTTGTTTATACTCTTGAAATATAAACTATGTTTCTATGCTACCCTCTAGTGGTTGAATGTGTTGTAACACATTCACTGCACACCTGCAAGGAATCTCAAATGAAACAGGCTCCTCCAGAAATGTTAACAGTAGTGACTGAGTCAGTCTGGTATGTGACTTAAAGGCCAGTCCTGATTGTAACAGTAGTTTTCTCCCTTGCAGAACTAAGAGATCCAGCCCTACTTTATTTACTCCACAAGAGAAATTGTTCAGTTTTCTTCTGTTTTCTTCCAGTCCTTCAACCACAGTCTCATAGATGATTCTTTAGATGATTCTATGACATGTATATACTCTAGTTCCCTTACTGCATATCCATTTAACCTTGATGCAAATAAAAGACTCAGACTCTCATACAAAACACCCAGTGTCTACAGTGTGGGTAAAGAAACATGTGGATCTGTATCAAGACAATAAACACAATGTCCCTCACTTTTTCACTGAGGTCAGCTGAGAACATACAGATACTGTCAAATACAATGTGTCTGTCATCACATAATGTCTGTGTGGAATATCTAGTGTGTCATACATCTGATAACAGGAGTCTCATCTACAGCTGGACTGAGTGGAGTCCAGCAGAGGGTTACACAGAAGACACCTTATCTCCAAAAACGTCACTTTGCACATTACACAATAATAATACACATTTATAATAAACCCTGTCAATCAGAATGCTGTTTTGGGGGGAAAAACAAACAAACAAACAAACAAAAAAACAACAGTAACATGGATGTTGAGAACATCTTTGTCTCTCAGCTCTTCTATGTCAGGGGTAATGGATGTGGTCCTAACAGTCAACCTCAGTGAAACAGTTTTAGATGCTGTCCATGGTGCTGAAACATGTTCCAAAGTGAGATGAAACATGTTGTAGGTTGGAGCTGTAGGTTTTTCCTTGACTTTGTTCCAAGGTCTTTTTCATAACTGCTCTGAACATGTAATCACTTCCACTTTCTCACATTAGTCATGTATAGATCACGTTGTGAAATAAAACAGGTGGGAGTTTTATATACACGTACAAACCATGACCAACTCAAGAGTGTTGCTCCAGAAAATAGTGCTGTGCTTAGACCTTATCCACCATAGTCAAAATACAGTGACTGTGTTCACTTTAAGCAGATTTAAATAGCCCAATGCACAGGTAAGATGATAAAAAATTATAGAGCCTTTATTTGTATAGAGATCCACACAGTTAAATGTGTCTCTGTGTGTGTCTGTGTGTCCTAATCTGTCGTTCCAGAGAGAGTTTTATAGTCTCAGTTCTCTATTGGTAGTTTGTCCATGTCTGTTACTGTTTACTAACATCCATTGTTTGGGTGGTCAGACAATGGAGGGTTTTTGACATGAGAACATCCCTCAAAATTAAAGTAATTAATTTTAAGGAATAATTGAATCATCTTTCCCCCTGTTTCACAGCTCAGTCTGACAAAGGTATGGCAGACCCTGCTCTCACAGAGAAATAAATGTCCTTGATTTACAGAAGCGCATGGCGTAATTTCCATGATTTGCAGGAGCATATGGTGTAATTCTCTCCATGGCCACAAGGGGAAGAATCTGGTCATTTCTGAGAGGTTTAGTTTAAGAGTTTATTTGCCATATGCAGGTTGACACAGGGTCAACGGTACAATGAAATGTGTGAGAAGAGAGAAACAGGTCAACTCAGCAATAAGAGCACAAGTAGTAGAAGAGCAAAACAGGGGATTAAGAGTAGGGGAATAAGGAGTATACTGAGAAAGAGAATATAAAAGAGAGGAGAAAATATAAAAGAGAGTTATAAATATATAAAAGGAGTTAACTATAAAAATATAAAAGAAAAATATAAAAAGAGAGGTATGCGTAATGAACAATAAGGAACACGGAGGGTGCGCAATAAATATAACAGAATATGGAACGGAATATGAAATATACACTATATACATGTAGAGGACGCTTAGATTTAAAGTTTAAAGTGGCGAGTGTGAACAGCGGTATTGCACATGGGGGATGTACAGTTTTATGTACCAGTGTAAGTGTCAGTGCAGTATCATGTGAACATTGTGAATCATAGTAACCTGTGAAGGTAGACAGTGCAGTGCAAGTTAGTAGTGCAACAGTACACTTGAGCAGTGAACAGTGCAACAAAGTAGGTAGTCCAGACTCCAGTGGGGGGGGGGGGGGGGGGGGGGTGTTTAGTTGTGGGAGTTAAGAAGCCTGATGGCCTGGTGGTAAAAACTGTCCTTAAGTCTGGTGGTGCGTGCAGCCATGCTCCTGTATCGTCTGCCAGACGGTAACAAGGAGAACAGTCTGTGTGCTGGGTGGCTGCGGTCCTTAATGATCCTGTGGGCCTTCCGCAGACACCGCTGGTGGAAGATGTCCTGAATGGCAGGGAGGCTGCTACCTGTCACGTGCTGTGCCGCATCCACCACCCTCTGTAGTGATTTGCGGCTGTGGGCGGAGCAGTTCCCGTACCAGACTGTGATGCAGCCCGTCAGCAAGCTCTCGATGGTGCACCTGTAGAAGTTGGTGAGGATGCTGGCGTTCATGTCAAACTTCCTCAGTCTTCTCAAGAAATAAAGCCGCTGGCGAGCCTTCTTGACCATGGTGTCTGTATGTAGCGACCAGGAGAGGTCCTCGGTGATGTGAACACCGAGGAATTTGAAGCTGCTGGCCCTCTCAACTTCAGCGTCACCAATGTGGATGGGGAGGTGCCCACCCCTCTGCAGTCTCCTGAAGTCTACTATCATCTCAGTGTGATACACTGAGGTGGAGACAAGGGGAGGAGTCTTTCTTGGGTAGAGCAACATGCTGAAAATAATTTATTACACAGCAAATTATTTTTTACAATGTTATATCAGTAGTAGAAAAGATGACACCCCAGTTTATATAATTTGTCTTGCTGCTCTCACAGAAATTGACCTTTATAAATTTCAGTCAAACTAATTGTCAGAGTGACCACTCTGTAGAGCCTTTTTTTTTTTTCTTTTTTTTTTTTTTCTTTTTTTATGTGATTACTGAAGCTCTGATCACTGAGACAGACACATCATGTTTTAATTCTCCGAAACCAGTGATTCCCAATTCCAGTCCTGTGGACCCACTGTCCTGCATGTCTTTGTTTTAACTCTTCATGAACTAATCAAGAGCTTGATGACTAACTGATCAGTGGAATCAGGTGTATCAGTCCTGAGTTAAAACAAAGATGTGCAGGACAGTGGGCCTGCAGGACTGGAGTTGGGAATCACCATCCTAAACCCATCTGTAGCCTCCTAAACCATCAGGTGATGAATGTGATGACGACTGATATGGGTGTAGGTGTCTTCTCCCGTTTTGTTGTGAATCTGGATCTACCAGGTCACCTGGACAAAGTCTTAAAACAGAGTCTCTCCATACACCAAAGACATTTTTCTCATCTCAACAGGAACATTTCAACTGAGAGGAAAACTTACACAGGTAATTTATGATAAGTAAATGTCAAACTCAGGTTTACCATGTGAGTAATGATTTAGCTAAAGAGCTACAGACAACATATTTTTAGTTAAAGTTGGTGGTGAGACTCTCTCTTTATTAAAAGAGTGTTGCAACCAGTGGAGTGAACCCAAAAGCAGAACACAGACACGGAGTGAAATTTAGATGAAGATGTATTGTAGGTTAGGGTTGTGGAAATGTATTGTTAGAGAATTGAGTGAGCAGATGGAGGCAGACGGAGGTAGCGACAGATGAGGATGAAGCTGGTGAGTGGAAACCAGTCAGAGTGCAGCTGGTAAACTCAGGGCAGTGAGTGTGGCTGAAGATGAGGATGAAGCTGATGAGTGGAAACCAGTCAGAGTGCAGCAGGTAAACTCAGGGCGGTGAGTGTGGCGGAAGATGAGGATGAAGCTGATGAGTGGAATCCAGTCAGAGGGCAGCTGGTAAACTCAGGGCAGTGAGTGTGGCTGAAGATGAGGATGAAGCTGATGAGTTGA